>NC_083727.1:68150978-68455434 GCF_028564815.1 Eubalaena glacialis | reverse complement strand
AGAAAGGAAAATAGCTGAGCAAAAAAAAAGAAGGCAAGAAAAAATGTCCAGTGTAACGTGAAGAAGGCTAAATTATGGCAGGAATCAGGAGGACAAAATGGTTATCCCATGCTGTGTTTAGAACGTATGCCATCCTGAGCAAGTCGCTGGCTTTATTTCACATCGTTTCTTCTCTAGGCTAAATGGTAGAGAGAAATTGGCCTTGACCCACTTGATAAGGGTACTGGGAGGTGGTTCATTTTTCCAAAATGTTCCAAACCTCTCAAAATAGGGAGCCAGAAAATCAATGATGCAAAGTCAAATGATCTTTGAAAAACTGAGAAAAAGAGATCACATCCTATTTAATAATGGATGCCAAGGGAGATTCTCTTCCAGTGGTACACCGGCTGAGGCTTGGGACTATTCTCTATTGTAAATTTTACCATACTGGGGAGGAGGGAGTTCTAAAAATTATGTCTCTCCTATACCATAAAATAACTTCAGAAGACATCTGAAGTCATCAGCATACCTGAGCAATCTTGGTTTTCTTTTGTTGGAATTTGCAGAGCCGCAGAATCTGGGACCCTGAGTAATCACTGAACTGTTCATGGAATGGGTGTAACAGCTTTACGGACTCTCCAAAACTTGGGAGAGAAAAACCAAATACAATGGGAGTTATTTTTTGTCATGCAAAAAAAGAGGCTGGTTTTTCCAATGGGATTAAAAGGCACTCTTACCTGCACACCGCAATCTGACCCACTTCCAGAAAGGTTAGAGCATTTCCAATCACAGCCAGAGATTCAAAGGCAAGCTGTGAAACAAAGTGAAGGGTTGAAGAAATCGGAATATCCTCTACACTAATGCCTTTCAACCTTTTTTATACCAAGATTCCCACAGAAAACACTACTTTTTTGGTATGGTACACAGGGGAACAACATGAATATGGCTATTCACAACCAACTCAGAGGCTTTGGTGGCTTTGGTAGCCTTAGGCCCTGGCTAATAGCACAAGCGCCGAAACCCAATATCCTTTATACTAGTAGGAAAGGTCTGCTCTAGACATCATCCAATAAAAGCGATCTTGAGAAATTTGGTCCATTAATTTTTAAGGTTTCTTCCCCCTTTTTTGACTATATAAAGTCATCTCTCATGGGTAAAAGATCTTAAAAACCAATTTATTCTAATCTATGCATAAATGACAGTATAGTTTTAGAATTTAAATTCAGTTAAAAAGACGACGATACTTGTAGCAACTAACATCTATTGAACATGTATCAAGTGCCAGGCACTAAACTGAGTGCTCTGCATACATGATTTCACTTAGTCTTCATAACAACTCTTGAGTTTGAGGTAAGTATTGTTATAATCATTTTTTCAGAAGGTAAAACTGACAGACATAAAATGAACTGCCCAAAGTCATGCGGTACTAAGTGGGGAGGTGAGACCTGAACACAGGTGCAGAGGTTACACTTTTTCCAGCAGAGCCTGTGCACACACTTCAGGCTGCTCGCTGACTTGTGCTGGGCAACAGCATCACTGCGAAGACCCCCCAACTCTCCACGTCCCTGACGGGGAGGGGTGGGTTCTAACTCCACCCAGGCTCCTAAGCCTTGTTACTACTGATAGAACACTAACTCTACACAGACGTAAAGAAACGTGTACTGAAGACATCTTCTTAAAAAATCAGGGATATTCAGATATTACGTTGTGCATGGTCTTAAAGAATATAGTACATTCATTCTGTGGAAAGTAAACACTGACAAATTTACTTACTCTGCAACTAGACAATAGCATGGCAAGGCTAAGAAACACAACAATCTAAACGACCTACAGCAGTAGGACACCAAAATTTTTTGAGATATCCTGAAATTGCCCCTTTGAACTCTTTTTAAATCTTAGATCTTCTCAAATATGGTCTCATACTCTCAGAACAAACTAACTGGTATTTCAAAGTGTTTTTTAGCCAGAACATATTTAAAACATTCAGGTGGCCCATCAAACTGCCACTACACTTCTCCTCCTTACCTGTTTGGTATGGTTGTCTACCATGCTAGAAGAGTCATCGACAGCCAAACAAATCTGATACTGGCGTTTACTGGGCTTGGTCCTTCGAAGCCAAATCTTGTCTTTCCGAAACTGACTGGCAATGTATGGAATGACCTTCCGCATGTTCAGTCGCTTCCCAGTTCGATAGTCTCCTCTGTTAAATTTAACCAAACAGGAGCAAGATTAAGGATAAAATCACGGTAATAATAACTTATAACCAGTTATACCAAATAACCAGTAACCTGGCACAATGAAGTGTTACTGTCAATTGAGATTATTAAGGGCTGGGATCTTCTTGATCAGCAGCCAGAAAAACTGGATATGTATGTGGCAAGAATAATTAGGTCCTTTTAGAAAATTTAAAACACTTTTTAAAAAGAAAAAACATGTTTGCATTGAATATTAAGTCTTGGATTCTCTTTTGTGTTCTGAAACTATGCTTCTGGACACATCTTTGGAAAGATCTAGGTGAGTGATGCATGCAACAAGTGAGTGATCCAACATGTAGAAGGTGAGCAGCACACACACCCAAAGGCTCAGCCAATTTTCCCATCAGGTATTAATTAACTAGTCACCGAAAGTGCATTCACACTGAACTTCACAGAAACTTCTGTGGTAGGGATGATAAAATGGCAACAAGGTAAGGAACGCCATACTAGAGCCTGTGCAGCAGAAGTGGCAACCTAGACGCCAGCACCATAGCTGTTACGTGCTAAGCTCAGCAGAAAAGATGACACTGCCGTCTTTCCAGGGCACCATGAGTGCATCCAATGGAGAAGACTTACTTCAGCTTGGCGGCCTGGGTAGGCTCTAATATGAGACGAAGCTGTTCACACAGCTGTTGTGAAAGAGGTGCAGTTAAGACCAGGTAACTCTGCCACATCTCCACTGCTGCCTTCTCCTGTGACAACAGCAACAACATGTAAGTTACCCTTAGAAGGCTGGAGCCAACCAAAGTCATTACAGCAAGATGAAGGCCTGAAGCAAAGCAGTAGAAAACAACCTGCTTCTCTTGTCAAGCTGCTCTCTGATTCACCTGGTTTAAAATGTCTCCTCCTGGGCTTCCCTGGTGGTGCAGTGGTTAAGAGTCCGCCTGCCAGTGCTGGGGACATGGATTCAAACCCTGGTCCGGGAAGATCCCACATGCCACAGAGCAACTAAGCCCATGCGCCACAACTACTGAGCCTGCGCTCTAGAGCCCGCGAGCCACAACTACTGAAGCCCGCGCACCTAGAGCCCATGCTCCACAACAAGAGAAGCCACCACAATGAGAAGCCCGCGCACTGCAACAAAGAGTAGCCCCTGCTCGCTGCAACTAGAGAAAGCCCGCGCCCAGCAACGAAGACCCAATGCAGCCAAAAATAAATAAAAATTTAAAAAAAATAAAAATAGTAGAATAATTTAAAATAATAAATAAATAAATTAAAAATAAATAAAATGTCTCCTCTTCCGCCAAAGCCACAACTCGCAGTTCCAATGAGAAAGTAAGGTAATAAAATATTGGAATTCATGACCATATCAATGCCTTATTCACATCACCTATGAGGAGTATATAATGTGTACCCTTCACGTGGAGAGGGAGCTGTGATGGGTAATTTTGGTGCCAGGAGATCCAGCCACTTAATCATGGTCTCTCAGGCTCATGTTTCAAAAACAAAAGAGACGAGTGCAAACCTCTCAAGTAACACTCAGCAGTGTGCTTATTTCCTGAATACAAAGCTCCATGGTTAGTTTTTTTTGCCAATTATGGCAGAGCAGTCAATACATACATGTGGTGAGAATAATGATAAGAGATACAAAATTAAAATGTGTATTTAGTAAATATTTAATTAGTAAATTTAGGATGCAAGGTCATTGAAAAGGAAACATCTGGTTAATCTACACTGCCATATTGTATCAGCTGGCAATGTTCCAGGTGGCCTATTTAGAGAGTGACACAGTATAGACTTTTGCCCCATGTTTCAACCACTGTCACATCTATTACATCCATTACAGATTGAGCAATGGAAGTTAAAGAATTAAACACACCAGTTTCTCTCTGTTTTAATTAAGCTACAGATCTAGTGGCAAAGCAGGCAGAAAACAATGGATAGATGTAGGCTTCAGAATTATATTCTCCATATACTCGGTCGCTTTGACCAAGGTAATTGGAGTTAAGAACCTATTAAGTTTCCTGTATCTTAAAAAACAAAAGTCAAGATATTTCATAAAAAGACCAGTGACTTACTTCTTCTGGGTTTCCAGATTCGTGTGGCTGCCATGTTTCCAGCTGTCTCTCCAGCTCCTGTCTTAGTTCATTGACATCTTTTAAGAAGGGCTAAGAGGGAAAAGCCACGGATAGAGGAGACCCAGGTTGGAATCACCAACTCACTATACCTGGTTGCCTTCTTCCCTGCAGTATGAACTCCCCCTGAGATGCAAAACTTGAGCAAATTTAATGGCACAGTTAAGACGCCAGACAACCATTCTTCTTCTCCTTCCCATTATGTAGAGGCAAAATGGATAAAGGAAATTTTAACATTTAATAAATCCATCCCAGTAAAACAAACAAAATACCCAGGAAGATATCAATAATGGAAATATTCTTTAATTAATCTAGACTATAATTAAGTCAAAGAATTAGGGAAAACAACTCAGTTAATTGGCTCTTCCTAAATGCAGGCATTAACTCAACGATTCTTACTACTTAACCAACATAAACTTAACTGTCCTGCAGGCTCCTCACACAAGACTGGTGGATGTGAGAGGAGTAGATGTGAGAGCCAGAGGTCCGAGGACAAGACCCACCATCGTGGCGAGGTCAGGACACAGACCATCCACAGTGACCCTGGGATTAACCGTTAGAAGTGTGTTATCTGCTCAGAGAACACATGTGGTACCAACAGTACTCCTTAAAAGACTGATAAGGATATGATACCCCAAAACAACCAGATGCTATATAAAGTTCTTAAGACAAACATGTCTTAAGTTGTTTAAAAGCAACTTATAATTATGTTTTGTCAACTTATTGAAGTAGTAATTTGTGAAAGTTTTAGTACCTGGAAAATCGTGTCCACAAGGAACTGATGGGCTGTATGAATGGTCGAATCTCGGCTTCTCTCTGGTTTCTCATTCTCTGTCTCCCTGTGGGATGTGTCTGTCCTGGGGTCTTGGTCTTCCTCTGTGTTAACAGTTTGGGTCTCCATCTCCATCTCTTCAAAGCCTGTTCTCACACCATAATGTCAACATGAAGACTCAGCCTTCACAGTCACGTGTCAATCCTAACAATTACTCAGACTTCACTCATTCACTCCCCGGCACATTAACACCTCGGCTCCACGTGTCCTTTCTCTCTGAGACAGTCTGCCAATTCTCACTCCCTTAACCTCCCCTTCTCCCCACCCTGATATGGAAGGCGGCTGTTCTGGGAGGCGGAAGTGGGGGGAGACTGTTCTACCCTGACAAGCCTCATAGAACCGTGTGATCCATTAAACTATGTTCATGCAAATAAATAAACTATGTGCATGCAGAACTTTGACAGAACCAAAAACTAAAATAACATCATAGCTCCATTTTATAGATGAGGAAGCTGAGACAAAGAAGACAAATAATTTGCCTCAACCTATAAAGTAAGTAAGGAAGAGAAAGTCTGGATTTGGGTCTAGGAAGGTCTAATCACAGAGCTGCGCCTTTCCCACTGTCCTGTAACAACCGGGCAGTCAGCAGTTCTAACACCCCTGAGAAGACGGACGCAGAAGGAAAAGTTTTTGAATTTAGCAAGTTCTTTTGAATTTGCACTTATACCATTGCTGATAAAGCTATTTTTTCATGTGTTGAATGAATTTAAAAAAAAAACAAAACAGCCTTGTAATAGCACTTGGTCAGCTATGAAATGGAACTGTATGTAATAAGTTTTGTTACCTTCTCACATGCATTTCCCCTATTCAATTTCTTTAAACATTTCTTTAAATAAAATGTTTAAATACAGTATATTTTCATATAATTTAAAATATTGTTTCTCTAATAATCAAGAATATATCTTCTGGGGGACTTCCTTGGTGGCACAGTGGATAATACTCCACGTTCCCAATGCAGGGGGCCTGGGTTCGATCCCTGGTCAGGGAACTCGATCCCAGATGCGTGCCACAACTAAGGAGCCCACCTGCCACAACTAAGACCCCGTGCAACCAAATAAATAAATAATAAAAAAAAGAAAGAAAAAAAGAATATATCTTCTGGTCATACTGGAGTATGTGTACTATTCTGTTTTCTTCTACATATTTAAAAAAGACTGCTGGGTTGGGCTTCGCTGGTGATGCAGTGGTTAAGAATCCGCCTGCCAATGCAGGGGACACGGGTTCGAGCCCTGGTCTGGGAAGACCCCATATGCCACAGAGCAACTAAGTCCGTGTGCCACAACTACTGAGCCTGCGCTCTAGAGCCCGTGCTCCGCAACAAGAGAAGCCCGCGCACCACAACGAAAGAGTAGCCCCCACTCGCTGCAACTAGAGAAAGCACGCGCACAGCAACGAAGACCCAACGCAGACATAAATAAATAAATAAATAAATACATTTTTAAAATAAAGAAATAAAAAAGACTGCTGGGATTTTGTCTGAAACTCAAGTTTCAAGGGTCTCTGTGAAGGACAGCGTCCTGTAACACCTTCCACCTTCCTACTCCCAAATGAAATATGTATAGGGGAATTATTATGGGCAAATGAATATCTAAGCCATGGGTTAGGATGGGGAAAGAACTGACCAAACGCAACTACAGTACCAGAGAAATGGCTTCTCTGAGTCTGAGAGCTTAGGCAGGAGAGTGTGTTCACTGCAGGGCTCACCTGGCCCGGCTGTGCTTCCCGACTTGACCTCCTCTGGCTTCAGCTGCTCTGTGTCTACTGCTCTGAGCTCCTCGGGCTCCTCCACGTCCATGGCGGTAACCTCGATCTCCTCCTCTTCCGGAGCCTTGTTGGAGTCCTTTGCAGACTGCTGCTGCTCCGTGCTAGCCACATCTGCCAACAAAGTGCACACACATGAAAAGGTTAGCTCTTTGCAGAACAAAGTCATCACGAGTGGGTGTGCTTTTGGTCATTCGTAGTTTCCAAGATTCTGCCACTGACTGGTTATGTGGCTTGGACACAGTACTTGGCTTGTCTGTGACCTACTGATGTAAGTACTTAACACTCCCCCCTCCCGCCCCCCGGCCAGAAGCTTCAAGGATATAGTGTAACTATACATGTGACCATAGAGTTGGATGTTTAGCTGGGTTTTTATTGCTATGACCAGAGATTGAACCAGAATAAACATGCCAGGCACATGACTCAGAGCAGCTAATGGAATTATCCTCATTGCCAAGTTATGGGTGGAAAAACTGTAGTGATAAAGTATAACAACACAGGGCACAGAAAGATCAGCATGGGAATCCCAGCATCGTGACCTTGGACAAGTTCTTAAACATCTTCGGCCTCAGTGTGCTGATCTATAAAATGGAGAAATCCTAGCTCATAAAGACTGTTAGAGGAACTCCATGATCATGCCGCAAAGGCTCAGAACGGTGCTGGGCACAAGGTAAAAGCTCCATGCATGGCAGCCATCACTGGTATTGCTTCATTTTTCTTAAAAGTGGGGACAGGGAGAGAAAAGAGTAATCCACAGCAGAGCAGTCTTTTTGTACCATCCTCACAGTACATATTATCAACACCAGCTTACATATTAGGAACGAAACAGTGAAAAGTTACCAAGAGAACTTGAAGCAGAGACTGAGTGACAACTGACTACTCGCTTTCTATGCTGAGATCTTTTTTCTCGTTTGTTTGTTTATTTATTTATGGCTGCGTTGGGTCTTCATTGCTGTGTGCGGGCTTTCTCTAGTTGTGGTGAGCGGGGACTACTCTTTGTAATGCTACACGTGCTTCTCATTGTGGTGGCTTCTCTTATTGCGGAGCACAGGCTCTAGGCGCGCGGGCTTCAGTAGCTGTGGCACGTGGGCTCAGTAGTTGTGGCTCACGGGCTCTAGAGCGCAGGCTCAGTAGTTGTGGCGCACGGCCTTAGTTGCTCTGTGGCATGTGGGATCTTCCCGGATCAGGCCTCAAACCCGTGCCCCTGCGTTGGCAGGAAGATTCTCAACTACTGTGCCAACCAGGGAAGTCCTCTCTCCTTTCTTGAAACACATATTTCAAGTTCACAGCTCCTACCATTGCCGGGTGACTATGAAGAAATGTCCACTACTCAGAATCCCTGAGATCAGTGCTGGGTTTGGATACGGCCAACCATTACCAAAGATATTTAAAAGGCTTACACTAGACCCAGAACCCTGAGCACTGAAACCCTGCACTTGGCTACAGATACACCTTTATATCAAAAACAAATTGTATTTCTGCACAGTTCTTATTAGAAGGAAACTAGTTTAAAAAGCCATTTCCCCTCCCTCCTAAGATGACTTTTAAGAACACCTGGCGGGCACACAGCATAAGCGCTCACGGAGCTCAGTGAGCAAAGGAGAAGCCTTCCCTGCGTCGTACCGTAGGTCTGTACATCATAGGGCTCGCTACCCTGTTTAATGTGCTCAAATGCTTCCGCGTCCTCTGCCTGGGCCTGGGCCGGGCCCTGCTCGGTGTGGCTGTCCGTGTCCACAGTCCTCAGCCTCTTGTGCACACGCTCGTTGTGGTCACCCATGGAGCGTTCGTTGTCGGCCTGCCCAGGTTTCCTCTTAAAACTCTGCGGGAAATATGAGGAAATTCATCAGAACCTTGTCTGTAATGGCAAAAAAGTAAAAATAATCATCATGTTTATCCTCAGGGGGCTGATTAAGTTAATTAGGTGTACCATACACAAGTGGATTTCAGTGAAGCTGTTAATAGAAAGATCTCTAAATACATATACAGAGCAATCTCTATGATATACTTTTATACCTGAAATAAAGGCAAAGAGGCAAAGAAACACTCTCACACAGGGAGGTGCAGACACACAAACATCCATACACATACACTACATATGCAGAAAGTCTCTTAGAAAGAAGACAAGACTGGCGGCACCAATATGCTCTGAGGATAGTCCCTTGGGTGGCTTGAGGACAGGAATAAAATGGAAGCTTTTTAGCGGATTGGTTTCTATCTACTAATTTTGTGTCACATGCATGAATAATACCCCATTTTTAAAAACCTTATTTTTAAAACACAAAAGAGGGAATTCCCTGCCAGTCCAGTGGTTAGGACTCGTCGCTTTCACTGCTGGGGCCCGGGTTCAATCCCTGGTTGGGGAAATAAGATCCTGCAAGCCATGCAGTGAAGCCAAAATAAACAAACAAATCAAATTAAATTTTAAAAAATTTAAAAATAAAACACAGAAGAGAATGGACAGTGAACAGAGTGAGAGTGGTTAGTCCTCGGCAACAACACAACAGCTGGTTTTTAGGCTCCATAATAAGAACAGGATAAGGGTGTGTGCGTGCGTGTGTGTGCGCCTGTGTGTGCATGTGTGTGCGTGCGTCTGTCCCCACACAGGGAAGAAGCCCCAGCTGGGAAAGCCCCACAGTCCTGGTCTGCTCGCCAAGGCTGACATCATGGTGAGACAGCAAAGGCTGGGAATTTGGTGTGTTTTTTTTAAAACCATTACATTTAGAACATCATTTTACATGCAGCCTTCACCTAAGTTTAGGTGAAGAGTGATAGAGACCTGTGTGTTTTTCCTGGTGTTTTTCTGAGAGGCCAACCGGGCGATGAAGTTGGATTCATGGCCTTCTGCCTGGTTTGCATCCGCAGCTCCATTGCCGTGTTCCTGTGAAATCCAAGCCACAAAGAATGAGGTGGAGGAAGCTGTGCAAGCATCTGGTTATCGACTGCACTGTGCACAACTCCTCTCACCATTCTCATCTCACAGTCACATGCAGTTGGCACTCCATATCCGGGGACATGGAGGGCCCACTGCACCGCGCCAGTTTACATAAGGGACTTGAGCAGCCTCGGATTTGGGTATCCAGGGGGGTCTTGGAATCAATCCTTCTTGGACCCCAAGGGACAACTGTGACCATACCTGCCTGTCTGCTCTGGAACTCACCTATGACTAAGGCTTGGCCTGTGGGCAGAAACGAGAGCATCTAGACCTGAGTCTGTTACCCTCTTGCAGGACTTCATTAGTTCCTTGTCTACGGGAGGTAATGGCTTACTTTGAAGGCGGGACAGACCTCGATTTGAAACCAGGCTTCATCACCAACCAGCTGGGTACTCTGGAGATTGTCATTTAACTTTACTGGGGCTTATTTAACTCAGATATAAAATGGAGAACACAGGACTTCCCTGGTGGCTCAGTGGTTAAGAATCCACCTGCCAATGCAGGGGACACGGGTTTGAGCCCTGGTCCGGGAAGATCCCACATGCCACAGAGCAACTAAGCCCGTGCGCCACAACTACTGAGCCTGTGCTCTAGAGCCCAAGAGCCACAACTACTGAGGCCCGTGCGCCACAACAAGAGAAGCCACTGCAATGAGAAGCACACACACAGTGAAGAGTAGCCCCTGCTCGCCGCAACTAGAGAAAGCCTGTGCACAGCAACGAAGTCCCAACGCAGCCAAAAATAAAGAAAAATGTTCTTCTTAAAAAATAAAAAATAAAATGGAGAACATACAAAGAACAATAATATCTATCTTATAGGGCCACTATGAAGACTTGCTAAAGTAATGAAATGCTCAGCGCCTAATGGGTGCTCAGTAAATGGTTTGGAAGGGGGATGAGAAATATAAACCGTTGTAATTATTGCTGAGAAAGTAGGGGTGCAGAGAGGCCAAGGGAGTTGTCCAGAGAAACCTCTGAGTAGCAGGCCCTCCAACTTCCAGGGCTCCTTCCAGGCTGCCAGTGCCCCAACTGGGCCACAAAAGACACATCACCCTATGCCAAGGAATGAAGAGGTACTTTCCATTTGAAATTAAAATGTTTAGAAGCCTGGTGAACAGCAAGGAAAAGGGAAGCACTACTAGATACTAGAGCCATACCACTGCATGAAGTCTCAATTCAACCCTTCTTTCATTAGGAGCTTTCTAAAATGTAATTTGAACTTGATTCTCCCACAGAGAACTACACTCTAATAACTTTTTCTCATTATGCACATCACTTAAATAAAGTGTGTAAAAGTATTCTGGGATTTGTTCCAGGAGGCATATAAAAATAGGTATACGATCACTTTCTTAATGAACAGGAGATGATATTTTAGATGTCCACCACAAAAAAACATCACACACGAACCAACTACTGCTAAATAGAACATGGCTTCAGACAGGGAGAAGAGGCCCTCCCAAGGGGCAGCTGGCGAGGCAGAGAGGGCCCTTCACCTCCTTCCCCTGCTGCTTCTCGGGCGCGGCCCCCGCCAGCTCCACGGCCTGCTCGCTCGGCACGCTCTCCAAGCCCGTCTGCCCGCACGAGTCGTGCTCTTTCCTCTCCGTAGCCTCTGGCACCTGCTGCTCCGTGTCAGAGTTCTCCCCTTCGTCTTCTTTTTCCTGCATCTGCAGGGAAATCAAACACAGCATTAACTGCTCTGGAGGAAGAAGATGAGGTGGGGGGCCCCCCTCACCAAGGGGAGTCTGCAGGGAGGGGATCGGCCAAAGCGGGTCTTAAACAGAAACATAAAGCTGCTTGGCAAAGTAGCCTAAGAGAGATTCCAGTGGGAAGAAGGTAATTTTTTCTCATCATCATTATTTTTAATCGAAGACAAGCCAGACCCGCCATGATACCTGAGGCTGGAGACCTTGGTCAACAGGGACGTCCTTCTCTGCACTTTCCTCACTGGCGTCCTCATCCTCCAAAGACTGCTGCTCCTCCTCTGCGTTCTCTTCAGGATGCTGGGCAACATCCTTGTCTTGGTCGTCAGCTCCTGTGTCCATCTCTTCCTCCCCCTCCTCCTGGTCCTCTTCACTGGAGCCTCCCTCAGGCTCGTGCTGACCCTGACCTTCATTCTGGTCAGCCTCAGTCTCTTCGTTTATGTCTTCGGCTTCATGACCTGCTTCTACAGTATCCATTGGTTTCTCTTTAATTTCCAAAGGATTCTCTTCTGGACAGATGAAACCAAAAGAAGGAACACAGAATTTAAAAACCAAACAATGTGATTTCTTAAGATGGGATGTAGTTACACAAGTGTCTTATTATTATTCTCGAACCAGGAGTTGGCAAACTATGGTCCTTGGGCCAAATCTGGCCATCTACATATTTCTGCAAATTTCTCCAAAAGTTTTATAGGAACACAGCTGCACCAACCGTTTACCTATGTCTTTACCCCATCCATTCTGTATTACCTACGGCTACTTTCACACTATAAGAGCAGAACTGAGTATTTGCGACTCTGTTGCAGCTTATGACCTGCAAAGACTGTATGTTTATTATCTGACCGACCCTTCACAGAAAAATTTTGCCTACGTCTGCTCTTAACCGTACTTACATATTGCATACAACTGTTTAGATGGTGCATTTCATTAAAGAATAAGTAATCCACTAAAAAATCCTAAAAGCCACCACAACAATAGGAATATTTTAGAACAGATAGGAAATGCCAGTCTAAGTTTCAATTATCACTGGGAATAATTGGTAGACATCATTCTTTACCATATGCAGAAAATACAACACATATTCAAATGGGAACAATCTTATTTAAACATTTTGTTTATTTAAAAGAGCTTTTCTATACTTTGGGCACTTCAGAAATCAGTTATTTTGTTAGCAAATAATTCTTTAAAATAATTGCTTCTTCAGACTCACAGAGAGAACTAGTGGTTACCAGTGTGTGTGTGTGTGTGTGTGTGTGTGTGTGTGTGTGTGTGTGTGTGTGTGTGTTGGGGGTGGGAGAGTGGGAGGTACAAACTATCAGGTGTAAGACAGGCTCAAGGATGTATTATACAACATGGGGAATAGAGCCAGTGTTTTGTAGTAACTGTAAATGGAAAGAACTGTATAAAACTTTAAAAAAAATTTCTTAATAGTAATTGCTTCATAGTTTATGTACACAGTAGCTTAAAACAAGCCTGGATATTTTTCTAGGGCAAATGGCTTATTAGATTCTCAGTGGATTTTAATTTTATGCTTGGTTGTTGAATTTAAGGTTGAAGTAAGATTCCAAAATTGTAAGTTAATGGAACTGCCTTAGAAGCAGCAGCTTATACTACATTTAAAAAGTAAACTAGAGGGCTTCCCGGGTGGCGCAGTGGTTAAGAATCCGCCTGCCAATGCAGGGGACACGGGTTTGAGCCCTGGTCCGAGAAGATCCCACATGCCGCAGAGCAACTAAGCCTGTGCACCACAACTACTGAGCCTTGCGCTCTAGAGCCCGTGAGCCACAACTACTGAGCCCACGTGCCACAACTCCTGAAGCCCACGTGCCTAGAGCCCGTGCTCCGCAACAAGAGAAGCCACCGCAATGAGAAGCCTGTGCACCGCAACAAAGAGTAGCCCCCACTCACCGCAACCAGAGAAAGCCCGCGCACGGCAACAAAGGCCCAACGCAGCCAAAAAATAAAAATAAAATATTTATTAAAAAAAAAGTAAACTAGAGATTCACAGAGCGAAGACTGTTCTAAGCACAAATTACCAAATACCTTAAACGTGAGAAATGCATTTAAATTTATAAGCCATATACTCACCTCCTAGATTTAACAGATGTTAACGTGTTGCCACAAATGTATCAATCTTGTCACTTGTTTTTAAGAAATAAATGGTTCTGGACACAGCTGTCTGGATTCTGGATGCCTTTGCCCTTCCTACTTCCTCAGAGCTCATAACCTGAAGTTATTGTATATTATTCCTTTCTATGTGTTCGTACATTTGATGTATCCCTACACAATATATAGTACTGGTTCTTATATTAAATTTTCACCTCAATGGTACCTCTCATTAATTCTTTTGTTAACTTGCTCTTTTTTTTCCAATACAGTGTTTTTAATAGCTTTCTACATATATAACTGATTCACTAAGAAGCAGAGCTTGGCTGGCGCCACCTTTCGTCTGGTTACCCACCACGATGGGGGCTATTTCAGCGGCACCGCGTACACAAGCTTCCGATACTAGACAGCACCCCTAAGGAGTCACACTCGGGTTGAAGAGTGGGTGACAGAGGCGCTAGGGTACTGCCATGCCAAGTGATTTCTTTTGGGATTATTCCATTTCACTCCCCATGATGATTTCATATTTCAGACTAAACACACAACATACGCACAACAATCAACAACTTTCCCAGGAAAGCTGTGACTGGGCTCCATGCGAGGCCTGGCTCTACCTGGACTGCACGGTGTTTACATCAACCCATGAGACGGGGCACATGGTGACACTGTGTGGCGATGGAGCTGTGTGTGACAGCACCACCTGTGACAGCAGCACTGAAACACAGGATAGGAGATGACAGGAGTGACAGAGACCTGCTGGTTTACAAGCTTTAGGTCTACCTAGAGGAGAAACACAACAAAGAAAAAGCGAGGAATTTTATCAAACTGGAATTGTGCTGACCAGACACGATAATGACCTGGCCATGACACTGGCCTGAAGAGAAATCGGTTACTGCTCAGTTTCAATGACTTCCAACGGGCTCTTTAGGTTTCGAAAGACACACCTTCTCCGTCTTCGTGGTCTGTGTCCCCATCACCATCCTTGTCTTCACTGTCTAGGTTCAAGTCATCTGGAAGGTCCAAGGCCTCAGGTTCGGGCAGCTTTTCCTGATTGCCATGGTAAGGGTCCACCTCGTTCTCATCATATTCCCTCTTTGGACAACGGAGAGAACAAGAAAAAAAAATTAAAATGAACTTTTAAAAAGTGTAGCATTCACACATAATCAGCTCAAAGCACAGTTGACTCTTGAACAACACAGGTCTGAACTGTGTGGGTCCACTTACATGGACCACTTATGCACGTTTTTTTCAATAAATACGTGCTACAGTGCCACACAGATCCGTGGCTGGTGGGACCCGCGGATGTAGAGGGCCAGCTGTAAAGTTACACACAGATTTCCAACCCTGCAGATGGTCAGTGCCCCCAACGCCTACATTGCTCAAGGGTCAACTGTAGTTATGCTGAGAGAATACAGTGTCTCTTCCCTAAAATTACCAGCACACATTAGAATTTTACCAATATTTTTTGAATTTTCATGTTGGAATTTCAAGTTTCACTTTCAGTGCACATTCTCCACTGATAAGAGGTGCTGCGTTACTTAATCTCAAAGAGAACACGGAAGTTTATGGGAAGAAATATAGAACAGAACCACAGGTTTTAGCTTCCAAACTACAGCATGAGTCCAAACAGCATGAAGACCACCTCATCGGTAACCAATAGTTAGATATTTTATATCCGGTTAAGAGGCTCTGTTACACATTCCCTTATGAGGCAATGGGAAAACAAATGATAAGCAGGAAAAAAATGTCCTGAGACACCCCAGGAGCTGTGCACTGCAGTGGCCTGGCCTTGAGTCAGGAGAGCAGGTTGGTTTTGAATCCTCATTACCTCATCTATTTGTTCATTAATTTTATCTTGGCCTTGCCCATCATCAGCTTCTGCTTCTTCCTTTTCTCCCTTCTTATCTTGCTGGGTTTTATCTCTGTTTGACTTCCCAGCATCCAAGTTGTCATCTTTAGCAACAAGTTCAGGATCTTCCTAAATATTAGAGGAAGAAAAAACACAAAAATCCTCGCTCTCAATCTGAAAAACTGCTTTCACATAGGTTGACCCTACCTAACGCAGCTCTTAGACACATATTGGGCCAACCCCATGGAAACATCCAGCCGACAGGGCATATGTCATCCTGGAGGGAACGTGCAGGTCTGCCCGGATGGCAGCAGTGAGGGCAGGTGTGTGAACAGCGGGGGTGGGGAGTTGTCGTGAACATGCAAGTCAGGCTACTCTTTTAGCCGTGAAGACAATCGATAACCAAGATAGCAGAGGGAAAAGAAGAAACAGAGATGGAAGAAACAGAAGAAGAAAAACCAAGACAGAAAAGGACGAGCAGTGAACAGCAGGGAGTGGTATTTGGGAGGAAGACTGCCTCCTCTCAACCTAGGGACTATGTGATGGAGGGAATCTTTTAATTACCTCATCCATTCCCGGTCCTGTTTCTTCAGTTTTACTGTCTTCTTCCTCCTCATCTTCCTCACCGTCGTCATCACCCCAAAGCCTCTCATCTAGTTTGTCAGCTTCCTCACCATTCAGATCGCCCATCTGTTTATCCAGGTCTCCACCCTCACTATCTGATTTCTCATCATCCTCTTCTGAAAGGGAAGAAAGCGGAGCTTAGTTCGGCAGATCCCCAAATTGATCTGTTCCTGTGTATGTAGGAGAGGCAAGGGCCGGGCAAGGGTCCTACCTGGGATTTACTGCCTGTTTCTACAGAACACCCTAGAGGAGATGCTTTAGATCTCCTGAAGCAGTCCTACTGTGTTTTGCAGACTGTTTGAAGGAGGAAGGAGGTCTGTGATGTGTTATGTCGACAGACTGTAAGGAGGGTGGTGGAACAGCTGTCAGGATGTCTAGTTCTGGTGCTGGGAGAATGTTCATTATGGGACTTCAGCAACCTCACTGGGTTTTGGTTTCTTACCTGGGAAATGATGAGGCTGGACTACGAAATTTCCAAGGTTCCTCCCCATCTCCAACATACTCTATGTCAATGATTTTACCCAACATCTCAAATCATGTGTCTAGCTCAATTAACCAGAATTTTCTTGCCTTTGTCTTCGTTCAAGGTCTACTTTGACAAAGGTTATACCCTTAAACGCTACTTAGGCATGCATACATTCTTCTACTCTGAGGTCAGGTATCATTTCTGCAAGGCATTCACTTAAAGTAAGACACTGTATTTCAAATTAAGCTTTGGACAGAAATTGAGGGCAATAGTTGAATTGTGGTTCAAACACCACAGATGATAATGTGCTGTAAGAAATCTTATTATCAAATAATTTTCAATGACACATAATGTTCATAAGTTAAATGAAAAAAGCAGACTACAGAACCACTTATGGTCTCTGCGTCTATATATATACATGCAAGAAATGGAAATAACCCAAAACTGATTAAGTGATTTGGGTGGTAGGCCTAAAGGGTATCGATTTGGGTTCTGCATTTTTGTTCCAAATCATCTACAACAAATGTCTACTAATTTTGTAATTAGAAAAAAATATATATTAAAAAAAAACCTCCCCAGAACAATTTAACTTGAGCTGAGAGCCCAGCTCTGCTAGGGATCATCTCCTTGCTCTTCTGGATTTCCCTGAAGGGCACTACGGAGTCACTGATCTGGCACACTAGGCAGCCAGAGCATCAGAGTCAGCGTCTCCGCTTACTCAGAGCAGAATCTCCAAAATGGACTAGAGACTTCTGACTGGAGGTGGGGATGGCACAGGCATATAATGATGTTTCCACCTGCAGTTATGCAGAGTAACCAACTTGTTCCAAAAGAGTATAATAGGCTCCTTATTGGAAATATGTAATTTCCTGTATAAAATATTTATTTTTCAAGTATAAGAATGAAGTGACAGATAATCTCAAACCTTGTTCTTCAAGCTCCCCGTCATGCATTTTCCCATCAAAGTCTTCTGACATCTCAATGGCATTATCCTCGCCCTTAATGTCTGATTTTGAGTCAGGATCCTCTTTATCCTTTTCTTGATCCTTCTGAAATGTATCTTCTGCCTATATCAAAAAGCATTATAGAAACATAAATGCACACTGTAACATTACTAATGTTTATTCAGCTCTAAATAGAATATATAAATGCCAAGATTAATGGTATAAAATTATCTCTGGGGAGAGAAAATACACATAATTTGTGACTTGCTTTAACATTTCTGTAATTAATTTCCAGTTATATTACATTTTTTGTTAGAGAATATAGAATTTTGTTGAGGTTTTCTCCATGAGAATTGTGTTTGTTTGTTTTTTTGCCAAGCCGTGCAGCTTGTGGGATCTTAGTCTCCCAACCAGGGATTGAACCTGGGCCACCTGCAGTGGAAGCACAGAGTCCTAACCACTGGACCACCAGGGAATTTCCCTGAATTTTTTTTTTTTTTAATCCATATATATTAAAAAAGACTATGCATTCTCTGTAGGGTAAAAGAAAATTCATCAGTCTTATTATATTGCCCATAAATTTAATATCTGTTTTGTCACTTTGATCTCTCATAGACATTACCCAACTGTGAATGTAATTTTTCCCCCTACTACTTTCCTTTTTATTTTATTTTTTTATTGAAGTATAGTTGATTTACAATGTTGTGTTAGTTTCGGGTGTACAGCAAAGTGATTCAGTTATATATACACATACACACACACTTTTTCAGATTCTTTTCCATTATAGGTTATTACAAGATATTTAATATAGTTCCCTGTGGTATACAGTCGCTCCTTGTTGTTTACCTATTTTATATACAGTAGTGTGTGTTTGTTAATCCCAAACTCCTAATTTATCCCTCGCCAGTGAATGTAATCTTCTTCACTTTTCCTTAAACGATATATTCCTACATAATCTACACTATATTGGGGGCAAAAGATTCACATTGTTATCTGTTTCATTTTAGCTGAATTTTTAAAGTTCTTTTTTTAAGATATAAAAGTAATAAAATCTCATTTAAATATTTCTAAGCAAAACAGAAAGAGTAAATTCCTCCGGCACCACCATCCTCCAAAACTCCCAAAGAAATTACCACTGGTGATGTTCTGGCACATACTTTTATCCGTAAGTACACCAACAGATACTTAGAAATATAGATGGGGTATACCAATACCAGCCTCCCGCATCTTTTTCAACAAAAAGGGATTATGCCTGACAAACTGTTTTGCCATCTGCTTTTTTATTTATGTTAAAAAATGTCTCCTAGATGTATTTCCATGTTGATACTTATAAACCTATCTCATTGTGTTTAATTATAGTATTGCTCTGCATGAATAGTATCATAATTTAAATAATTCACAATTTTCACCAGTATAAATAATGCTGTAGTGAGCAACCTTGTATAAACACACTCCCTTATACACATATTTATTATCTTGGACCCTTATTAGCATTTGTACAAGAAAACATGGAATTCCTAGGTCAAAGAACACACACAATTTAAAATTTATTAGCTACTGCCAAATTGTTCTGATAGCTTTCTATCCCACTTAATGTTTTTTACATTGGATTTGTACTTTTCTGTTAGGTTTACTTTTTCCTTTATTTTTCCATTAACAAAGTACTGTGTGCTAATTAAGTTAAATTTGAGAAATACGGAAAAAGGCCAAAATAACAATAATGTGTATGTTATCTGTGTATATATATCCACACACATAATGTACACGAGAGCTATGCCACATAAACGCTAGCATTACTCTTTTTTTTTTTTATTTCTTTCCAATTTTCCCTTCAAAGGAAGAGAGGAAGCTTGGATTGGTTTGTTCCTTTATTTTTAATAAGTATAACCATACCTTAAATAGAAATTTATGCAGTGCTCTAAATTTAGAATGTAAGTGATAAAAAGTAATTCCACTACCTCTTCTTTCTTCAAGTCATGGTTGATTAATCCAAATAAAAGTAGTGTGTTTAAAAAAACACTCCCAAATGAGATTGGAATTTAAAAAAGCAACACAACAATCTTAGTCCAAAGCATCTAAATATTTCAAAAGCATTCTTGATTCCAAATAAAAAAGGATATAGATTTTAAAAATTTCACCATGTCTTAAAGGCATACAACAATAAAACCTATTAACAGCAAAACACTGGCATTGTTGTTTAATGCAATTATCACTTAAAATAGCCAAGCTTTTTATCCCTAAATGAACCACTACCAAAAATGCTCTCTTAAAAGTCATCAGCAAAAGTTTTCCCATTTAAAATAAAAAATTTTTAAATCATTTCCCTCCCAAATTATAGCTACAACCAATGACTGCGCTGCAAAAGTTCCTTTCTGTGGTCTTTAAGCTTTTAATTTACATCCACTCCCTAAGCTCCAGTATTCTTAGGTGCCTAGATCACAGTTTGAAAACCATTAACCTAGTAGAAAAACCATTTATATGTGTAATTTAAATAGTGAAAAAGGAGTGAGCTTCTGTAAACTATATACATATTTCATGCCTGTGAAAACGTACCTGTTCTTCATTTTCTATCTGGTCACTCACATCCTTCATGCCCTCGCCTTCTCCAATCCCACCTCCCTCGTAGTCATGGAACTCAGTCGCTCCCTCTCCCGCTGAATCTTCCATAAATTCTTTGGGCAAGCAAAATCCCTCAAAAATAAAAAGAGTGAAAGTTAGGTAAAAAAAAAAGCAACAAAGAAGGGATTTCCAGTCCTGCTGCAGGAGAAAATACTGTAAATAAATGATTAATTCTTTTCTAGCTCAGTATTTTAAATCTGATTGAAGTACAGTAGACTTTTGTTGGTGACAACAGTTATTATGCAGTTTCAAAGCTTGACATCAGATTTAACATACAAGGTTTTGAGACTTTGTGGAGGCCTCTGGCGTGTAGTAACTTGTCATTTGCCAAGACAAAAATTTGAATGAGGTATACATTAGGACGGTATTTAAGGAGCAAGTTATGGGGCAGGGTGCGGCACAGAAACTCTCAGTGTCTAAATCCCAAAGGGGTTTTGTCCTTCTTTACTTCTCAAATTAGTAAGCCTGAAAGGAAAGAGAGAAGAAGACATGTAGCCCCGGAGATACAGCAACTTGAAAGCAGATGCTACAAGTGAGAGATTTCATATCCTTTCATTGAAGAAAATTTTGTGTGATGCTCCTCACATAAAGTCATGTTAACTACAATACAAAAAAACATGCCTTCCCCTTCAGCTCTTGAAGTAAATCTGTCACTCTCAGGGAACGTGCTGTATCTGGCCTGGGCTGTTTGCTGCCAAGGCACCTGGCACCCTGGCACCCAGCATGGCATGGGGTCTAGAGTTAAGAACAAGGTCAGACACAGCAAGACTTGTGAAGAGTTAATAAAACTGTATTTCATGTCAGAAAATAGCCCAAAACCAAATATCAACTACTAGTGTGTGGGACAAAAGTGAACAGAAAAAGAAGAAAATAATGGCTCTCAATCAGAAATTTTATCAGAGAAAGTACAAGCTGTCAAGATATTTGCCAATCTAAGGATGAGAATGTACTACAAATAAGCTTTCAACTAACAAGACCAAGTTCCAAGACCAGCAAACACTGATTGTGACTTAGTTACACAGAACTAGCTTCCTATGGATTAAGTGCTTTAATCACAACCAAGATCTATTATCTTTTTTTTTTTTTTTTGGCCTCGCCATGTACCACGCGGGATCTTAGTTCCCCGACCAGGGATTGAACCTGTGTCCCCACTGCAGTGGAAGCTCGGAGTCCTGGACCACCAGGGAATTCCCCTAAATCTATTATCTTAGCACTGTGTCTAACCTACTTTCAAGTTCCCTCAGCACTCCTCAGAGAGGAGAGGAACACAATTCGGACATTTAAATGAATGGAAAGGCAAACTCACCTTCAGGACATGTATTCTTAGAAAGTCGATTGAAGAATACATTTTGGTTAAGACAGTGAGATACACTATTTTAAAGAAATATGTTTAGATGCAGGCAGAATCAACCATAAAGGAAGGAGATTCAGGATGTCCTTCTGCAGGTCACGTTACTACAGTGGCTGCAGCTGGGACAGCCACTGAGCTCCCAACACTTTGCTTTCATCAAAACCACTTCTACCCTACACCGCTACCCCCAAACACACACAGGTCTGACAGGCCACAGTCATTCCAGAACTTGTGAGACAAGAAAAATGGTGCAAGTGGACAAACGTAGCTAACCCAAATCTCAGGGCACCCTCAACATACACTGTCCTGCCACTGTCTTTTACATGCAGTGTTTCCTCCAAGAAGTGATGGGATGTTAAGACTGGCTCAGTGCCCATCAGATAGAGGGGGCAAATCTGAGAGGCGTTCATTTATCCATTACTCAACAAATATACGTATTTATCCTCTAGATACAAGGCACGGGCTTGCTCCCATTTTTTTTTTTTAACCATTTCCAGTATTCCAGATACTCAGAACTAAGAACTCTTGACTGTTTACAAGAAGCCTAGACCTCACCTTCAGTTTGTAAATTCCTATCTTCCTCAAGTGCATCTCACCTATACTATACTTAGATTCAGAAAAGATCTTAAAATACTAGGGACAAAAAAAACCCCCAAAACAAAAAACTGTATACTTCGTTGAAGGTGATTCTCACAAAAATGCAAATCTCATTTGTAAAATGAGGAAACTGAGGCTAAGTGACTCACTCATTCTGAGTCCCAGAACCGGATACCTTTGTGACTGGACTTACCACGCCAGGCTGGGCCTGTTAGTTCTGACTGCTGCTCCTGAATTCCAAGGGTAGGGTCTACAATCTCTATAACTTCAGTGATTTTCACAGCACTGGGTACATGGCTGAATGAATGAATGACTTCCCTATTAAAGACGCCCCTCCTAACATTAAGAGCCCCGTTACCATTTCAGCATGCGTCAGTATAAACGACCGAAAACTTAACAGCCTTAAGGATTCATCTGTCCTACAAGTCTAGCTCAGAGTCATCAGAAGAAGATTTCAAATTGGAGACCAGGAAAGAAGGGTGCGAACAGAAAGCAGTAGCCTTTAGACAGACTCTGGAGTCTAGGGAGCTCCCCAGTGAGGGACCTGCAGGTTCCAAACCTTTAGTGGAAAAAGGCTTAGTAAAAGGAAGCCAGACAAAGCGGTAAAAAATCCACAGGGAGAGAGGGAATTGCCTGGTGGTCCAGTGGTTAGGACTCCACGCTTCACTGCCGAGGGCCTGGGTTCAATCCCTGGTCAGGGAACTAAGATTCCACAAGCTGCGCAGCCAAGGGAAAAAAAATTGTATTTTGTAATTGTCTTAATACCTTTGAGAGAATGCTTTCCACCTACAAAAACATATTAAAAATATATATATATATATAAAAAAATCCACAGAGAGAGCAAATCACCTCCTGCTATTTGTGAAGGCCCAAAATAAAATCCCATCAAACCAAACACTAATGGGTATGGAATACATGGGTACCTGCTTCCCCATGGTGCTCCACGTAAACAGTCCTTACCTTCTGGGCAAGCTCCGTAAAGATCTGGGCAAGCACAGAGAGCAGCTTTGCAGTGCTGCGGTGAGTTGCCAAAGACACGGTCAGGAAGAAGAGGACGAGGTCAGAGTACCTGGAGAGCATGGGCACCAGGCGCACCAACAAGCGGCAGGACTGGGCGAAGAGCTGGGGGCGAAACAGATCAGAAGGCCTGCTCACACCAGGTCTCCTCGGGGGTGACTAGGTAGTGACGGTGGCTGTACCACCTTGTGAATGTATTAAAGGTCACTGATGGTACATTTTATTTACACACACGTACATAACACCTGCTCACTGAGATCTCTTCCTTGTTTACACAAACCCTCACAACACTACACTTTAAATTCTTAGTCACTTAAGTCTCAGCTAATTAACAAGGTTGTCTGGTGTTTAAAAAATATGTTTATATACAAATTCTATTGGGAATCAAAGTTGGCACTGGAGGCAATACTACAGAATAACACACAAGTCCTCAAAAATAATTTGCTTCTCTGGACTTATGGAGATAACGTCATCCTCTTCTGGCTTATTGTGAAGGGACAGGTGTTTGCATAGTACGGCCATTAAGCCTTAGTTATGGCGGCAACATCCACCATTAACATCAAATACCCAGGAGTATGTGATTAGGATGTGAAAGAACCCCAAGATAATGGATATTCTGGATTGGCAGCATTTTTGCACCTAATGCGTCTTACAACTGTAATCCTTAGCCAGCAAGCCCTAAGCTTTCCAAAGTTTGTCAGTGAGGTTTACATGTATAAAGACATCAAGAGATACTTAGTGATTTTGCCGAGGCGGCCTGCTTTGGGACCACCACATGGAGCGAGGTGAAACCCCCTCTGCCTCTGCTCAGCCCACTTGGACAGCAAGAAGCCTGTAAGGAACCACTGGTTACCGTGTGCTTCGCTGCTGTGCCATCCTCGCCAGACGATTTCAGCCTCTCCAAGAGCTCAGAGACAGCGGAAATTATTTTCTGCACATGCAAAGTGCTCACATCGGCCCAGAAGTCATCCTCTAAGAGTTTTGTTAGATGTCCTGACTGCAGTCTCTCAAAGCCTGCTGCCTCTTTCATTCATGGAAAAGAATGACATGGTAAATAACAGAAAACAAACTCTTTTCATCTCCATTCATCCAATAATCATTTCCAACATCTGGCCTTAAATATTTAGCCACAAAAATAGATCATCAAAATAAAAATTAAATCAAGTAAGAAACTAGTATTTTCCTGATCTCAGACATACCATCTTCTTGTGGTCTTGTTTGGTGAGTGTTCTCCTCTGTTTTTTTACTATTTCTTTCTGCTAAGTTCTGGATGGCACAAAGGATGGCCCGGATGGCAGTTTCCATTTGCTCTGAAAAATCCTCCACAAACCCTTCATCCAGCATTTGGTTTCCTAGTAAAGTAACATGGTGCAGAACAAATTTTTAAAAACTCAGTCATTTGTTTCAGTGCCTCTGGAAATCATTAACAATCCTCATTTGTCATTTTAACAAACAGCCACCTTGTAAACACCTGCTATGGTTGAGCCACTGTCAAGCTGTGCTGGATACAAAGAAGAAAGAGACACATTCCCGGCCTAGGTAAACCTATAAGGTTATTGTCTTGTATTAAAACAATTTTGCTAAAAGAATGCCAAAAATATGAAAGTAGTTAAGATGGAATATATGAACACCAACTTAGTCCGAACGTTAGCCAGCAGCTTTCCAGTCTAAGGAAGAACTTTCTGAAACAGCCAGTGAGCCTGTGCTGTCTACTTACTCATGTGCTATAAAGTACACAACGTGATGGCAATCCAGAGGCAAGGTTCTCAAACAAAAGAGGCAACAAAAGTTAAGAGCTATGTGTTCCAACCATACTTCCCTGCCTTGGAACCCTGGACAGATACGTCTAGAACAAAACACAATGTGTCTTTAGGACAATCTGGACTTAAATCTATAAGATGTCGTTCCTACACTGGGCTTTTACTCCCTTACTGAACAATAGTCCTCACCTCCTTGGCTGCCTGGGGTAAGCAGATGTGTCTTCCAAGTAGTGAAGTCATCTGTGGCTTTATTGATCTCTCTTCTTACATATTCCAGGCTCTCGACTAATGCCATTTGTGGGTCTATTTGCTCACCCTCTACCCCTGGAAGAATGAACAAGGACTCTAGGCCTTGCAAATGAGCTGACACCTGGGACAGGCAACTCAGCCCAGAAGAGCAAACTTCAAAATCTTTCCTGCAACAACAGAAATGCCATAATGTTGAAAGGAAGGTGCTAACACAAATACACACACACACACACGCACCCTCCCTCCCTCCCTCCAACCACTAAAACTCATCGCATCTAAAGATTTACAGCTAGACGTATGCCACAAAGCGCTATGAGGGTCCACTGGAAAACCGAGGACTGAAGCATGACGCCCCCTTCCATCATTTCATCCCATTACTAAACCCTAACCAAGCGCCGCACACACAGAGGCAGAGCAAAGACGTAGGCACACTCACCAAGAATGAAAGAGAGTCTCACAAGATTGCTGCCTAATTTTGTCAACATCAGCTTTCACTGTTTTAATGGCTTTCAGCATCTCTGTTAATCTCACAGTTGACTGTTGCCAAAGCTGGTCCTGTTTCCGCATCCGGCAACCAGAGGGCAGCTGCCTTCCAGGAACTGGGGATGGGTAGCTCAGATCTGACGGGATCAGGTCCAGCACTGCTCCAGAAAGCTGCCCCTTGGTGAGCTCTGGTCCTTCCAGGGAGGGGGCAGAAGGCTGACCCTGTGCCTGGGCATCACCTTGGCCTGCAGCTGGCCCTGCACTGGGGCAGCACTGGAGGAGCCAGGAGAGCTGCTCAAGCAGGATCTGGCTCTGCATGGCCAGGTGCTGCAGCCTCTCTGTCCACTGCTGCACCCCGTCCTGAGGGGGGAAGGCCACGGGGTAGACGGGCGGCCCCCTCAGCCTGCTGTCAATCTCCTGCACACAACTGAGGAGGTTCCTGTGCAGAGAAACAAACCCGTGGGGATAACACACGGCGCCTTAAACTGTGTCACCGCGCTGTCTGTAACAGTAACTTCACTGATTTCTGAACGAAGCTTGGGCTTTTCCACATAATCAAGAAGAGAGGATTCCCCCGATAAGTAAAAAGTCTGTTCAAACGCCTTCCAAAGTACTTAAACACATCCTTCAGTGTAGCAGAAGCATCGGTGCTCACTGCCTATCGCCTGCCCCTTACAGGCCTCTCACATCCAACACAGTCACAGCACCACAGTAATTTCAACCACTATTTTCAAAAAAAAATCTAGTAAATGTAGTAGACTTCGCTAGATAAAACTCCTATGAGCGGAGAAGAAAAGAGCTGAAGTCATTACAGTCTAGAAAATACTACCTGTCAGCCAAGAATCCACTCAGCAGATGATGACAGGCTTCCCGTCCTCATGTGTTAAGTGCCCATTTCCACTGAGGAGCACCAGTGCATGGCGCAGCAGGCTGCAACTCTGGGATCCAAACAGCCGACTCACACCTGATCTGTGCCCAGAGTCTGGGACACCCGATGCCATGACAGCAACCCTGCCCTCGGCCCACACGGACTGCCAACCACGGATGCCCTCATTCCAGACCCAGGTGTGGTCCCACCGTGAACATTTTTACCGTCTGACTCGGCCTCGAACCATCCCCCCGAGGTGCTGCCAAAACCAGGGGGCAGAGGCATTACCACCCAAAGCGAGGGGCCAAGCCAAGGCAGACCCCACCTGCCCCTTCGGACCTCAGACCTCACTGCATAGTTGGGAGCAGCGTGTGCAGCAACTCTGAGCTGCACACAATACTCTCGATTCGCGCTGCAAACGCGGCCGGTCAGCGATACCTGAGGAGGACCCACTGCTCGGTCAGCGTGGTCAGGGAGCGCCGCTGTCGGATGAGCACCTTCATCAGATGCGCCGAGAACCCTTTACACCGCTCCATGTGGCCCATGCCCATCTCCTGGCAGGGGGAGGAGAGAGCATGCTGAGGGGCCGCTGGGAAGTGCTGGGTCCCACGCTCCTGGAGGGGAGCCCTGCTGGGGGGGGGGGCCGGGGGGGCCTGGGTGCGCTGCCCTCTAGAGGTGACACGTCCACCTCTGGGAGCAGTGCATCTCAAATTACGCTTCCACTGAAGTTCCATGAACAGGAACTAGTTTAACATCAAAATTGGGTATCAGTGATCTTTTCTCAATTCACAGGGGGAAAAGATCTGAGGGTGGCATTCTCCATTTGAAGTTTTTCTTCCATACTTTTTCTTAAGGATTTGGTCCTGCTAGCAAATGTTGAATAACAGAACTTATTATAAAATGCTCTCTGATAGAGCACAAGATTACGTTGATTTATATTGTAAGTTTAATGACTGCAAAAAGTTCAGTCACTTCCAGTAATGGGCTGTGATCACTGGACCAGGTCTGAGGACGCTGCCCTGGATGAACAGAACTGGAGTCCCTGAGCCCCTGCAATCCCAAGGCTCTATCATCCTACCTTGGCGGGAGCTGCCAGGACTGCACTAAGCCTGGCGTGCCGTGCAAGAGAGCGATAAAAATACTTCTGGCACCCCTCCCACGAAGACGAGATTTCTGTAAGCAGCCTGGGAAAGAAATCAACATGATTTTCTTAATTAAAACCACTATCTCCACCCTAGATCCTGAGGAGTCAGAGACTGGTCCATTTAGCTGCAACCAGAAGCCAAGAGTCTGAACAGATTTATTTCTGTGAGGACCCATTCAGTCAGGCACTCATCAGTCCTTTATACAAAGGATGTGTTACACACTTAGCACTGAAAGTAGAATGGGAAAATAAACTATGACAATATGGCTTCCTTAATAAAAATGTTATGACTATCTTGGCAGTGGAGGCTAGGGATCATAAATTCTGATGCCTACAGGGGCCATGCAGATAACATACATGGTTAGGGACAGCCAAGCACAAAATGACCCCTGGCGATGACAGCTGAGAAGCAACAGGGACCGTTACTGACCACAGTGAACCTGAGAGCATGTGTCCTATCAGAAGGAGGGCACTCTAGTCAACTTTCGACCACACGGGAAGGCAAGCACACTTGGCCAAATTTTCCCGAAAAACTGAAAATCCAGAATGTTTATGTAAAATTTCTACTTTTTACAGTGTTGTGTTGAATTCAAATTTAAAGCACTTGAGAGGGCCACTGAGCAAAGAAAACACACATGTATGCTGTACTCAGCTCATTTCCAACCAGTTACTAACACAGAGGGAGCTCCATCTGTCTCCAAAGTCTATAGGCTCTCAAATTCAAGAACATATGGGAACTTAGGTTTATGTATATGGAATAGCTAAAAACGTGGCCATTCTCTCACAGATTTTCACCTGTACATTCAAATCAATTGAGTAGACCTCAGGAAAAATCAAAGGACCAAAAAAAATGATGGGAGACATGAATACAAGGAGGAAAGAGGAATGAAAAGAAGAGAATCAACAATTACTAACTAAATACTGACACTTGCTTTAAACACTCAAAGTGGCCCCTTGTCTTCCTTATCCCACCAGATCCCCAACAGAGCCCAAACCACCCAATATTTTGAATTCGTCCCTTACCTTTTTCTAATGAAAGAAAAGAAAATTAACACTGGGTGCTCGCCACCTGCCAGTCCTGAGCCAGGCACTTTTCTAAATGCTAATTTTATGGCAACACTAGGACGGAAGTACTCCTCTCCCCACTTTGGCAAATGAGGCCACGGAGGCTTAGCTGACTTGCTCCATTTATAATTAAAAACACAAACCTAGAATCAGCCTCCTGAGTGCTGCTGACTATAGACAATGCGCTCTGGAGATCCAACGGGTGAAGATGAAGCATCTCTTGAGGGTTTTTTGAACGGGCCCAGGAAAGACCTTTGCGATATGACAAACCTAGGAAATAAATAGCAGGTGGTTAAATAAAGAAACTCAGGAGAGAATAGATGTGCCAGGAACCCCCCAATGCCATTGCTACTCAAAGTCAAGTCCTAGGAACAGCATCGCCCAGGAGCCTGTTAGAAAGCTTACTCTCAGGCCCTGCCCCACACCTACTGAAACAGAATCTGCTTCTGCACTTTAGCAAGATTCCCCAGGTGATTCATACACAAGTTAGTTTGAAAAGTGTTGCTCCCTATGCACGTTGGAAGGGCGGGTGCTGTATAACATATGGTGATGAAAATAAAAAACATGGTTTCTGAGAAACCTCATTACAAAACTGTGAAACTACCTGAGAGTCACAAATGGTTCATCATAGGATTTTCGTGTGTGTTGACTGGGACTCACACATTTCAAACCTTGCCATCCACCTTATGTTTCCCACCATCTCAACTGTCTCTACAAACTTCCCCCAAATCACCCATGTTATTTGTCTTCCTAAAATCAGGTGAGTACACTTCACTGGGTTTCCATCGAGGACCTTACCAGTTTTTGCAAGGTGCTTAAAGAGGTCTGCTAAAGCTCGCTGCTTCTGCATGAGAATGTGCTTGGCTTCTGAGCGCTGCTTCTCCTTCTCTGCGGAGGGCTCCACCTTTAACCTCTGCAGCTCACTCACAGAGGAAATTACTTCACCTGCAGGGAAGACAAGGGGGAAACATGGAAATCCCCAGGAATTCTTAATGTGCTCAAATTACCCAAGACCAAGGACCTGTCAAAAAACGAAGACCAGGTGTCATTCATCTTTATAGCTAACATAGTCCCTAGCATTTGGTAAATTCTCAATGATTAAACTGATCAAGATGCATGATAACGGAAAAATCAAAACACATGGTGCTTCTTATCTCTTAACAACAAACAACCCAAATAAAGTAGGTATTCTGTTTTTTTTAAAATTCAGGGGTTTCATAACCGATCAAGCAAAAAGCACTTATTGAACATGGATTATGTGCAGTGATTTACACTAAGAATTTTTAAAACTTGATGTAAATTTCCAATACATACAACATGTATTGAGCTCCTACGCTGTACCTGGTACTTGGAAAATGTTCTTTTAATCTGCACAGCTCCAAAAGAACTTATTTGTAGCCACTCAAAGAGGCTAGTCTAGTCATCTTCTAAAGGCCATTCAGGTAAAGAGCAGACTTGAAGCCAGGATTTGAACCCTGGCTGAACCGACTCCGAAGCCCAAATTCGTTCTCCAGCATCGCACTGCCTTCCTGAGCACCCACCGGCACCTAGAACAACCAGGGTGCTGCCAACCTGCCACAGGCAGTGTTATAAGCTGACTGCGTGGCCTCCCAAGCTCACATTGAAGTCCTAACCCCCAATACCTCAGAATGTGACTGTATTTAGGCATGGGGCCTTTAAAGAGCCAATTAAGATAAAAATGAGGCCGGGACTTCCCTGGCGGTCCAGTGGCTAAGACTCCACGCTCCCAATGCTGGGGGCACGGGTTCAATCCCTGGTCGGGGAACTAGATCCCACATGCATGCCGCAACTAAGAAGTCCGCATGCTGAAACTAAGGAGCCAGCGAGCCGCAACTAAGACCTGGTGCAACCAAATAAAGATAAATAAATATTAAAAAAAAAAAAGTTAAAAAAAAAACAAAAGATAAAATGAGGCTTTATGGGTGAGTCCTAATCCAATCTGACTGGCATCCTTAACAGAAGAGGAGGTGAGGACACAGAAAGGGCATCTACAAGCCAAGGAGAGAGCCTCAGAAAAAACCAACCCTGCTGACACTTTAATCTTGGACATTTAGCCCCAGAATTGTGAGAAAATAAATTTCTATCGTTTAAGCCACCAAAGATGTGGTACAGCTGATCCCTGAACAATGCAGGCAGGGCATCCTAAGCAATGGATAATAGGCTATTATTCTAACAAGTTTTTTTTTAAAAAAGATCTCCCTGAGATCAGACTGCAGCCTCACTGAAGAAGGACCAGCTTCACCCTAACCGCACACTCACTGCGGCTGGCGGGGTGGGTTGAGGTGGGGGAAGTGTTGAAAGGCTGCCAAGGGCCCAAATGATCTTTTAAGGTCGGGATTCCCTTTCCCAGCCACTGCTGTACAGCACGAACAGGGAAACGAGACTGCTACACCTCTCTGAAGTGAAGGAAAAAAGAAGTGGACTGTGGACAAACATCCCTCTTCCTTTAACCCAAGAGAGACAACATTTTGAGAGGTGGGGACAGCCTCAAGACTCTAGGAAACCCTTTACTCGTGTCCCCAGCCAGCAAGAGCTGACATGGACAGGGCTGCTGTAGAGAACGGCCTACCACTGCACCGGTGTGCACGGGAGGACAGGGTGACCGCCTGGGGCGTCTCAGCTGGCTCCTGTGTCTGGGCTCGGATGGTTTTTAACCCACTTGCTAAATTACCTGCTCAACGCTATTTAAGATGTCACAGAAGGACACAGGTATCTCATTCCAACCCTCCCAGGCCACTGAGGATACCGGAGAGAACAAAGCCCCCTCGTCCTGGGTGCGCACCCACCGGTGAACTGGTCGAGGCCCTCCACGAGGCAGGGTAGGGGGCTTCCCTTCATGAGCACCAGGCACATCTTCCTCATGCGTTTCACGAGCTTCGGCAAGCGACGCAGAAGCGCCCCCTCCGAGGCAGGAGGGGCACCCTGACACTGCTCTGGAACCAGGGCCTGTGAGACAGAGCACAGGTTATTCTCACTGCCAAGAACAACAGTCCTAGCACGAACCTGCACGGGCGCTAAGTTTAAATGCTGCGCTGCTCCACACACACCTGGCTCAGCAACAGGAAACTCTCCTCTCCACGTCTCTTGAAGTCTCACGAGAACAAAGGTATCATCGCCAAAATTAAAACAGGCACGTGCCGCGGGTATTCAGCATTGTGTGTTGCTGCTGTGGGAGGTCCCCGCAGCAGAAGCCCTGGTCCCCACCTCCCGCAGCGCCTTCTGTGCTCGTCACCAGGGGCCTGCGCTTCTGCTCCATGAAGGTGGAGATCCGACAGCATAACTGCTGCCTTTAAGGTGCTGCACGGCACTGTGCTTCTCAGACACACAGGCTAGGCTAACCTGATCCGCCAAAGCCGACTTCTACCACCATCTCTCCCCTGCCTCCAATTCCTGACTAACAGTTCAAATACCAGGATCCAGATACTAGGCAACCATCAGGGGCCTATTTTCACTGGTTTTTTTCCCTTGAGAATCCCTGAAATTCTGGGACTTCCTTGGCAGTCCAGTGGTTAAGACGCCACGCTTCCACTGCAGGGGGCATGGGTTCCATCCCTGGTAGGGGAACTAAGATCCCACATGCCACGCAGCACGGCCAAAAAAAAAAAAAAAAAAGACCTGAAATTCCTGTGCTGTCATCAACAGTAAGTTTAAAAATTTGATCAGCATGACAAGCAGTGAACTGATGAATACAATCAAAAGAAAATTTGGCAGCCATATCATATGTGTGCAGCCATATCATGGCTGTATGCTCAATTTCTATTATGCTTTCTGAACTATTAAAATATTAAAAATCGCTTGAGGAACCCCACTGCTAACTCTATAGACCCAGGGTGGAAAGCACAGTAGGAAGACAAAAGTCATTACTCCCTTAAGAGTGCTCCCGGACTCCCCTGGTGGCGCAGTGGTTAAGAATCCGCCTGCCAATGAAGGGGACACAGGTTCGGGCCCTGGTCCAGGAAGATCCCACATGCCGTGGAGCAACTAAGCCCGTGCGCCACAACTACTGAGCCTGCGCTCTAGAGCCTGAGAGCCACAACTACTGAGCCCACGCGCCATAACTACTGAGCCTACGCTCTAGAGCCCATGAGCCACAACAAGAGAAGCTACCATAATGAGAAGCCCGTGCACTGCAGCAAAGAGTAGCCCCCGCTCACCGCAACTAGAGAAAGCCTGCGTGCAGCAACAAAGACCCAATGCAGCCAAAAATAAATAAATAAATAAAGTTACTGGGCGGGGCGGGGGGGAAGAGTGCTCCCTACACCCAACGATTATGAAGCAGGGACATCCTCCTGTAACAGGCCTGCTCACCCAAGGTCTCGATTAACTGTTTAAATTTTCAGGAATTTTGCAAGCCAGCTCTTAACTCTTGGCGCTTGAAACTGGCCATGATGGGAGTACATATGTTTCTACACCATGGTTACCAGCAACCACTTCAAACCAGCAGATCACTGCACACAGTCACTCCCTGTGCAGCAGCTTCATCACGCGGGAGCCCAAAGGCAGCTTCAATATCCTATTCCTAAACTGATGCTTTAAATCTTCCCTCACAGGTAGATGAACTGTTCACAGGTAAGCACAACAGTCGTTTCCACAGGCTAACATGAAACTTCCAGCACCAGGATTAATGCTTTCTGCCTTACTCTGCAGCAGGTCATGCAAACAAATGCTATACCACTAGTCCAAAGAGGAAGATTTCAAAGGCATTCCCTCACCTAGTTCTAAGGACACTCCTCCCACAGGAAGCAAAGACCCCACACAACTAGCTCAGGAATAAGCAAACACTATCCCACGAGCTAATACCTGCGCAGCTGCTGGCCGGGCTAACAGGGTCTCTCTCAGTGCCCGATTCAGACTCTGAATGGGCGACTCCTCACTTGCGGCTGCATCTGTTGGCCTTGGCAAAAAGTCCAGCTCTTCCTCCTTGTCACTCTCCACCAGGGATGACCGGCAGGGTTCACTCAGGACAGCTTCAAATTTCTTCATGAATTTAAAGAGGGTTCTGGCCCCAGGTAATGACAGAGATGGGCAGAAAAAAATAAGATGGAAAGTGAGGAAATATGTAAATGACATATAACACATACCTAGATAACTTAATAACTTGTACCTTTGGTACATAATGATCTCCTTATAAACTCATAATCTTTTTTTAAAGGAAAAAGTATGGCAGGTATTCTCGTCTCTCTTTTCTAGGAAGAAAAAAAAGCCAGGAACAGTGGGATCACTTTGCTCAAGGTGAGCAGGTGGCAGAAGACTCGACCTTCCATGGCACACAGCCTGCTCTGCCTCCAGACACATGCGTTCCTCCTGCAGGGAGACTCTGCTTTGGGTGGAAGGGCGTGGTGTTGGGAAGCCAGCAAAACAGTCTAGTGTTTTTTAGTTAAGTTCAAGGCAGCACAAGTCAGGCCTCTGTAACAATGTAGTCATGTTGTCTACCATTCAAAAATTCTGAGTTTTGGTCACCCCCAGCTTTAAAAGATCAATTACCTGTGTGTCTTTTCCACAGACTGTTTAATAGACCAGAAGCTGACATCATTCCACTTGGATATCTTAACAAATTCCTGTAAAATAAATGAAGTTCAAGAAACGGCTTTATAAAGCTGGTGTCATTCTGTTCTTTCTAGATCATCTGTTTGCCAAAGACCAGAGCCCACTCCATCTCAAACACAGGACTGTGTGTCAGTGAACAAGTAAAACAAGTCTAATAAAGGAACCATGTGTTTGTCTCAAAGCAATGGAAAAGAGTGCTGCTACAATCAGTAGGTCACTATGTACTCTAGCTTAAACCAGGGTTGATTCCACGACCACTGAAAGTGTCAAAATGAGAGGATCCTCCTTACACCCCCAGCACCTCAACAGCCCATAGACCAACGTGCGCGTCTGAGGTGGACGATCAGCCTGGGCAAGACCAGGGGAGCAGGCACTAACATCCCTCTTAGGAGCCTCTGAAAAGGGGCCACACCCCGGAACCCTCACACACGCAGCCAGGTCAGCAATGGAGCCAATGCCGCAAAATGCAAAACCCACCATCCTAGTTGGCAGTTGCAATGCTCTCCTCCATTCCCCAGATCCCCCTGCCTCACGGTCAAATGGATTAAAGAACAGAACTGAGGAAGAATTTGCTGATTTTGTCCTCCCAAGAGTGATCATGACAGCCGTTCATCTTACTTTAAGCTCTTTTTCTAGGGGAGAACGAAGTTCCACAATTTTGGCCTGGACCCGGTCAAAGAACTGCTTGTAATAATGGTACAAATTCCATAGAACACTGCAAAGTGAATCTGGAAGAAATAAAAAGGAAACAAAACACCACACTCGCTGCACGTGCTGCTGGCTCCCCCTGAGGTTCACATCTCTGTGATGACCCTTCCTCCTTACTCTTTAGGCCACGAGATCACAGTGCAATGTAGCACATGCAGACTGTATGACAGCTCATCAGGAAGCCGGGGTGACCAGTTCCCAGAGACACAGGCTGTCAATCCTACCCTATATTTTCATTTCAGTTTGTACTGGATTTTTTTGGTTGCACTTTTGTTCTTAAAGATGGTGTACTCAGACATTCTGCCAAACTCACAATTTCCAGCCCTTTCTCGGAATCTTATTGTAAAGTCAGCAGAAACTAAGCCTGTTTTAAAAGATGGCATATTAAGAGGCTCACCTTGACTGCTCATTCACGTAAATCTTTATTCATTTTACAGCGACACTTTTGTCTAAACTGCTATGGTCAGCGATAGGAATCGACAGCAGAAGTTTTATGTGCAGTTACTTGACATGTGGCAGCGCTCTCCCGAGATCAAAGAACCTAATAATGGCCTGGATCAAGCAGAAGCTTAGCAGGACACATGCACTGTCTAGACAGAAAGATGTGCTGCCTCAACATGCCAGCTCCCGAGCTCTGCATCTGGTGATTTACCTCTGCCACGGTTTGCTAGCCAGGGCTTCACTTATAACCGGTCTGCACTCAACTTTAATGTTTTTCTCTATATCTAACCTGAATCACATTATAGGAAAAGACAACTGAAACTGTCTTGTTTAAAACCTGGTATGCAACAAGACACCTGTCTCATGTGGAGAATTCAAAGGGTAAAATTAAAGAAAAAATATTATACATACATATGTATATCCTTACCTTTTCCTTCAACTTGTGGCATCAGCAAGACATGACAATGGAAAACCAGTAACATCTGAAGTCGTACGTGGAACTCTCCCAGTGAAGATCCTTCAATAAATGCTTGTAACGTGCTGACCAGCAACATCAGGGTCATCTGTCTGTCATCTTTAGAGATTCAAAGAAGAAAACATATATGTGCCTGCAACCATCACTTGCTGTCACAAAGCGCACACAGTCTACTATGGGATTCCCGTGGGACGGCCGTCAAGTAGAGACACCAGTTAAGGTGAAGCTTTGAAGCAAGGACCACAGCTAAATTCCAAGCTGATTTAAAAACTACAGCCCCACTCAGGGTATGTGTGAAATGCACTCACAGCAAATTAGGAAACTGAATTATGAGGCACTTGTTCTAAGTATGAGATGAAACCCTTTTAACTCAAGCATTTTAACTACTACCTACCAAGACAGAAACTTTCTCTTTGACTTGTCTCATGGATATAGAGAAGAAGGAAACTTTATCTTATGACTAGCTCTCTAGACTCTGGACAAGTCACTTAAACCTCTCTGACTTCCATTATTATTCTTAGTAAGAATAAAACTACACAGCTTTCTTGGCTGACCTCTCAGGAATACCTCGCAGTCAAACGATACATCCTATGTGAAAGAAGTGGGGCGAGGACACATGGGAGCAGGTAAATCCCACACTCTGCAGCACTTCAAGCTTAGCTTGGACCCTCTAAATAAGCAGGGAATTTACAGACGGGTGTTACCTTCCTGCTCTTCTGTTTGTTCTTGCATGTGCTTCTCCAGCATCTGATAGATGGAGAACCAATGCTTGGTGGATTTCTCAGTATGGCGTTTCATGGTATTATCCAAACTCATGGACCAGCAGCTGAAACATGGAAGGAGAGGCCAAGGAGGCATTTAAGGAAACCTATTCAAACATCTGAAACCACAGAAGCAGAAGCTAAATATTCACTATTCTTTCCTCCCAAATGGAGATGGAGAAGCTCCCAGTCTGCTGCCTCTGAACGCATGCTGTTGTCTGGTCTCCAGCTGACATACTACATAAACTCTGAAGAAACAAACTACCCAAAGACTATATCCCTACAACCTAAGTTCAGGAGGGGAAGTGACAAATGTATCACTTACTTCAGTTCCAGTTTACGCCAACGGATGACCATCTGAGTGACCACATCAAGATGTTTCCGCAGAGACAGGGCTCGACTTGCATTCTCCTCCCAATCCTGAAGAAACACAGATAAAATTTACTATGGCCATTATTCAGTCCCCCGACCACCTCCTCACTCAGGAACACCCTGGACTTTTCTTGAGCAAAGACCCCTGGGACCTTCAACAACTTTTATACTGATTTACCAATAACTAACCAGAATGAGTTTACATCCAGCTTATCCAGCTTTGAGTTCTTTCTGGTCACTTGACAGACCTCCAGCAGAGCAAATAGCACAGGGTTTGGAGACCTGAGTCTGAATCCCTGTTGTTAGTCACATGACCCCTCCAAAGTCCAGAGCCCTAATCTGAAAATCAGGGAAGCACCAGCCACTTCAGAGGCTGTGAGAGGACTGAGGGGCTGAAGAGTGGAGGCACGCTGCCGGTCTGAAGGCCAACCCAGAAGTCCTGGCAGACTGAGCCCTTAGGACTGGTGGATGCTGCGTCCCACCCTTGAGAACAGGTGAGGCAGGCCCCCTATGTGTCCCATGGAGGCAGTGGCTTCACTTGCAATAATCTGACCCTATATCAGAAAAACCAAGGAGGTTCATCCTTTTCCAACCCAAACTATCACATCCTGTCCCTCTAACGATAAGAGAATCTCTTCAGTTGACTATAACTAAAATGAAGACTGGAGAGAATCCTCTTACCTGTGCCTTTGCCAGAAGGATCTCTAAGCCATTCAGGAACTTTGAGATGGGGCTGGAAAGTGGGAAGCTACGAATCCTGTCCATTACAACCAGCAGCTGCAGGGGGGGAGGGGAGGGAAGGGGGGGAAGAAGATTTGGGCATCCTCGTGGGACTGTCAATCACCCAGTCACAGGGTACTGAAGAGGGGCCTGACTGGAAGTTTCATGCAAAGGCCCTGCTTCGTGAGCACTTAGGAAAGCTGCGGGTGAAACTTCCAGGGCTGCAGATCCTGCCCAAGATAAACACTTTATCTGCTGCATTACTCTGGAAATAAGATTGAGTTTGATAAAGTAATTACTCTTATTACTCTCTGTTATAAGTTATTACAGAATTAGATGAAGATCACAGAGCAAGGTCTGAGTTAAAACTGCCAATCTTGAAAAAGCCAGGCCCTTGTTAGTATAAGGATGTGTCTGAATAAAGAGAGCAACATAGCAGCACTTCAATATACGGAAGGCAAACCCTGAGCAAACAGATAAAATAAGTGGAATCTCAAACACCATTTACACAACAGCATTACAACCTGGTATATTCATCCTACAGGGAATAGCACCTCACTGAACCACAGTTCTGTAAACCTCTGTTTGCATATCCAGTGTGCAAGTCACTGCCCCCAGTACAGTGAGAGGCTGCCTCCCCACCGCCGCCCTACCTGCTCAAGCGCCGGATGTTCCGGCCAATCCTGCAGCAGCTGGCGGACGGCCTCTGAGAAGCCTTGAAGCACAGGCTGGCAGTGCCGAGCTTCCGGGACGTTGGGGTGATGGTAAAAGTCATAGGGACCGTCAGGCTTCACCATCAGGTCCAAGGTCCCCTCCCCAAAGAGAGTGTTATGGGACAGGGTGTAGGCCAAAAGTTGGCTGCCCAAGAGCTGGTCATTCAGCTCAACTCCTGTGAAGTTAACAAGATCACTGTAAAGTTGGTATCAAGTTACAATGAGGTCAGCAACATGCTCAGAAATAATGAATGACTGCGACTAAATGAAGTAGATATTGCAATGCCATTCATGCCCAAAGCAGCAAAGGTCTGAAAGACTGTGACCCCAGTACTACAGTGGTCACCAAAATCTGCCCCAAGTTTCGGTATATACAGAGGAACTCAGATACTGCCTACATGTAATCAAGAGGGTACAGAGTTTGGTTTGATGGATTCCAATTCCCAGTTTTTGTAGCTCTTCTTGGTAGGCAGAAATGAAATTTAAAGCCTCCTTCCTACTTGCAAGGAATAACTCATGAGGTCACGTAGGAAACTGCATCAAACCATATCCTGTGAGATTAATTTCTGAGTTGCCAGGTTGCTCCCAGGAATACATGATTTCATTAGAAAAGCACTGAAGCTGTGAAAGGGAAATTGGAAATAATGCGGAGAAACAAGACCATTTAAACTAATTCTATATCCTTACTCTTAATCCCTTTACCCCCACGTATTCAAAGGGTGAAAACCCATCTTTATTGCAGAATTTTAAATCAATTTTTTGGAATTAGCTTAAGTCCTTTAAGCTAAGGAAACTCCATCAATAAGGAATTTAGCAAAAACAGGGACGTAATAGTTTCAATTGTTCCAGAAGTAGCAATCACATCTATTCGTTTTGATTTCCCAAGAGCTTAACAAAACTAAACTACCATACCCATCAGGGGGTAGAAGTTTGTCACAAGCGATGCCCCAGTCTGGTAGCAGGACAGAAACAGGCTGAGGTAGTGCTCTGCCCCGTGTGGCGGCGGCGTCTGCTGGTACCAGAGGGACTGAGCAAAGCCGAGGCACAGCTGCTGGTGTATCAGCATCACAGCCTGCATTGAGCTCTGTGACAGGAGGGCGGGGTCTGTGGAGGCCTCCTCTTCTTGCCCATCGGAAGGTCCCTTATTTGCCTCTAGTGTTGATTCTACCAAAATATCTGCGAAGTCCTGTAAATAATATTAGAGCAATTGAACTTTTAAAGTCAAAATCCAGTTCTAATAAGACTAAAAGGAAGGGGGAAGGATGGAGTGTGAATGATCAAGAAAATGAAATAGGGAATTACGTGCATTGAGAAATATTTTAAAAATTACAAAACCATTCAAAGGGATGTAACAGGAACTAACATAGTGCTGTAGGTCAGTTATAGAGTAAATCCTAAGAGTTCTCATCACAAGGAAAAAAATTTTTTTCCTTTTATTTTGCATCTATATGAGATGACGGATGTTCCCTAAGCTTACTGTGGTCATCATTTCATGATGTATGTAAGTCACATCACTATGCTGTACACCTTAAACTCACACAGTGCTGTATGTCAATCATATCTCAATAAAACTGGAAGGAAAAAAAAAGAATTCAAAGGGCAGGTGTGTGGTATCAAGGGAATTCATTCCAACCTCTCCATGCAGTGGGAACTGTTTCCTGAACTCCCACTCTTCCTCCTCCTCCTCGCTCAGGGCAGTCCTAGAGTTCCTGCCCCGGTATCTGTACAGGCTGCTTTCCTGCTCAGCCTTCTCTTGGGCTCTGCGTTCCTGTTCATCCCACTCATTGATGATTTCCTAAAAAAAATCACACATTCTGAAGGAAGCTTATTTGCCTTTGCTGAGGCATTTACAATGAACAGAGGCAAGACTTGCCATCTCTTCCTCATGAAAACAAAATACCATGGTTCAAGAACAAATAAATGCCGACATCCAAGACACTAAATTCCATGCAACAGAGAGCAAATGGGATTTGTTTTCAAACTGTGTATCTGCAGCAACCTGAATTTCCTAAAACCCCCCTTGCTGTACTGTTACAATTTCGCAGGTGTGAAAACTTGCTGTAGTGGCACGACTGGGGACTTCCCGTCAGGTGTGAATGGTGCTCTGCATTAAGGACAGGGTGAGGGTCAGCAACGTGGGTGTGTGATGCAGACTGCACTTGGCCAGCACCTCAGGGAGATATCCTGGGGGTTCGGAAAAGGGAAAATGGGCTGGGGACTGGGTGGTGGAGAGGAAGCAATCAGGCAAAACTGGGTTATACGACACCAGACATTTCTTAAATTCCCTACTACCTCTAAAGTCCTACAATTGGCAAAAACTATAAAGAAACCACCCAGTATTGAGAAGAACTGAGGAGATAAGCAACCCCAGGATGACAATTTGTATTAAAAGCCCAAGCAAGCAGTTAACCTTTGTCTCAGCAATTCTGTTTTCTAGACGTTTTACCCAAAGATCTAGCTTTAAGACTTTTAGGATGGCACTGGTTTGGGTTTTTCCCCCCCCCCCCCCAAAACAGAAAAAAAACCTTTACATATAAATGTAAATATTCAGTGACAGGAACTGTTAAATGACTTACCCATACAACAGAAAACCCGGCAGTCACTAAATATGATACAGGTGGAGAATACCATAATCATGAGGGAAATAAGCACTAAATTTTAGCTGTTAGGTTTTTCAAGGCAAGTTATAAAACAGAATGGACTTTCTTAGTGGTTTGTAGGGCTCGAGCCATTTGAGGACATTATCTCGGGGACCACAGAGGGTATAGCATTGTCCTCAACCAGAGCAGCCCTTTTATCTGTTAAATACTGGATCACTCTGCTAATATTTGTATTTTTTAAAAGGGTCTACTCCCCGCCACCCCAAAAAATTGTAAACCACTGGGAAAAAATAGCTGTAAAAAATTTAGTGTCACAGACACACACTTACAGATACATGCACAAATGAGCAAGCCTAGAATAGAACACACCAATGTGTTAACAGTTATATAGTTTTGAGTGGCAGAATCTAATAATTTCGCTTATACTTATTCTTTTAATTGTCTACAATGAAAACAAATTGCTTTTGTTGATAAGGGAAAAAACAGAATTTATTTTATTTTATTTTCTTGGCTGCGCTGCTTGGCTTGCAGGATCTTAGTTCCCCAACTAGGGATTGAACCTGGGCCCCTATTTTCTTAATATTAATAAAAGTTCATTCAATTACATGGCAAAACCCACCATAAAGTCAAACAACCAACAAAAAAGGAGAGAATACTTGCAGTGTGTATCAGGCATAAAGGGCTAACAACACTCATATTTTTTCTAATCTCTTAAAACTTGACAAAGGCCCCTAAACCTGACAGGTAAACGGGAAAAAGCCAGTAACAGACCCTAGATCCCCAGTGCCTACCCACACTGTCTCACCTACACCAGGCACGGCTAGTGTCCTGCAGGCGCCCTGCTCATGCCCCCAGCTCCCGTCAGGAGGAGGGCTTACCTGACACACATGCCTGAAGAGCTGCAGGGCCCGCTGGTCCAGCTCTCCCTTGCACAGCACGTGGGAGCGCAGGTACAGGAGGGCGTTCAGCAGCAGCTGTTCTTGGGTGGGGCAGGGCCTCTGGCTCTTGCCCTCCAGCTCCTTTCCTCCCAGGCGCTTAAGGAGCAGCTTCCCAAGGCCTCGCAGGACCTCCTCTGACTTCACCGAGCACAAAGCATCTGCGTGAGCATAGTAGGTGGGGAAGGTGGGGCCCACTGATGGGAAAGCCAACAGGGATGTGGCCAGGGCACCCAGCTTGTGCGCGCAGGCCACGCCACCATGGAGTGAGGCGTGGACCTCGCACGCCACCAGCCGCATGCCGTGCTGCAGCTGCAGGACAGACGCCTGCAGCGGGGCTGCTGCGTCTGGGTAAAGGGCGAACTCCTCTGCCAGCCGCCTCCGGAACTGGTGGTGTGACTGCTGCCAAGAGGCCTCCTCCTTCAGAAGGTTCTGGGCCATCTGGGCAGCCCGAGGTCCGTCTGTGTGGAGGGCCTGCAGGAGCCGAGTGAGCAGGTCCTGAACGGCAGAGGCCTTGGCGATGCTGGTGACATAGTGGTGGACCTCCTGTACCAGGGACTCGTACGCAGGCAGCGGGGGCCTGAAGGCCTGCTTCTTGGACAGGCTGCAGATGAAGTTCTCCAGCTGATCAATTCTCTGGCGAAGCAACCTAAAGGCAAATTAACACAGTATGCAAATTCTGTCAGAAGCAAAGCAGCAAATCCAGACTGAGCCTCAGGAAAACAGAAGGAAGACATTTCAGCTACTGAGGCATAAAATGATATATGGACAATTATAATGAAAATGGATAATATATACACAGGCATTTACCATGTGCAACATGTGTCGTCAAGCATTTCGGAGGCACGTCTCGTTGAAGTGGCCACTATTATCCTCCTTTTACAAATACGGCACTGAGGTTTAAGGTATTGAGTGGTCTACCCAAGGTTTAAAGCCAAAGGTCAGGGACAGGACTGGAACTCAGAACCCACTACTAAACAGTATTTCCTAAGGTAACAGATCTCCACAGTGCACGTCAGCACACGCCACTCCTTCCACATTGAGAATAAGCTCTGCTTTCAACCCTCCTGGCCCCATGCGAGTCCTCCCCCTCCTTTCACAGAGTATGTATTTTTCCTGATTATAACCATGGCTTTGGGATCTATCTGCTAATGTAGTTCAGAGATGTAGATCATAACCTCAGCTTAACACTGTAATTATACTACAAAATGTCTTTTTAAAAAGAATATTCAAGGGGCTTCCCTGGTGGCGCAGTGGTTGAGAATCTGCCTGCCAATGCGGGGGACACGGGTTCGAGCCCTGGTCTGGGAAGATCCCACATGCCACGGAGCAACTGGGCCCATGAGCCACAGCTACAGAGCCTGCGTGTCTGGAGCTTGTGCTCCGCAACAAGAGAGGTCGCGACAGTGAGAGGCCCGCGCACCGCGATGAAGAGTGGCCCCCACTTGCCACAACTAGAGAAAGCCCTCGCACAGAAACCCAAGTCGCACAGAAGACCCAACACAGCCAAAAATAAATAAATAAATATATTTTTTTTAAAAACAAAAAAGCATATTCAAGCCAATAACCCCCAACTGGAATAATCACTATGGTGTTACCTGACGTGAGGATGAGAGTGACTGAGGACGACTTCATCCTCCAGGTCTCTTCCGGTCTGCAGCTGGGATGAGAGGCTCCGGGTCTTCCACTCACACTGCAGCTGTTGTAACTAGCGGAAGGGGAGAGGCTGGTCTGCTGTGCCCAGCTAGGACCAGGCCCCAGAGACAAAGCCCTGGGGGAGGGTCGCTCCCTGGATGGAAGGAACCTGAATGACCCAAGGGCAGGGGTTTCTGTTCCACTAACCTGGACCACTCACCTCAGAGCTGTCAGGTGAAAAGAAACTATCTCATTTATGCCAATGAACTTCTAAGTCTCTGCTACAGCAGTCTGATCATCACCCCAACTAACATAATTTTCCTTCTTCAAAATATAGAACTAGTGTACCACTATCTTAATGCATTCAGTTCCTGAGTTTGGCTGGAAGTTCAAATAGCAAGAGATACACCACATTATCCGAATCTACCTACTTCCTGAGTTTTGGATAACAAACGCCAAAAGTTCAAAACCTAAGGAATGCTATACCCTAAAGAAGTTACCCAAATCCAAATATCCACAACTTCCTTTAGGCAGAGGGATCTGGATAGGGAGGGATACCACTAGTGGTCTCCTGTTGTGCCCTCTGCCCAGGGCAGCCTATCAGCAGATACATCAGAATGGCCCCTCCCAGTGCCTGAACCTACTCAGAGGAACCCGCAAAGAGGAAAACACAGTCTTTAGAACACACTCCTGGGATGTCACAGGGCAGCTTATGTAAAATCATCCCTCTGTGCTCTGAGCATCCAAAGGGAGAGAAAGGAGTAATATACTAAGCAAAGCCAGCCAGTCAGGGATGCAGCCCGAGCTCCAAACCCTCCCTCCATACCTCTTCCTTGGCGTACTTGAGCTTGTACTCCCTCTTCACGGCGGGGTCGAAGCGTGCCTGGGGAAGCCAGGTCTGGATCTGGAGCAGGCCCAGGCTCACCCACAGGCTCCCACGGCGGGCTGGCTCAGGCAGGTGCTGCTTACCCTCCCCCTCCCCAAACAAGTGGCGCAGGGAGGTGAGCAAAAGGCACAGCAGCTCCTTGGGCAGCGTCCCCTGCCCGGCCATGTCGCCGAGAGTCTGGCCCACGTGCTGGCACACCTGGCTGTCCCCAGGCAGCAGCTGCTCACAGTGCTGCACGTACTCCTGCCGCCGGGGCTCGGGGAGCAGCTCTGCCAGGCCAGCCAAGTGCCGGCACAGGACCAGCCGCTGGAGCTGGGAATCCGTGCGCCTGTGGGGACAGGGAAGCACTTAAGGGTCTGCACCACAGCGACCCCCATTCCTTTCTCATGCTACTGTTCTTCCAGAAAATGACAAGACAGACTGCACTGCCTACACCTAGAGGTGAATTTCAATTCTCACTTGATCTGATACGGTTTTCTAAGTACCACCTTCTTGATCACAATATACTTACAGCTGACAGAGTGGCTGGCCAGCTCACAGCAGTCTCTGTCATGGACTGAAAACCTGCTCATCCAGCCAGAAAACACTCTTCCTCCACCCACCGGCACCAGCCACGACCGAAGAAAGCTCTGACCGAGGTCCCCACTACCTGCTCTGGAGGAAAGACGGAAGCCGTACCGTCTACCCGGGGGAGGGAATACCTGAACTCTGCTACGGAAGGGACAGCCATGTTGGTCCACAGCACCGAGCTGATGTCCTGGAGCTGCTGTGATCTCTCAACCCACTCCCCCAGGGTGACATGTGAGGAGGACAGGATGGGGAGGCCGCTCACATCCCAGGGACTTGCTCTGTAGCTGCTGGTCAAGACTTCAAAGCAGCACTTGGAGAACACGGCTCTACTGAGACTTCCGGGACCCTGATAAGGGGAGAGGAGTCATGTTAACTTTTAGAAATTAAAAAAAAGGGTTTCAATAAGCAGCACTGGGGCACCTTAGAGGAAAGAAAGAAAATTTTAAAAGGAGATTCAGGTTGCTAGGAACAGGTAAACATCAGCCTGAGACAGGACCAGAAGGGCAGAATGGGGTCGGGTGCAGTGGGCCTTTGAAGGACTCCATTCTCTACGAACGAGGAGCACTGGGTGCTTTAGTCATGCAGAAGAAAACCCCTCAAACCTGGGCATCAGGAAGACCAGTCGTGCAGCAGAGCTGGGGGCAGGAAGGTGAGACTTGGAGGCAGGGGAAGGAGTTGGAAGACAAACAGAAGAGCCAGGGACAAGCCTGTCTCCCTGGACTGTTAACCTGGGACACAGGAACAGCTGTCCACGAACAAAGGGTTAGCGGGTCAAATACACATGAGAGCAAACCTGACTCTATGCAACTCTTGGGGACCCATAAGGTTTAACACTAAAAGCTTTGAGAGATGTTTTACACTAAAGAAATCAACCTTGATAGAGCAATGGAACAGAACTGAGTCCAAAAATAAATCCATGAACATCGTGGGAATAAGGTGTTATGACAGAGGTGGCATTTCAAAAGAGATGGAAAGGATGAACTAGTCAAAACTGGTGTTGTTAATATTGCTTTTGGATATGTTTGTTTGTATAAAATAAAAAATTTGCATCCCCACCTCACAAAACAAGATACCCAGATGAGACTGATGTAAACATAAAACAAAAACAGAAAATATGAGGGCTTCCCTGGTGACGCAGTGGTTAAGAATCCGCCTGCCAATGCAGGGAACATGGGTTCGAGCCCAGGTCCGGGAAGATCCCACATGCCGCGGAGCAACTACGCCCCTGCGCCACAACTACTGAGCCTGCACTCTAGAGCCCGTGAGCCACAACTACTGAAGCCTGTGCGCCACAACTACTGAGCCCATGCTCCACAACCAGAGAAGCCACCGCACCGCAATGAAGAGTAGCCCCCGCTCGCCGCAACTAGAGAAAGCCCACGCGCAGCAATAAAGACCCAACGCAGCCGGAAAAAAAAAAAAAAAAAAAACCAGAAAATATAAGAAAATGGTTTTTTTAACTCTGTGGGTAATGAAGGCTTATTTAAAAAGCATGATACCAAAGCCAGAAAGTAGAAAGGGACTGGCATATTTGAAAAGAAAACACTATAAAACTTCTGTGATATAAGAAAACGTCTTCAAACTTGAGAGACAACAGAACACTAGAAATGTATTTCCAAATATATGTTGGGTAAAGGTTTAATATCCATAATATATAAAGAGAAGTTCAATAATAAAATGATGATTAATGACATTTTTTTTTAAACAAAATGAGCAATAAACATGACTGGAAAATTCAAAGAAATAAAAGCAATCAATATACATATGTGAAGACATTCAACCTGAATAATAATCAAAGGAATACATATCAAAATGAGATTTTTTTTTAACTGTATGACTGGCAATAATTTAAAGTGTTAATAACACCTAGTGGGGCAAAGATACGGAAACACAGGATATATGATAAGTGAAACGTGCTCTAGTCCCAAGTCCGCCGTGGTCATCCTGACTTCATGTTCTCCCTCTTCACTGTCTCCTTGCAGGTTTAAAAAGTGAAAAAACAAAAACCTACTTCCCTAGACGTTCTGATAATATTTACAAATCTCTTTAAATGTGAAGACACTTTGGCCAAGGGTTAAATTCCAATTCTCGTCACACATCCACAGAAATACTCAGACAAGTGGACAAAGGCTTATACAAGGGTAGTTGATGCAGGTATGTTTGCTGCAGGAAGGGGGAGGAGAAAGCAAGAAACCTCAATGCTTATCAAGAAGAAAGTGATTAAATGCATTCCAGCACATTCGTACAGTGGAATACCTTAAAAAGAATAAGCTGGAATGACAGGTGCAAATTTCCACGACATATCATGTGAACCAAGAAGGTGGCCTTGTTTTTGTTTACATATGTATTTAATATAAAAATACATGTTAACAGAAGGATACAGAGCAAAGAGTGGTTATTCCCAGTGAATTCTACATTATATACGTATATAAATACACACGTATACATATTGTGTATGTATATGTGTATGCATATATATATATGTGTATATATATATACACACACACATATGCACACATACCTACATGTTTCTGTACTGTTTAAAATCTTATAATTAGAAAAAATATTTCAATTAGAAAAGAAATTAAAGATTTTTTAAAGGAAATTGTTTTTACATTAATTCAGGATTTCCCAAATCATTTAAGATGGAATATCTTTTTTGAAGGTACACTTATTAATATCCTACAGAAAATAAAGTATTGCAATCACTTACTTAGTCACTGCTCTATCCTAGGAATAAATGTTCATTGCTAGATCCATTGAGAAGTTTCTTCTACTATCATCAAACATTTTTATAATTTTATGGCAACAAACCTTTAACGTGGGGTCCAGAAGGGACTTGGGTGTCTCCCTCTGCTGCACACCAGGCAGAGGGCTCCATGTTAGCCAGTACTCTGGATTTGTGGTCACAGTACTGCTCCAGAAAGACGTAAACGTGGAATTAAATAACTCGGACCACAAAGAGATCCTTTCTTCAGTAGACATCTAGAGGAATAATTAGATAAGAGAGTATTTGAGAAAGGTTCCATAAATCGTTATACGGTCTGTCTTGTAAGACTCATCTAAAACTAACATGCGTTTAAAGATTATTAATCCTAATGTTCCTGGTTTTCTGCCACCCCAGTTGTCTTGGTCAAGTCACTTAACCTATTTATAATTTTATAAAACATAAGATCTGATTTTATAAGAGTGCATGAGAAAACTCAATTAAAATAATCACACAATTATGTGATCAAAATAAATAAATGAATAAAACATTATTATCAAAAAAATTTAAGGCTGTACTAATGAAGTTACATTAACTACAGTTTACCACTATTCACATTTAACAGTTACTCTTGTGGAAGAGTAAAAAACACTCTGACAATACATTTTTGAGCAAGTAAAATAAAAATAAGCAAAAATTTTAGCCTCATTTAACTGGAAACCAAATGAAATGAATCTGTGATAAGAGTAGAGAAATACCAAGGAAATTACTGCCAAAGAACATTCAAAGTTCTCCCCTTTGAAACTTAATTCAGATAAGACTAGAGTTTACAACATGCAGTTTTTGAGATTAAATAAATAAATGTTCTGCAATCAGTCTGTCATAGAAAATCTAATCAGCTCATAGTGTAAAGGAGGTTTTTTGATTTTGATTTTGGTTTTTACCTTTTGATGGTGCACTAAGGACCAAAGGTCTCGAAGCTCTTGAGGAGCAACTGGTGTGTGCTTAAGACAAAATGTGATGTGATGACTTATCTCTTCCTCTATATGGGGTTGCTGGTTTTTGCTGGACCTGCTCCAAAAATAAAGAGGGAGAGAGAGTGGGCTGTAGGCTTTCAATGAGCTCCTAGAAAACTGCTATGTAAGGGAAGATGGAACACACAGGACATCGAGTACATTTATTTAAAAACGAGCAAGTAATTCTACTGGAAAAACACCTAGTAACATACATACATTCATTCATTCATTTATATAAATTTATTTAATTAATTTATTTTTGGCTGTGTTGGGTCTTCATTGCTGTGCGCGGGCTTTCTCTAGTTGCGGCGAGTGGGGGCTACTCTTCGTTATGGCGTGTGGACTTACTGCAGTGGCTTCTCTTGTTGCGGAGCACAGGCTCTAGGCGTGTGGTTTTCAGTAGTTGTGGTGCGTGGGCTCAGTAGTTGTGGCTCGCGGGCTCTAGAGAGCAGGCTCAATAGTTGTGGTGCACGGGCTTAGTTGCTCCGCGGCATGTAGGATCTTCCCAGACCAGGGCTCAAACCTGTGTCCCCTGCATTGGCAGGCGGATTCTTGACCACTGCGCCACCAGGGAAGTCCCACACCTAGTAACTTTTAGAAGTGGAGCCAAAACAGGCAAAGAATCTTCAAGAAGTTTTGGCTTTCCAAAGTGGCAAATGACCTCCCTCTGCTTCAGCAACTATGCCCCCTCAAGACAACACTGTGCTTTGTTTTACATGTAGGATACACGGAATAACCTTGCAAGAAAATAAGTGCCCCCAAAGGAAAAAAACTGAAGGATGGCTCACCTTCTCAGGCAAGCCTGTGTCATAAAATCCGCTGTGACTCTGTACTGCCAAAGCATAGCCAGGTACTCCATTGCAGGCCAGAGCTGAACACTCCTGGTGAGTTGGATTAAGGAGGTAAAGCCTGGCTGTGACAGGGAGGAAGCTTCACTGTGCTTTTTCTCCAGAAAACCAAGTGAAATTCCTTTGGCTTTTAGTTCTGAACACTGAGCATTCACAAGACTCTTCAATTCATCTGGACAAAAAGACACACAGGGGTCAGTGGTCAGGCTCAGATTCCCAACAGCCAGTCACATGACCATTGGCTTAACCTGAGTTCAACTTCACCTGAGCTTGAGTGTCTCATGTGTTAATACAGGGGTCCCCAACCCCCCGTCCGGTCCGCAGCCTGTTAGGAACCAGGCTGCACAGCAGGAGGTGAGCAGCGGGGCGAGCGAGCGAAGCTTCATCTGCCGCTCCCCTCCCCATCGCCCCCATCACCGCCTGAGCCATCCCCCACCCCATCCATGGAAAAACTCTCTTCCACGAAACCGGTCCCCGGTGCCAAAAAGGTTGGGGACCGCTGTGTTAAATAATGCTATTAACACCTGCACAATTCCAATGACAGAATTAAATAATATATGTAAAGTTTAGGGAATTCCCTGGCAGTCCAGGGGTTAAGACTCGGGCTTTCACTGCCGTGGATCTAGGTTTGATCCCTCGTCGGAGAACTAGGATCCCACAAGCTGCGTGGTGTGGCCAAAAAATTAAAAAAAAAAAAAAAAAAAAAAAGTTTAGCCCTATGCCTGATACTTATTTAGTGGTCGGTATAGTATACAGGGAATAAATAAATAAAAGGAGAATATCTAAGGGAAAACTTTAAAAAACGTATTGGCTGCAAATAAATAAATAAATAAATAAATAAATAAATAAATAAAACTTATTGGCTGCAGAGCAGAGGATATGCTTAGAACATCTGTCAGCTAGCCAAACTCCAGAGCATATTACCTGGGTTGACATCTTCCAGAGTATTAGCTCTGAGGACCAACCCCCAGGCCTGTAGGAGACTTTTCTTTAATGTCCATTCAGAAGCAACCATTTGGAGCCGACTAACGTCTTCCCACCATCCACTCTCCCCAAGGGCAGGCATCCGCTCTCTGATGGCAAGGGCTTTGTTAAAGACCTTCAATTGTGAAAAACATTCCACCACCAGCTTGTCCTGAAACAATAAAACCCAGGAGAGCCTATTACAGAGGAGAAAAGTAGTTCTTTTTAGCAGCCTATTCATGGCTGAAAAAAATGTTTTAAATATTTCCTTAATGATTCTATAAAACATAAAGTTGGTTTACTCCTGTAGATCTCAAGATATTCACAGTAATAAAGTTAAAAGTCTACTTCAGCCTTAAAAGTCTCAAGAATAAGTAAAATGATAACATTTAACAAGTCAGTTAATAGTACTCATTGAACATTTAAGAATTAAGCTTTGCAAGCAAGGCTGAGTATAGTTGAATGGCAGTCCCCACGTTCCAGGAGAGCTGCCAAAGAGGTCAAATCTTTGTGTTTACTACATGCTTCCAAGTCGTACCTTAAAAGGAAACGGTCGTCCCAGAAACTTCTGTAACTTCTTTATACCCGTGAATCCACCAGTTGGGCTCCCCAAGCAATTCTGAATATGTTCTGAGACGGTCTGAACCTCTTTGTAATATCTTTAACAAAGGAGATAAAGGGCAGAAGGGAAGTAAGGAAAGGGGGAAATGCTGGATGGTAAGAACATCACTCACATTTTATATCTGATTTACATTCACCAACAGGCCAAGGGGACAAACCAAAGTAAAGCCAAGAAGAAGCACGTTTCAATTCCTAACCCTCCTCCCTTTAACATCAATACTGTAGATACTGACGTTGTTACTCTAAATATGACTCTTACTTGTCTTCGTGGTTCATCAGGAGTTGGGGGATCTGACGAACCAAATGTTTTAAAACCCAGTGCCAGTGAAGGGCAAGCAAGGCCAGGCCTGGTGCATCCACTTTTACTGTATCGGCCACGGTCCAGAACCGGTCCCGCCACCGCACAGAACCCAAGATCTAAAAACAAAGTAAACCAAAACTGCTCACAAACATCTCCCAGTAAAGGACACAAAACACTAACTTCAATCATTAATCAATACTCAACACACACACGTTAAAGATCTAGCATCCGACTGGAGTATTTTTAGGGATATTAAGGCAGTCAGAGAAGGCAAAGCTCTTTCCTCCTATTATCTGAAGTTCAGTTATCAGAGAAAATGGAATTACTGGGTCATGTGGTAAGTGTACACGCAATGTTATAAGAAACCGCCAACCTGCTTGACAAAGCAGCTGCACTATTTTGTATCCCATCCAGCAGTGTAGGTGGGTTTCAGTTTGTTCCACTTCCTTGCCAATACTTGCTGCTGTTGACCATTTTAATTTTAGCCATTCTGGTGGGTGGCACCGCACTGTGGTTTTAATTTACATTTCCTTGATAACTAATGATGTTACAATTTTTCCAAGTTCTCACTGGGCATTCATTTATCTTCTGAGAAGCATCTATTCAAATTCTCTTGTTCATTTTTAAAAATTGGGCTGTCTTATTATTTGTCTATAAAATTTATATGTGATTTATCAACAGTGTCTCCCAGTGTTTTCCTTTTCTTAAAGCTATCTATTAAGTTCTTTATTTTGACAAAATTGAATTCATCAATTTTTTTCTTTTATGAAGAATGCCCTGAAATCTTTGCCTATCCTCAAGCTGTGAAGATTTTCTCCTGTGTTTTCTTTTAGAGGTTCATAATTTTAGCTTTTATATATAGGTCTACGATCCATTTTGAGGTAACTTTTCTATATGACGTAAGGTAGCAGGTAAAGGCTCATTTTTATATTATATGGATATCTAGTTTTTCCATCACCGTTTGCTGAATGAACTGTTTTCCCCATTAAATTACCTTTGCATATTTGCCCCCCCACCCCAAAACTTCACTGACCATATAAGAGGGTCTATTTGTGAAGTCTCTTTTTTGTTCCACTGGTCTATATGTCTATCCTTATGACAATAACTACTGTTTTCATTAATGTAGCTTCTTAATGCAAATCAGGTATTGTGAGTCTCCAACTTAGCTGTCCTTCTAATTATGTATTTTTACAGTAGTCTCAAGATTAGTGATTCCTTTTAGGTTTTATGATGTCAAAGCTGTTTTCATAATAATGTCACGTTATTTGCCTTTTTCACTATGTTGACATTTGCACTGATGGTACCAAAAACAGAGCGGGGGGGTGGAGGGGACAAACTGTGATTGGGTGTCTGGCAAACACTGTGTGGAAAATGAATGAAGTCAACCTGCCAGTTCAAGAAAAACAGGAGAGTATTTGCTGCTGATGACAGAATTTGAACCTTCAAGTGAAACCTAGAACTTTGAAAAACTAAGAGCTTGACAACTTCCCAATACTTACAGATTTTTTCATGAGGTAACTTTTTGTGGTAATTTTTCATGAGTGGGACTTTTTAAATTTATCTATATTGAAAAATGTAATGTGTCAACATTTGGAAGATCTGATAACTCACTGAACAATACTTTCCAAATTACCAGTGCATGAGAACATACATGCAAGGCTAAAAGTCCATCCAAAGTGCAAGCCAGGCCAACGGATTTTAAAGCATGACAAGATCAGTGATACTTTTTCAGATTCCACATTACAAGTAACCTTTACAAAACTAACACCTGTCAACCTGTGGTATAGAATCAAAGAAGAATATCACAGTTTTATGAAATGTTTGTTAAATACTCCTCCCTTTCCAATCTCTTAGCCACATGAAATAGAGGCCAGTTTTTCTTCACAAACTTCAACCCATACAACATACTGTAAGAGACCGAATGCAGAAGCCAGGTGTGAGAATCCAGCTTTCTTCTGTTAAGCCAGACATTAAAGAGACTCGCAGAAATGTAAAACAGTTCCACTCCTCTTAATTTTTGTTTTGGAAAATAGTTGTTTTTCATTAAAAATGTTATTCATATTACCATGAAATGAATTTGTTACTGTGTTTCTTAAACACATTAATAAATATTTTTTACATTTCTCAGATTTATTTCCTAATAAAGTAAATATTGATACATGTAAACACATAAACAAAAGTTCTTTGAGGGTTTTGGTAACTTTTATGAACATAAGGGGGGGTGGGTCTTGAGACTAAAAAGTTTAAGATCTACAATTCTAGTTTAACCAGAATTACTCGAATAATCTGGATTCAAGCCCAATTTAGTCCATATGTGACAATCATGTCTAAGAAGGATTAAGTGAATTAAAATATAACTGTTAAGATTCTGATTTTTATCAACAGGTGAGTGGATGAATAAGATGTAGTACATACATGCAGTGGACTATTACTCGGCAATAAGAAGGAATGAATTCTTGAGACACAAAACAATATGGATGCATCTCAAAATAATGATTTTTTTAAATTTTTTTTTTCATTTTTATTTTATTTTTATTTTTTTGGCTGCACCACGCGGCATATGGGATCTTAGTTCCCTGACCAGGGATCGAACCTGTGCCCCCTACATTGGAAGTGTGGAGTCTTAACCACTGGACCACCAGGGAAGTCCTCAAAATGATTTTAAGTGAAAGTAGCCAGATAAAAAAGAACAATATAAAATACTAGAAAACACAACTGAGCTACACTAACAGAAAGCAGATCAGTGGATACCTGGTTGGAGGTGGGGGGCAGGAAAAAAGAAGAGAAAACAAAAGAACAAGAGGAAAAGGTCTGAGGGTGATGGATAGGTTCACTGTCATGATTGTGGTAATGGTATCACGGGTGTACACATGTCAAACATACAAAACTGTACACTTTATATGCGACTTACTATATGTCAGTTATAACCCCATAAAGCTTTAAAATATGTGTATCTATTTAAATTCTTAAGAACTTCTCAAATAATATTGTACATGTAACAACACTGAAGTTGGTGTCGTCCCTAAGAATCTTTGTGCCAAGAAATATGTTGCTTAAGATAAAAACAGGTACATCTCCTTACCTCATTAACACTGGCATCAGACACCATCCCCTGGGAGGACTGTACCCAAAGCAGGATTAGCGCATCACAAAGTTCAAAAAAAGCAGCAAGATTGACCACGATTTCATGGGGCAGGCTGTGATAGCTCTCCGGATCTTAGAGTTGGTATAAACAAAATAAGAACATTTGATCAGATTTAAATCTCTGCACATTTTCAAAATCAACAGTAATCTACAACTTAACGTTATTCTCAGCACAAGGGTCAATTTGAAACGTCAAAATTGAAAGCAAATCTTTGTCTATTATTAAGTTAGCAACTTAGTCGTGTATACCTAGAGATGCTCATAACGTCTTAATTAAAAAAAAAAAAAAGCATTTGTTTAAATACAAAATTGTTTAAATACGAATTCTAAGTGTGTATATGACTGGATGGATAGATAATACAGACAGATGTGAGAAGATATAAACAAATATACTATTAACAGTAGCTGCTGTGAGAGGAGACTTTTTCCATTTTTATGCTTCTATATAGTTTGAATATTTTCCAAGAAATACCGTTATCTTTTCAATTTAAAAAAAAAGGAGGGAGGAAGAAAGAACCTATAACCAAATGCTTATGAGCTCATACTTTTGAGCCAACAGAACAAGTTTCAAGTTCTGGCTCTGCTACTTGCTAGAGATGTGACCTTGAGCATCTCTGTGCCTCCCTTTCCTCTCTCATGAGGCTTATCTCATGGTTGCTATAAAAAGTAAATGAGATCAAGGACATGTAAAAAAGCACTTAGTCAAAAATACTGAATAAGGGAAGATGTTCAAACTCTAGCTAGCAAATCAAAAGGAATCAGTACCATGGCATCAGTTGCTGAATCCCTCTCACCTTCAGCAACATTATGCAGTCAGAGGCATAACTGAAGAAAGTAAAGGTAATGTCCTTACCTTTATGGAATTCAAAGGACATTCTCAAAACACTATTTCTTAACTTTTTGCCACCAACAGAAACCAAATTTGCTTCAGTAAAAATCCGTTTTTCCCGATCAAGATATATGATTGTCCTGAAATGAGATTCCATAACATAACAAATAGTTATTGGCTAATAATACTTATTACAGCCTCTACCTGCTGAATCCTGAGAACCCTTGGAACATCAATCTCCTTCAACCTGCCATTCCCCTCGTGCCGCTGCAAATTCTGGACTAGAGAGACGGCAGCAAGAGGGATGACAACTGAGCTGGGGGGAGGAAGACAGAGGGCTAGGTAGACCACCCAGCCCCACTGTGTTGCTCTGCCATGACATGACAAACTGTGCTGTGAACTCTTAAAACTGGCCATCTCACAATTAACCTGCAGTGCTAGAAGTTACCTGCGGAGGAGGAAGGGGGAGTTGCTGGGAGGGGGGACAAGGGGGCCTCAGAGGTGCTACTACATTATCACATGAGTGTGTTCACTTTGTGAAAAGTCATCAAAACGATATATAATCATCATTAGTGTACTTTTCTGTAATGCACGTTATACCTCAATTACAAAATTATTTTTTAAATCTATTACACTAGTGGCCAATTAAAAAATATTACTGGTCATTACATTAAAGGTGAGGAAAGATCAACTTATATAACAATTATGTAAATTTATACTATAGGTCACTATGTACGTACATCTCCAACATTTGACGGGGGAGACAGATGGCTGAGGAAAGGACATGTGAAAATGCAAGGAGCTGCTGGGAATCACACAGAAAACAGTGGAAACACAACTATTCTATGATAAAAGATTAACCATAAAACAAATCCCACCACTAATGCTTCACTAGTGTATTTATTAAAGCACCCTATTAAATTATTAAGAACCTGTCACATTCACAGGCACCTGGGCATCAGGGTCAGAATGATTTTGCTGCACATGGAGCGTGAAGGAGAGGTGGTGACGAAGGCAATCATGTCTGACACCCACCACTTCTCAGGTTCAGAAAATTAAACACACATAAGACTGTCAAGTATAGCTTAGGAAAGGTATAATCTGTGAAGCCATAGAGTACAGCGAGGCAAATAGCAACCAGAACAGTAGACTTCACCTACTTGTTTGCAACAGACTCTAAAAGGGCAAAGAGCTGCTCAGGCTGATCCATTTGTGGGTCAAAGTCCATCGAATTTCTAATGATGTCCAAAGCCTGCATATTCCATCGGGGATCCAGAGGGATCACATATTCATCTGGTTTAAAAAACAGAAGGTAGAATTTTGGAGTTAAACTCCTTGCCTGGCAAATTTCAGTTGAGGACTTTCATTGTTTTACTTTGATCACACTGAGTCCTGCCGGGGAAGAGAGGGACCAGGGAAATGGTTTCAGTCCATGGTAGTAGAAAAGTAGGGTTCAACAGCTTCTACGCTATTTCCTTTCTAAATGCAAAATTTCTTCTAGCCCTGAAAATTCATTCCACCGTAGGATAGAAAGGTAACCTCTGCTAGAGCATAAACATTCCAACAAATGTATTCATTTGCTCAGCTCCCGCTTCTGGTTGGAAAAGAATCCATGGGCTTAATTACCCACTCTTTCGCCATTAACCATAAAAAAACGAACTTACATGGCAGAAAATGAATGAACACATCTCATTATTTGCTTTCAATAAGAAAAGCAACTCAAGATTATTTCCCTTAAAAACCATTTCTTTATAATCACAGGATGTGCTGCTGCTACTTCTTGCTCCTTTGGCTCAAGCTCGGTATCTCTTCTGTAAAGCAGCAGCGATCAGACTCTGACCCGCTCCAGAGGTTGAGAGCCCAGCGGAAGAGGTAAGACAAAACGATGGGAACATTAATTTGATGGTGGCTGAGCTGGATGGGTCAGTGGAGCACTTCAAGTTTTAAAGGCATCCACCACAGAGTAGCCTAACAAATGCCTATTGTGAATAGCAAGGTACACATGGGGGCCCATATCCCAAAGTCCAGCAAGACTACACAATCCAGAGCTACACAGCTGAAAAGGAAAAAGGAAGACGAGCTAATGAGTGCCAACAGAGGGCAAGCCATGTCTGCTACAAAGGGAACCTACCACTCTACTCTAGAACTGTGTTCCCAAAGACCAAAATTCCTTCATAATTGGAAAGCCATAATTAGGTTCAGCCGCAATCTGACTACTACAGAAGTTTTCTCTATTGATTTCTGCTCAACCATTTACCCCATTACCTTTAGTGTACATAAGGTATTATAAGTATACATAAGATTATAATTATGTAAACATAAGGTTTAGCACAAAAGCATCATGCATATTTTTTTCTAAACCAAATGGGTAACAGTATGTTTTGATCAACATCAGATAAAGATTGAGAAATTTTGAATACCTCATTTGATTAGATAGCTCAGATGGCTACTCCTTTTATCATTATGATTTTGTTTTGTAACTTTGTATTTAAGGCTTTATAACTTCATCATTAAGGTTTTCTATTTTCTGAAGAAACTGATCCTGTACTGTTTCCCTTTCATCTCAAAATAGATCACAGTTTCTGTTAACAGTACTAGTGTATCACAGAAAGTCATAAGTGAAAGGGACCCCAGAAGAATGAATTTAATTCCCATATTTTTCAAACAAAGTCAGCAAGTGTGAATGATGGGCCCCAAATCAACAAGCCAGTTTCTGGCCAAGTGGGAACCGGAGCCCCGTCTTCCAACTCCTGTGTTCTTCCCACTACATTGTGTGTCATCACCCTCTTTCAGAAACTGAAGAATAAATGCATAATTTCAAAAAAAGCAGCAGAATTTGCATCTGGATACCCTGAGTCTTCTTTAGAAAAAACTGTTACAAGTGGGAGCTGTAACGGATCTTTTTCCCATGAACTCAGTGGACAAGTTCCCCAGAGTGCTGAGAGCTAGAAATCAAGTCAGGTGCAGTACCTGTTACATTCGGTTGTAATATTTTGATGACATTACTGACCCCAGATGAGAGAGAATTTGAGTAAAAATTCCTAAGAGATGCAGCACTGGCTTCCAAATGAATCTGTACTGACTCTGTGGAGGAAGGAGAAGCAAATGTTAGCATCTAAAGCAGTGCCGTCCATTCGAACTTTCTGTTCTATAGCTGCTGTCACAGTAGCCATGTCACATGTCACATTTTAGTGGCTACCTGTGGCTAGTAGCTATCACACAGGATGCCGCAGATACGAATATTTATACAATTTTTCTCTACACGTTTAGACATCACATGTACCACACAATAATATACACATACACTGGCTTATCTACAAGTTCTCGTGGAGCAGAAAGACTCATGTAAACTCAATTACTTTAGTCAACAAGTTCTACCAACAAATTCCACCTCCTGTACTTTACAATCTGTACCATGTTGTTAACTGTTGCTTTTCCCTCTCTTGGAATAAAAAAAAAGTACAAAGAAATCAAGCACGACCACTTAGAGCACTGGAACGAAAATAAGATTAGAATCTTATGTACTTTTATGGGAAGTAAATTTACCAAAAGCAACCCTTTCCCAGATAGAATGCATGTGCAGCAGAGTAAGTACAGCAAAAAAAAGCAGGATGTTCAAAAACTTAAAAGTAACATAATATAGTACATTTTCCTTCTGGATTTGATAGAAAGCTGGATGGATCCTGAAATGCTAAGGATTACGTGGGGAAAAAAAATTTCTCTCAGGGAACATCGAAGGGCAGATGTGTTCCTTAATATTTTAACAGCTATATAAGCAGTAATGCTAAGTCATATACGTCCTGCTAGGAGCTCCCCCAGATGTAATTTTAACAGTGTAGTCGGAGAATAAAACAACTGCTGAGTTACTAAAGCCGGGTAAGTGTACTTAAATTCCCTCATTACACAAAGTAAGTTTCTCTACTCACCAAGCCCCTGTGGCACATTCTTGGCTAAATGATAAAGCCATTTAACTCTGAGCATCCAGTCTTGATTGGTTGCTCTTTCTATGAGCAATTTAACAGCCACATCCAGAGCATCTGGTTCATCGATCCAGTAAGTATCCATTTCAACTGAATTGAATTTTAAGCTCTCCGGGTGGGAGGACTGCATAATTTTCTCTAAGTCTGGCAAAGTAAGAGGCTGAATCCTGAAATTCATTGCAATAGGCAAAGTTAGTACTAGGGTTAAATCTTCATTTCATATTTCAAAGAACCAAGACAATAACTTTACAATTAATGTATCAAAGAGGTTAACAGGGAAAACATGAGTCCCCTCCAAAGGGGGACAATTAAAACACGCACCTATAATAAATAATAAATAGGGAGCAATATCACAACAAACAACAGAACTGTGTGGAAAATGGCCACGTAACATTCTGGTCAAATATGCTGGGTCATGACCATTACCATCAAAAAAAGAGAGAGGGAGAAAGAAAGAGAGAGAGAGAGGGAGGGAGAGAGGGAGGATGGAAGGAAAGAAGGAAGAAAGAAAGGAAGGGAGGGAGGAAGGAAAAGTCAATATGCCAAAGAGACACAGAAGCTCAAGGCTCCACTAACCTTGCCCAGTTGCTCGTTTTCATGCTCAGCCTGTTGAGACAATATGCTAAGATCTGTCCATCGCCTCGGACTTTAGAGAGATGAGAATCTTCCGTAGCAGAGAGAGCCGAGGGCAGAGAATCTGGCCACAGCCCCATGGCAAGAATGGAGTTGCCCCAGGTTTCATGTGCTTGCAGAGAAGAAACGTGTTTCTCCAGTAAAGCCTGCACAAGCTGGTAGGAGATAAAAACACATGGTGTACAGGCACCGAGACACAAGTGCTCTTACCAAAAACTAGCAGGGTAACAGTAGTTTTCTAGACCCCTTGTGATCCTCTCACAACGCTCAGACACATTCCTCAATATACAACATTACAAGCTAAATTTCACTTTTTCTGCTGAGAGGCAAGTTTCAAGGAATATTTACATTTACGCTATTTTCCAGAAAAGTACCTGGATACCAGATCTCTGTTAGAGCATAACTGCAGATGGCTCTCTTAGGTCATTAAAGTTGCCACCAATAAAGTTTCCTCCTATTACCTGTAATGTTATAACGTAGAAAGCTGTGTGAAATACTTCACAGTACCTTCTGGTTTGCTGTTGAAGCCTGGGAGCGGACATATGCATCCCAGCATGCTTCAGAAAAGGCTCTGGCTAAGCTCAGCCCTCGCTGTAGGTATTGCACAATGAGTAAGGCTGTCTGAATGAGTGTTGACAACGAGGATGCTGGAGAACCTATAAAGAAGAAATAGTGCCATCCATGAGCAATAGATTCTGAAAAATCTCCAATGAAAATGGACAAATTTCACCTTCACATCAAACTTCCACTCAAATCCACCCAGATACTTATTTTAGAAAGCCTTCCAAGTGGACTATAGGGGCTCACTAGCACACAATGAACTTGTGGGAACATTCACATTCCTTGCCTCCTATTCCGCCCTCCTCCCCTCCTTCCCTGTCAGCAGTACCTTTTGGGGAAGTGACTAGATGACTCATTTACTAATGTGATAAAGCCTGGCCACATAGACCCTTGGATCTAAAGCTGACACACACTGAAGGGGGCAAAATGAGCATGGTGCCAGAAAGAACCATGGGCTTTGAAATTCAACAGACCTGCTTTCAAATCCCAGCTGTCATTATTAACTGTTTGGATTTGACAAGTTAATCTACCTCTCTGAGCCTTATCTGTAAAATGGAAATATACCTTGCAGAACTAATGTGAGGACTAAATAAGCAGCCAACATTGCACCTAACACAGAGTAGTTACTTAATAAGTAACATTTCATTATTTTTTCATTATTGTTATTATTACTGCTCTTTCTTGTATATTTGGACATTTAGAAGAAGTAACACCTGTCTGTTTTAAACAACTCAAAGCTCCCTCTTTATTCAACCTTCAAGAGATTTGATGATGACCGTGAAGATTTGCAGGACAAACTTCACCAATCTCAGTGTGAAAAGCAGTACAGGTATTCCTCTGAGTGTGGTCTCTGACTGCATGCATCAGAATTCCCCAGGAAGCTTCTTTAACATGCTGATTCCTGTGCCTCACTCAGACCTGCTGAACCCAATCTCTTGGGGAAGAAGGGTACCAAGCGCATCTACATTACTAACAGGCTTTCCTGGTAATTTCTATTTCTATGTACACTAAATGTAAGAACTCCTGAACTAGCAGTCAAATGGAGTAACATGAATTTCCAGAGGAAGAAAACCCTGCAGAGGCCTAGAAGTCAAGCACCTTACCTACAACAGCACTTCGGGTCTCTGAGTGCAAAGCCAAAAGGATGTCACACACACTGTCCCCCACCAACCCAAGGCTGTGCAGTAGGACTTTCAGATCCAGGTCATCTGGGATGCTCCCATCCCTTTCTCCTGAAATGTAGATTTCAAGTCCACGATTCCTCATAGCTCGGGATATTTCTCCATGAACAGGATCCATTGAGAGAAAAAGTCTAGTAGTATAGCAATTCAAAGGAAAAAAAATCAAAATCTCAGTGCAACTGACAGTGCAGCTCAGCAACAATTGGTGAGGGCAAATCATATGTGGCTCATCTTCAGGGAGCTCATCAAAAGAGACACTGCTAACTCAACGTACAGATGCTATTTACATCTGCATTCTATCCTCTAGTTCCAAAATGCATCAATACAGCAAATCAGTTTCTCTAAACCTGTTTTCCTAAGGAACTAAGTATTGAATATCCAGTGCACCTTTAGTACTGAGGACTGTAAAATTCTTACTTTCAGATATTCCCCACATCAGGCAGTGCTAATTCATCAATTATTCTAACTCACCTACAGAGAAAAGAAAAAGGAGCAGTGTATTCTCCAGAAACACTTAGCTTCATAACATTCAATGTCCATCAACTTCTGCATCTAGCTATCTGACAGCTCACACTTACCTCCAAAGCTAAACAGCTGATTGCTGCTAACCCTCCCCACACCAAACCTGCTCCTTTGCCAGTCTCTCCTTTCTCAATGAATGGCACCCCTTTACCCAATTACTCAAGCCAAAACCTTAGATGCCATCTTTGCTTCCTCCTTTTCTTAACCCACAAGCCCATGAGCAAGTCTCACTGATCTGACAGCCCTAGTCTAAGCTATCATCTCTCACCTGAACTGCAAAAGGCTTGTAACTGGTCTCCCTGCTTCCAGCCTTCACCACCAACCCAAGGCAGGGACCTCATCTTTTTTATTTACTGCTGTGCCCCCCTAAAGCACACCAGCACCTGGCAAATAGCAGAGCCTCAGTAAATATTTGTTAAATCAATGAGTGCATGAACATGCTCATGACTGAGTGTACAAATACGATACGTAAGGTGGCCCTAATGAATGGTCACCTCTGACATCAAGGCTGTCAGATTCTGAGGCACACACTTAAGAGGCATAAATACCTGAAATTGGGATTTGGTGTTATGGTGGGAGTAGATCCATCGATGATTCCTCTCTCACTAACAGTGAGGACACCTCCGGGTTCCAGCAAAGCATTCAAACGATCCAGCACCGATGGGCTGCACAGAGAGAATCCAAATGGGGGACAGGCTGGCATGCCACACTGACTACCGCCCTGGCTCAGGCCTCTCACTGCGCCTGACCCATGTCTTCCCTTCAGCACAGACCACGTCCCTGTACAGAACTGTGATTCTTCCAAGATCTCTTTTCCTATCAATACCCGTTTTCACTCCCCAAGGCACACAGCCCAGTGATTCATACACAGTAAATATACAAAATGTTTGTTGAATAAATTAAGGAAAATGATAGAAAGTTCCCTGAACTAATAAAACTGTCTTCTCTTTCCCCTTCCCTCTCCCCCACTTCCCAATATTATCAAATCCATTTAAAGGTAACTGGATTTTCATTCGAAACATTCTGAAAATGCTCCAGGTAGAGAAGCCCATCACCTGACCTATATTACGCTCACTGTACCGGCAGAGTAGTCTTACGCTTGCCCTTCTCCTTACTTTAGAATCAAGTGGTACACACTGAATGCACATTTACTAAATGTCTGCCCTGTGTCAGACCCTCCATTTCAAAAATCTGTACTTAAGAATGACCCTAACAGGGAATTCCCTGGCAGTCCACAGGGGTTAGGACTCAGCGCTTTCACTGCCGTGGACTGGGGTTCAATCCCTGGTCAGGGAACTAAAATACCACAAACTGTGTGGCGTGGCAAAAAAAAAAAAAGAAAAGAAAAAAAACCCTAACAAAAGGAACCTTTCTGATGTTAAATACAAAGGTGTAACTCAAAGGATGTTAGTTGGAAAAGTAGTCCAATTTTGTTAGCCTTCGGTTCAGCTCAAAACTATCTGCTAGAACCAAAATATTGTAGCTAATAACCAACTACCATTGTTCACCACTGGAAGAAGTCCATAGAGTATAGCTGAGGATGTGTTTCTAGCTAAGAAGACAGTGGATTAAAAATACCAGAGCTGGAATTCCCTGGTGGCGCAGTGGTTGAGAATTCGCCTGCCAATGCAGGGGACACGGATTCAAGCCCTGGTCCGGGAAGATCCCACATGCCGCAGAGCAACTAAGCCCGTGTGCCACAACTACTGAGCCTGCGAGCCACAACTACTGAGCCCGTGCTCCGCAACAAGAGAAGCCACTGCAATGAGAGACCCGTGCACTGCAACGCCTGCGCACACCAATGAAGAGGGAGGGAGGGAGGGAAGGAGGGAGGGAGGGAGGGAAGGAGGGAGGGAGGGAGGAAAAACAAAACCAGAGCTTCCACCTGGGTTTCTACTTTGACATGCATATCTCAAATTTCAATCAGACCCACTCATGATTGAATAGAAGGTCCTTACTTGCAGAAGTTAACATTGTCCATCAAAAGCCAATCTCCAGACTTCAGGGCCCGAACCAACATGCTGTCAACCCATTCGAATGTGCCACAGCTTCGGCCACTGGCTGACTGCATAAGCTTCACACCAAAGCTTCGGAACTCTTCCACGAGTTTGGCAAACTCTGAAACGTCACAGCCACAGTATTTAATTTCAAACCAGGGCAATCAAAAACAAACAAATAAAACAAAAAACTCAGAGTTTATTAAAAGAAGGCTGGAAACTTCTGGCCCAGTTCTTTGAAGTTTCATAATAGGGTAAACAAAAAGATTTTCATTTTTGTTTGAACAAAACAAGTAAGAAAATTAGGTTTGGGGATAGAAAATACTTAATGGCTTTCTGAACGAATGGCTAGATAAAGTTGACTCAAGGGTGATGGAGAAGGGAAATTATCTTTATGTGTTTTAATTTTTCAAATGCGGAAGGATAATGTCTTCCACCTATTACTGCATTTATACTATAGGAAAGTGCTGTTAAGTCGGCACAATGCAATCAGTGTCATTAAACAGGGCATCCTTTGTAATGACCATATCGTATACAGTAACAACCGGTATTTATTTGCTTCATAGTTCAGATAGTCCTTTCCCAGAATTTTTTCAATTGATCTTTCTTATTAGAAATTGTTTCCTTATATAAGACAGATAACCAACAAGGACCTACTGTATAGCATAGGGAACTCTACTCAATATTCTGTGATAACCTATATGAGAAAAGAATCTAAAAAAGAATGAATATATGTACATATATAACTGAATCACTTTGCTGTACACCTGAAACACCACACTGTAAATCAACTATACTCCAATAAAATAAAATTAATTATTTTTTTAAAAAAGAAAGAGAAGAAATTGTTTCCTGACCCTTTTTCATATCATAAGGTAATATATGTTGGATTTCTGCTTCTAGCCATGAAGGAATAGTAAGGTTTAGACTTAACCTCCCAGTGTTTAACGATTAGAAAACTGGTAAACTACATGAAACAACTGCTTTCAGATGTTGGAAAACAGTACAGGAATGTGACACCTGAGGGAAGGAGGTCCTATAATGGCCGGCTTTCTGCCTGGAAGCAATTTCTAGACTGCAAAGCGGGGAGGGGAAACTCAAACAGATCCCAAGGCCTCAATGACCTGAGGTCACAGACTTGAATTCAGGGAGGCTACAGCAACTAGAATGAGGGGCAGGGTGCTCAAAAGGCAAGAGTTACTCAAAGGGATGGCTCCAGAAATCCAGATGAGGGCTCCTGGAGTCTTTGGCTCAATAATAATCTACACGTGCATGTGAAGGCTGAAACTCCACAAGCATGAGCAAAAACTTCCAAGGAAAGGACAGTTACTGGGGAGCTGTGAGCTGAACAATTCCCAGAGTTCACATGGGGCTGAACAACACTCCAGTTCCCACCAGTCAAAGCAAAGAGACTCCACAGAACACACAGGACCTTCAGTAGAGATGCCATAGGGCCATGCCTCAAGAGTGGGGCTAATTTAACCCTAGAGTAAAGGTTACTCCGGACTTGACCTTAAACAGCTTAAGTGCAAGCTTGAAAAGATAAAAATGATCCATAAGCAACTCAACTGCCTTATTCCCCCCAAAGAAAACCTCAAAAAAACAAAATGCAGCACTTAGCAACTTAAATTCAAAATGCCCAGAATCTAATAAAAATTCCTAGATATATTTTCTTGCTTCTTGAAGTCCCTAAGGGCTGCATTCTGATGTTAATAGAGCTATTATATATATGCTCAATATGTACAAAGATTTAAGATAAAATATGAAACTAGAATATATTTTAAAAGTCATACATGTTCATCATAGGGACATTAAAAGATATAAAGTTAAGAAGAAGAAAAGATATTTTTAACCAAAAGTAAAAGAGTAGTAGACAAACTGTTTTAGACCCAGCCTCTTTCACTCTATCAATATCCCTAAGAAATGAATTACTCAATATGAAAGTCAATCCTAAATAAAAAGCAGTATTGGGATTTCCCTGGCGGTCCAGTGGTTAAGAATCTGCCTTCCAATGAGAGGGACGCGGGTTCACCCCATGGTCGGGGAACTAAGATCCCACATGCTGCAGGGCAACTAGGCCTGTGCGCCGCAGCTACCGAGCCAAAGCGCTCTAGAGCCCATGCGCCACAACGAAAGATCCCGCATGCCACAACTAAGACCTGATGCAGCCAAATAAATATATAAATAAATAAATTAAAAAAAAAAAAAAGCAGTATTGAGAATGGGCTGTGAGAACTTCCCTAGATATTTACATTTTAACACACTTATAAAAGAAATCCATACACACCAGATTCCAGGCTTTGAAGTCAGAGAGGACTGGAGCCCAAACCTAGACTAACCACTTGGTAACAAGAATGCATTGGGCAGGTTATTTTACCTCTATGAGCATCCATTTCCTCATGTATAAAATGGGGTTCATTTTTCCTTGTAATGTGGTGTTGTTGTGAGGGTTAAAAGTAAACATATTTAACATAGTGTCCACCACTCAGTAGGAATTCAAACCTCAATGGTGAGTTTTACAATACCTATCTTTTAAAAATATATAAAGTGATGTATGACTTCATTAACATATCTAATAATTAATTTGAATGAATGAGTAAAGAATTTCAAATTCAAATGGTGAGCTTGAATTGGAAAATGACAGATCAAAACAACACTGAAATCACTGTCTTAACTAAGAAAGTAAACTATCTGACCCACAGCTATGGATACAATGTTGACACAGCGGGAAGAGGGGAGTCTCATTTCTTCACCCCTAAGGAATCAACTATTCCCAAGGAATAACTGAGGATTCCTAAGGAATCAACAGTTAAGAGCAGGTTCTGGAAAGGACGACAACCTCAGTGACAGAGGCCTTAACCTTTAATCAAGTCTCCCCTAAAGGCATGCTCATCACCACCCAAAAAGTTGCACTACAAGATGAGAGTTGTATATTTCCAGGTTAACTGAAGAATTTCCTCCATCTTCTATACAAAATAGATTCCTAGCTATCAATTTAGACTTCTGTTCTTCAGTTTGAAATACTCGATTTCTTGAGAAGTTATTAACAAGTTTAAAAAACAGGCCAACAAAAAATAAAACCAAATTTACATACAAGTCACTGTGGTTGATTATACACAGAATAAATCAAACTCAGTAACCAATTTCTTTCCTGTTTCCTTTGTTTAGGATCACCAATTCTGAATACTTCACATCAGCTTCATTTTATTTCCTAGGACAAAGATTTCCAAATTTTGATTGTTAATAATCATTAAATTCATTTTAAAAATTATGGGCATTGCATTTACAAATATATTACCTGTGGGTGGACACTATATGGGCAATGGTAAGTGTCTGATACACACACCCAAACACACATACCTGCCTTGGAGTATGAGTTGATTTTATTGTTGAGTCTCTGCATAAGCAGCAGCACTGCTTCCAGCTTGCTGACAATCTCCATTGTGACACCTTTACCACCTTCTCCAAGACACTTGGGCTTACACGTCAGGAGGAAATGACTCCAGGCTCGCAGCACTACTTCTGCATCGTCAGCACTGACGAGGAGGCTGTCTCTTACCAGGGTCCTGACAGTGCCCTCTACCTTCTCAAGGAGCTGCCTCCACGGCCGGATGAGATCAACCTGCAATTTCCAGAGCACGTGAACCCAGCACAGCCCATGGCCAGAATCAAAGAACACTGCTACTGTAGCTACCACCAACACAGAAGACCACCAGCCAGACCACACGGTTTATTGTGTCCTGCCTGAAAACGCAGAGGCAGATCAGTTACCTGCTCAAATCCACCCAGAAGCTCCGAAGTGTCCATTGCACTGTTCATGGCCATGATCTTTAAAGTGTGACCAGTAAGGTGTGCCAGGAGCTGAACCAAGCTGGTCTTGCCCACTGAGGCTGGCCCCACAAGGATGACCATCCAGCTCATTTGTACACACTTCATAACTGACTCCAGAGACTGTAAAGACTGGTGCAGGAGCAACAGGGGCCGGCAGGTCGGGGGAGGAACGTAGCTGCCACGGGAAAGCATCGAGTAGCCCAGCTGAAAAAGACATGCTGGTGAGTTTTCACAAGTGTGCCTGCGAGTGGGAGCAGAAGCCATAGAAAACTGAAAGAGGCTTATCCTCCTCTCCTCACCTGAACATCACAGGGAGTGATGTGAAATAGTCTGGTCCCCAGGTACGGGTTAGAATTTGAATTAAACACATCCTTGAATACAGCAATGACCTAAAGGAAGAAGATGATACAATCAAAACACAAATCACTCCACCAAATTCTGAGCCAAACCTTCTAGAATGAATACTAGTAAACATGAACACAATAGGAGAATGACAATATTCTGAGTTCTTATCTTTTTGAATTTTCTTATAAAAAGGATAGATTGCATTTAATTCTTCAGAATGAAAGTAAACTGAAGCTTAAGAAAAAAGTAACCACATAATCTCAAATTATTTTGAGATTCCAGTGAGAAAATACCATAAATTAAAGCCATAGAAACTATGGTAAATCTTGAGATGAAAAATGAATTTGCTTTCATCATTCAAGATACCACCTAAAGAAGGTAGAAGAGAAGAGAAACATGAAGTTTATGAAGAACAATGACTGTTTCCTGAGTACCTACCATGTGCCAAACATTATATTAGGTGCTTTAATAGATTATTTCTGATCCTAATACCCTTGCAAAATAGGTACTTCCATTTCCATTTTATAGATATGGATTAGGGGATTCATGAGAGTTACATGATTTGCCCACGGTTGGTAACTGATTTCAAATCTAAGCCTGTCTGACTCCAAAATCACTGTTATCCTTCTAAATATTTATGTAGAGAGGACAAGCAAAGTAATTTCGCTGACTGATTACTTACATTCACTTATCCCTTCCTTAGCAGCAATACTGTTAAAAACTTCCTGTTAACTGTACTTCATTTTTGCACTTTTTTTTTTTTTTTTTTAAATCTAAGAGGAGCTGGGTAGGGGAAAAGATAAGGGTGTGTAAAAAGCACTAATTTAGCCCATAGCAGCCACAAAGATTCCAGCCACCCAAAATATTTACAACAAGTTGTGCATTTCTAACAAAGCAGCAATATTCATACTAATCAACGTATACTGAAGTCAGAAAATAAAAACAACAAAGATAAAATCATAATGAGTATCAAACACTGAGTAAAAGCCTAAAAGCAGCACAGAAGAAAATGCTCCCACCACCTACTCCTTGGTCCAGGCGATTTCTGACCTTATATCCCACTCTACAGCATATCGTCTCCTCTCCCTGATATTATACCAGAGTTAAAATTACAAATACTTTTATAGCCTCTCTTCATTATTATTTTACTTAGCTTCTTTCCCCCTCAGAAAACATTTGGTCAACTACAGCAACTGAATTGGAGGAGTGATGGAAACCTTCCACACCCTACAGTGACTCACCATCTGACCAACATCAGTTCCCCAACACTGACCAGTCCTGCCACAGTTAATACACTGTAACCAGTAAGTGGACGAAGAAATGAAAATACTAGCTGATGATAATGTGAATTAAAATTTGTGAAAAAAAACAAAACTAACTGAACATCTTGTCCTAATATACTGAAAGCCATTTGCATGTAATAAATGAGTTGTTAACACTGAGCTAGACTCTGGATGCCACATAGAAGGGGATCTGTGCTCTTAGTAGCAGAATGAAAGTGTGTGAAAGTCACTTGTGCCATGGGCAGCCACATCTTCACATCAGTAAGGAGGTTACTGTTTCTAACTCACATGAATCTGTAAGTTGCTTTGTTTGTAAACAACTGTGATACAGTAGAAGGAATAGCAGGCAAAGTGGAAAGGTCTGTGCTGGAGAGCTGGCTCTGCCACTTGCTACACTGAGATTCCATGACTCTGAGCCTTGGATCTTCATCTGTAAGAGGTCATGACAGCACCTCCCACCTGCAACTGTTGTGAATTTTCCATGAACTGGACTTGAAATACCACAAAGTAAAATGCACACATTATTAGTTTACTAAGTTGGAAATTCTGGTGTTGTTTTCTACTTACAAAGGGATATTTTTACTTCCATTTAGATACAGAATTTCCTTTCTCTTTTCATCTATTTATCCTTTCTAAATAAAATACTTTGCAATTTGACATTTATTTAAAAGTAGAAAGCCCTCCTCTTCTACTGGTTATCACCTGTCTCCTCCTGCTTCTCACTTTTGTGCCTGGAAAGGTGATAAAGACCAAGCCTTTATTAATGGAGGGCAATACTGTTAAAGAAGGTCTGCAATCGTGCGGATTTAGAAGGATAAGCAAACTGTGTCCTCCAAAGCAAACTACACTATGAGACTCTGAGACAGGTGAATGTTTAGTTTCTTCCCGTAACTTCTAAATTTCTAAGCAGCTTTACTGGGTTTGGTATTGTTAATGAGTACACCCCTTCTGTCCCTCAGGAAGAAATCAACTTACAGATGGAAAGAAATGCAAAGAGCAAGTATGAAACTCACCTTTTCTTTATCTTCCTTGGTTCTCATTCTTTCACCATAGACCAAAAACACATGCTGACCAGGATCGTAACACCCAGGGGACTGGTCAACTAGCATCAACTGACACCAGCGGAAAAGGTCCCGGAGGTTGAATTCCCAGGGTCCTCCTATTTGCCCCCATTTCTTCTCGACAGTCACTTCGTGATCAATCTAAAAAGAAAATACCCTTACTGGGAAAGCAAGTCGCGCTGCTAGGCACTGCATTAAGTACTATCAGTGTACTGTGAATGCATACATAATCCAAAACAGAGACTAACAGGATTGATTCAGATGTCTCCTTCTCCCAACCCAGACTTCTCAATGCCAGGAATACCCTGTAAGCAGTGACAATGATACACGCAACAGAACTGAATTACTGTAACCCTCAAATGAGTAGCTTGCCTTCCACTAGAAACTTTTAGAAGTCTATGTGATTTATCTTAGTTACGGAGACTGGTAATTAGTGTTCCATGTTGAGAAAATGAGAGAATCAGAAAAACAAAGAACAAATAATACACGTAGGTACTTACTTGGTTGTTGAAAGCAACCATTTTTTTAACAATACTTTTGTCAATGGCTGGAAACAGAGTACTGGCAATGAACTCCATGTCTATTACTGTAAGGGGATCCACAAAGACCTAGAAAATCCAAAAATAACATGAAAAAACACCATCATTTCTCTTTACCAAACACCAGAAATGACTACCGTGACTTACGTAAAATTTTTATTTAACACCAAAGTAATAATACCTCAGTAATATATACATTTCAGTTATAGAAATTTCTTTTCTTGCATTTTTAGGATACGGAATCATATAAAATCTTTGAAATATAGAGCAAAAGAGGGTTTTCTTGTTAGCTTCATTCTAGTGAATTAGAGAAAGACATGCAAGTAATTTCTTTATGTATATTTGTAATTTTAATTTCCTATATATTATGTAAAATGCTCTAAAAAATCCAGACGGTAGGTATATGAGCATTCATTTTAAAATTTGATCAACTTTTCAATATGTTTGAAATTTTTCATAATAAATTTCTTAAAAGATACTCAGTAAATTCTTAATTATCAAGGGATGGGGCATAAAAGAAAGCTAACATCTAGAAGCATTTCCAAGCCACTACATTAGCCAAACTTTGAAAAAAGATGTTAAAACATGTAAGCCTACGTGTACACACACACACACACCTTCTGCTGCAAATAAGAATTAAGGTAATAAGAAAAGATACCAACTATTAATAGTGGTTGACTTTGGTATGGAGAATACTGGATTTTTTTTTTCTTCATGGTAGTTTTTTATACTTTATTTTACTTAGATTTAAATGCATTTTCATTATAAAATAATCTTTTAATGTTCTAACAGATCACAAATACACTTGAAAAGGTCAAAGATTGGCCTTAATCTCTGAGCACAGGAATAGAATCCTCAAGATGGTGGTCATCTTACTTTCCTCCAACTGATAACATACCAGGTCCTCTGAGACCTAAGATAAAGGATTCGCAGCAGGAGAGAAGTGATTATGGGGATCAGTCACATTGATATCCAACATATAAAGATATGAAATCGAGAAGCAGATCATTACACTGAGCCTGTCTCATTCTCATAGTGGGCACCCTCATAGCTATGTGTCAGCAGTATTACTGCCCCTGACACCACCTTTGGTTTCTGGGGCAACAGCAAATCTTACCTGAGTAAACCTATTTAGGAAAGACCTGGGCAAGCCCTTCCTTCCGCCTCCTTGTCTAAAAGGATTTTGACAACCAAAAATCTTCGTCTTCTCATGCAGCACTTGAAAGCTCATTCCTAACTCAGGAATATAGATTTCTCCTCGGTGGTCAAAACAAGCATTGAGTCCTTCCAAGACTGACTGCGAAGCCAGGTTAAGCTATTTGGAGAAGAAAGAGCATATACTTATTTTATATGCTGTATAGCTGTTACAAAAAGCAAAAGAATAATACGCACAAAAAGTAGTCTTATCCTCAAGGGGGAAGGGGTTCAAACAACATTGGTAACATTCTGCTTCTCAAGCTGAACTGATGTGTATTCATCCTATTATTTCATATATATGTTAGAGAAACTTGGGGTGTATAAAATAGCAATAATTTTTAAGTAAACTGAGTATGTAGGTTAAATTTTTTTAAAGCAGTTAAATTCGTCTCAAAAATAAAACTGTATCCATCATCTGCTCCTATATTGGCCTACTTTATAAATCATAGCTTACAAAAGAAACTTTCCAATACAAAGGTATCTCATTTTCGCTCTGGGATTTTTTTTTAAGGTGAAGTAAGATAGCTCTTTACATACTTAAATAAACATCCTTCCCAGCTCAAATACTGAATAAACTCTCCAAATGGGCTTCAAAGTCACGACATAAACTACATAAAGTAGATCTAACTATGCCAACAGTTTTGTGAACAACAAGAGCAAACACGAGGATGTGTGTGTTTGAGCGCCAGAAATGAAAATTGCTGAATGGAGGTCCTCAGATGCTGAGTTCAGAGCTCAGCGATGTGAAGTGTGGGTGGTTTTTAGGTAACATGGAAAAATTCAACTGTGAAATGTGAATCAGTAAAATGCAAATGGGCCAAAAATCAGATTATATTAGAATTTCAAGTGTCATGTTTACATAAGCACTCAAAACACAAACTCTGCTACATACCCACATACAGGTCAAGTTCTAAAAGCTGCTCTTATGTGTGACTGCAAGGCCAGAATGCCTTGCAGTCCCTATGTGCATTTCCACAAAATATGACTATGGTCAGTAGTCTTCTAGCTTTGAAACAAGGCACTCTTTTTTTCCTGGCTGATGATTATTCTATCACATATCTTTTTCAAAAAAATCTGGGGGGAATAAAACAAAAACCAAAACCCTCCCTCTCTTTAACATCTGGTAATTAGGAAGCAGCTCAGCAGAAAAGGAATCCATCCCCCTTACTGCAGACACAAGGGGGGTCTGAATCTAGGGAACCCGCTGGGGCCTGTGTCAAAAGTCATCTGTGGCACTTTCATCACTAAAATCATTTTAAGCTACACAACTACTTGCTCGCTTTTTCCGGAACTGACATTGCACATCCCGAACTAACTCAAATCCTTTGGCCACAACCTTCAATTTTTTTATTTTGTGCATCACTTCTCCCTATCTCTCTAGCTGCCTGTCAGTCACAGAGATTCGGCACTTATCACATGTCTCATGATGTGCTCTGTTCTTCTGGTCATTAATTTATCCCATGTGCACATATAACACTGACCATTTTCTCACCATTTTTCTATGTCTCTTCCTACTATAACTTTCCCCAGCCTCTCTGCTGAAATGAGGTGGTTGGCACTATTTGTAAACTATGTTTAACTCTGAAAAAAAATACAAACACAGCAAGCCTGCCAGCGACTAGAGCATAAAACTAGTGAAGAGGCACTTTTTCTGGAGGCTAGCTCACGAAAGTAGGAGAGTTTGTAGGTTATATTGGGTTGGCCAAAAAGTTTGTTTGGTTTTCCGTAATATGCTATGGGAAAACCCAAACGAACTTTCTGGCCAACCCTATACGTGGGGGGAGTTCTGTACATGCTTTCTGACAAGTGACTTTTCTTATTCATAAAAGAGACCACGGAGGATTCTTTTCATCAGAGAATTTGCCTTTACTAGCCAAGAGCATGATCATCCATTGCGAAATGCCCTCAAGCCTCGAAAAGTTCTGCCCCCACCCCCATTTCTCACACTTGTAGTCCCACGTTGGCACGATGGGCCGTCCTCTCACCTCATCCAACACAACCCAATGGCCTGCCTTCAAGGCTGCCAGCAAGGGGCCATCGCGCCAGGCAAACTCTCCTCCCTTGCCACCTTCAACAGGTAGATCTGCTCCAAACAGGTCTGTGATGTCCTTTGAGAGGAGGAAGAAATGGGGGAAAGCCAACATTACATAGAAAATTAACTAGATCCCAAGACCCCAAACGTAAAATGGTAAATACTTAGGCCTCGTACCACTTTTTAGTCTTACCCCCAAGAGAGAACTAATCAATGCCAGAACTCTTTACCAGGAGCCCAGACATGCCCCAAGCATCTTATCATCACAATAGTCTAAGCATCTATCAACTGGAGCTCTAGATCAATAGTTCTCAACATTGGATGTACTTGGAAATAAATTGGTGACCTTAAAGAACAAAAACAAAAACCACACACACCAAAAACAATGCCCAGGCCCTCCTCCCAGACCCCATCCCAGGAGATTATTTAATTTGTCATCTCTGTCCCATATTTTCATAAGATTGTTTAAAGGGTCATTTTATCTGTAATTAATACTTTTAGAAAGGACAAAAACAGAGAGAGGCTGTATTACAATAAAAACTGAAATGAGTGATTCTCTCTCAAAAGAGAATTACAATAAAGCATCCAGAGAGGATAATACTACAGGTGTCATCTATTAATGAATACAAAAGGAGAATTAGGTTTGTGGGTCATGTTGCTATGGTCTTTATCACCATGAAATATTTGGGGTTCTGACACCGTGATTATTTCTGACTAGAAAACTCTATAAATAGATAAAAACATTACTCCCTACACCTACCCCCATCAGCTGTAGCGTGACTTAAGCTTACCGTCTGCTCTGACAAGTTGATTCGGACAAGAGTGTTGCCTGAAGCCTTGGCTAAGGCTCCCACCAAGCTCGTCTTGCCGACACCAGGGGAGCCCTCCAAGAGGATAGGTTTGTTCAGTTTTGTAGCTCTTAAGAGCCTCTGGGCATTCATAGCTGTGGTGCCCGCGCTGAGTGCATAGTCGGCAATATTATTCCTGTGCAAGACAGGTCCTGAAGTGGAGAAAAGAAAAGCCACATTTAAGCTGGACATCACCAAATCATACATATATATCAACTGGAGATTACAAGAATCCACCAAGTAGACTGTCAGTCAGTGAAGTACCATCTGTGGTGAAAACGCTTAGCCCTATTTTCATATTTCCTCACTTTTGGGTCCATAAAATGCTTTCCAGGAAGAGCCAGCAGCATACTTTCTTCAACTGTGCCTACTACACAGATCTCGGCACTTCCTACACCTACATCTATACATACTCATACAAGTCGAAACTGCAAGCATACATCTTTCCTTTCACAACCTACACCTGGAATTACTACTACCTGTACTTGTACAGTTTACCTTATACTTGTATTTTCCTAAAAGTCAAGTGGAAGCTTGGTATATAGGCCAGATGGTTCCATATAAACAATTTCATCCAAGGTTTTTAGGCCACCAAGACAATTCAGGATGCATCCTTAACCCATAGTATAGCTGAAGTGCAGGACTAATAACAGTCTTAGAGGGCTTAATATTTATGCCACTGTGTCTCCTGGCAGAAGCTGTTGGTACATCAGTTTGGAGGCAGTGGGGCTAGGAAAACATTTATTACCTCAGCTACGGAAGCAGAAGCAAGGACCACCCCAGTCCCAGGCCACGAGCACACAGCTCCTACACGAGAGAACTGAATACTACCATGATGGCTTAGGGAAGGGATCTAATGGTTAGATCACGGGGGGCCCCATCAGGGATGAAGACAGTACTGTTGAAGAGGGAGAGGGAAAGGGGCAATGTTCCATTCAGCCCGGAAGCTGGGCTGGTTTAGTTCACCACTGAACCCCCACTAACTGCCACTGCACCTCTACACATTCCAGGCACTCAACAATTCTTGACACAGAGAGGAAAGAAGGGACAAGAAAGAGATGACTCTGCTAGAGAAGCAACAATCCAAAAAATCCAGAGTGCCCTGGAAAGATATCTAATATAACTACCTCATTTAAATATTTGACAGAGGCAACCTAATAAGAGCAAGGATTAGAACTGAAATCCACCTGCATTTCCTATTTAATCACTCATTTACTCATCCATTCACTCACTCAGCAGACATTCTCTGAACGCCTATGACTGCTAGGCTACGTGGCAGATGCCAGGGACAGGAAGATGAATGACACCTGCCCTCAAGGGTTCACAAAACTGTTTTTGTAAAAGGTGATAAAGTTCTATAGTTGAAACATTATGGGCTGAATTACCACTACAGGAAAGGTCTTGCTTTGAGCACCAAATAATAAACATATAAATGCATTTTTATGGGACAATTTACTCATGTATTAAAGACTGCATTTTCTCCTATTTTTATATGCCACTTATATATTTTTAACCACTCACACAATTATGATTACGCCAAGTCAGATTCTAACTCAGATAACTAGTTCAAAAGTAATCATGATATACTAAAGTTAAAAGTCACAATAAAGGTCAAGTATTTGTGAACCACAAGAAGAGAATCTTATTTATTTAAATTCATTCTTACCCCTTGGTATAAAAAATGGATGAATTCCCCAAAGGTTATCTATCCCAGTGAATTCTTTGGCTTTGAGTCTGTCATAAATCTTCAATTCGTTTTTCTGACTTTCTGTAAGTCGGACGATCTTGGAAAGTTTCTTGATTAGGAATTTCAGACATTCTTTGCGAGCCAAGAGAGCCGTACCAAACCCAGATGAAGTTACCCCTAAAGGAAGAGGATCGGTCCATCAAACAACAGCAGGGCACCCAGCTTCACAACCACTCAGCAGGAACTCTAGGATGGGCTCCTGAATCACAGCCAAAATACGATTGCTAGTATAAGCAGCCCTAAGAAGGAGTGTGACTCCCCTCTCCCCACAACTGTCACGTCATCAATTCAGCAGCAGCTTATTCAGTAAAGCACTCCAGTCACCCCATGAGAAATCAGTCTGGAGAAAAGAGTAACTAATATGGTACTTTTAGTCATGTGGGCTTGTATTTCTAATTTTCATGGCTGAAAAAAACTTAAACATTAAATTTAATAAAATTGTAGTACACTTAAAACAAACTACAGGATTCAGGCCCGTTAACTCTAAATGACTGTGTTAAGAAATGTCATGTTAAGTTCTTCAGGAGCAAGAGCATTTCCAGCAGTCTGCTTTCTATCATAATCACTACTTCACATTTACTAAACCCCTGGTCTATAAGCAATGAAAAGCTTTCGCGTATCTTTTACACCAATCGCCTCTCAAGAAGAGTAAAAGAACAAGAGAGCCACTGTGAGTCCTGGAAATGCTACAGGTATCTGGCTCAGAGGTCTGGGCTTGCTCCACCCTAACCCCTCGTTCTCACCAGCTAACAGACAACATACCTGAACCTATTCCATCTATGTACACCAGGCAGGCGGCGTGGACAAAAGACGTCACTGTGGAGATGGTCTCCGGCCTTTTCAAGGCAGCTTCCTCCCCCATTGTGTTCATGAAGTTAACCCAGGACAGGATATCTCTGATACTGACCACACACCTTCGGCCAAACTCCTGGTGGGTCAGCCAGTCAATGAAATCCAGCATCACCTCAGCTATGTCAGCCCCTAAGACACAAGAAAGCAAAGGTATTTGCTGTTCGGGAAGACTCCGGACAGGGATTTGCAACCTGGGGCCCATCGATGGTTTAAAACGGATCTATGTTTCATGAGATTATATGCAAATTTTTGTGAATGTACACTAATACTTTTTCTAAGCAAATGGGGTCCACGGCTTTAATCACATTCCCACAGGGTTCAAGAACAGCATTCTACCCCTACCAAAACAAACAAACAAAAAAACACCAGAAAGAAAACTTCGAGAATTAAAGTCTAAGAAAGCGCCCTGAAAAGAACTCAAAGAAATAAAGTATTCATTTGGTTCGTGTTCAGATACAATTTTGAAGACAAGACACAATGATTTTAGAAAACATACAGATTTATTTATATTTTTAACTGATTCAGTGGAATGGGGATTATCATGATTTCAGTGGCATTTAGTCTAGGTTTTTTGTTTGTCTGGTCCATCTGTTCATCAATCACAATTTAGCAAATTAGAGGATTCACAAATTATGTTTCGTGATTCAAGTTAATAACTATTCTAATTTTCACAATTTCATATTGTAAAATATTTGTCTGGAAACAGAATACTTAAGTCATACACAGACATTCAAAGCAATGACAATCAAATTTAGTAGAGTACTTCATATAACTTCTGAAGTCAATAGTAAACATTTATCTAAAAAGTATGAATATCAAGGAATGCTTTTTAAAAAGAAAATATGGTAAGGAGGAATCAGCACTGCTGTAATAAAAAGTAGACTATACAGTAACAGCTTTCAAGCTACACTGCAAACTGGTTAGAAGAAAAATACTAATTACAGAAAAAAACACAAATCTTAAAGAACATAAAATGACAACTCATGGGGGAAAGTCTAGTAACAAGAGGAAAGAAATTAAATACTGTTTCAAAAGCTAGATGTTAAACATGAGTACCTGGATCCACATTTCAGAGTGGAAAAAATGCGAGGTAAATCAAGGACTTAAGGAAAATGAAATAATTTATCCATTAATAGAGAGGAATTATATCATGACTATTGAAATAAAAGATCATCAGAGATAAAGTGGATGGGATGGGTTCATATATGTATTTTTTAACAACAAATATTGAAGATAACAGAAGAGAGAAACCTACGTGATAAATATATTAAGGAATATTATCCAAAAATATACAAATAGCAATATGTAAAATAATAGTTATTTTTAAATAAACTAGAGAATGCTCCATTCACTAGTAATAAAAGAAAATGAAATTTTAGAATATCCATTAAATTAACAAGGATAAAATAATAGATTTCATAGTATTTAAAAAGAAAAAAATGACGGGAATTCCCTGGCAGTCCAGTGGTTGGGGCTCGGCGCTCTCAGTATTGGGGCCCGGGTTCGATCCCTGGTCGGGGAACTAATTAATAAGCTGCTGGCATGAATGGGGGCCAACTTTCTGGAGAGCAATCTGGCCACAACTAATGGGAGCTCGGAAGTTCCTTGTTTCTACTTCTAGAAATACAACTCAAAGAAAAGCTCTGAACAATATGTCATTTTAATGAAAAGAGAATGCTTTGAGAAATACTGGTCAATGAGAGTTTGAGAATGGCAAAAGCAGCCCACATGCCCTTCAGAGATCAATTTTTTAAAAATACATCAATTTCATCAATACATCAAATATAGAAAAGATTTCATTACAGAATCTTTTTTTGTTATATTATCAATGTATACATAATACTACTATAGAGATTTGTGAACCAAAAATAATAGAAAAAGTAAGTGGTACCCACAGTGGTATTTATATTTTCATTAAGACGATGCAGTAAATATATCTTAAATACCCTAAATAGGCTCAGAATTCAATTTAGAATCCATAATAGTTGAAATATTAAATTCAATGAATCATATATATCCTTAAAGAAAATCTGGGGAAAAGCTATGTCTAGTTTCCTTTTTTTTTTTTTGGGCGGTGTGCGGCTTGTGGGATCTTAGTTCCCTAACCAGGGATCGAACCTGTGCCCCCCTACAGTGGTAGCACAGAGTCCTAACCACTGGACTGCCAGGGAATTCCCTAATTTCCTGTTTTATATTACACAATTTCAAAAATGTTTTTATGCTGTGCCACCCTGATCCATTTCCAAATGAAAAAACTGCTATAAATTATTAAGCCACTTCTCCCTCATGCTCCATGTTCCCTCAGGGTCTCTAATGCCTCCCCAGGGAAGTCTGCTGCCATGCAGCCTGGAAAGCATGGAGTAAACAAGCTCCTTAAGGACAAGCTGTAAGGCTCAGAGTAAGTCCTAGGGGTCCCAGTGCTTATGCCCTGTGGAGGAACCGTTTGCTCAGTTAAACATGAAAAGCACTGATGATGCAGCAAACGTGGCAGCTTAACAGCAGTTGCATCCTCCACCATTCTTATCACAATCCAAGTAGCTCAGAAGAGTAAGCAGCCCATAGGAGATTCAGAGGTTACTTCCTTGGGGACCCAGTCCCAACCCAGAGCCGAAAGACAAGCCATGCCAGCTTAACAATTTCTGTCTTCTCCTCCTCTTTTTACTTGAATTTTCACCATAAATGCACCAATGCACACAACCAAGGTAAGTCAGAGGTTCTGAGTGTGGGCTGTAGACCAATATTATTGGACCACCTGGGAACTTGTTAGGAAGGCAAATTCTCATGCCCTACACCAGACCGACTGAATCAGAAGCCCTGGGTGCAGGGCCCCGCAAGCTGTATTTAAACCAGTTGTCCAGGTGAGTTTGGGAATCGCAGGCTTAGTCAATTCTGCACCACTGAGTGGCTGTGATATTGGTGGAGCCAGGGGAACTCCAGCTGTTCAGACAGCACTGGGTACACCCGTGAATACTGAGGTTCAGTAAAGGCCCTTCTTAAAAGGAAGTCTGTGCTCAGGTGACTGAAGAGCCAATCTTTCCTAATATACCACAGATGAGGCTGGGATCCATGCACCTACTCTCCACAGCCATCCTACCTATTTTTGAAGCTGTGCTTTAGCGTCCCTTTAAAAAGCTGAACATATCCATGAACCTCAATCTCAAAGAAGCAGACAACCTTTTATATTCTTTAAGACAGAGAGGCAAAATGATCCAAAAAACTACTTGTACTAGGGTTTGTATTAAGGCTTAGAACCAGATCTACGTCCTAAATTTAGCCCATTCAATGCCGAGAATATGGGATTAATCAGGGCAATCTAGGCTCAATTTGAAAAAAAAAAAAAAAAAAAAAAAGAACCATATAATAAATGTTTTGGCTCTTACTGGATATTTTTTTAATGTATTATTTTTAATATGCAGTTTGTTTTAATGCAACATAATTTTTTTTAAATTAATTAATTAATTTATTTATTTTTGGCTGTGTTGGGTCTTCGTTTCTGTGCGAGGGCTTTCTCTAGTTGCGGCGAGCGAGGGCCACTTTTCATCGCGGTGCGCGGGCCTCTCACTATCGCGGCCTCTCTTGTTGCGGAGCACAGGCTCTAGACGCGCAGGCTCAGCAGTTGTGGCTCACGGGCCTAGCTGCTCCGCGGCATGTGGGCTCTTCCCAGACCAGGGATCGAACCCGTGTCCCCTGCATTAGCAGGCAGATTCCCAACCACTGCACCACCAGGGAAGCCCTGATATTTTAAGAATTATTAAATCTAGGTTACAAGTCTATGGGAGTTTTTAAAATACTACTCTATTTTCCTTGTGTTTGAAATTTTCATAATAAAAGGAAAATTTAAGATAAAATAAAGTGAAATGATAATAAATTAGTTGACAACTACTAAAGAAATGCAGTTTAAAATTCTATAAACATTTTCTAATGGTGGTAATGATTAAAATTTAAACCACATTTCCTTATCTTTAGCCAACAAATATGCCTTATATATAAAGATGGCCGATAGGTGAAACAATCAGAAAGCTAAAACGTAGTAACCCGGTGATGGAAGCAAGGTGAAGAAGGGATACTTTGGTAGAGGGCAACAGGCTAGTACCACATTTTCCTTAGATCTATCTACCTGTTATCACTTCTCCATAGAACAGGCCATACACACCTACTGCTAAACATGCTATTCCCCTCCCTCCAACACACACACACACACACCCCCCACCGCCACCACCTGAACACTCTCACCTTTATGATCTGTTCTGCCCAGAGACAGTCCTGGACGAAGATTATGGTTGATAATCTGAGTTAAGTCTTCACGGCTTGCACTTTGAGGGCACCATATTTCTGTAAAACGGTTTCTTAAGGCAGGAGACAGCTACAAAGAACACAAATTCTAATGTGAATTTAATACCTATGAGGAAAGCTAGAAAACAAATCCTTTGAATGAATGCTGGCTGTGAATGTGGCAAGTACCCAATGCTTCTTTTATCACCTCTACTACTGTCTATAATTCACTGAACACCTATTTGTCCGGCTCCTTCCACATGTCATCTCATTATCTCCACCACACTCCCCAAGCTCGTACTACCACCCCTTTCTTTATAATCATGGTAGAGAACTTCAAGGTCTTATAGAGTCTGTGGTGCAAGAAGGATTCAGCCCCAGTAGACGACTCCCAAACCCCAACACTTTCCCCTAAGTAAAGTCCCTTCCCTTTACTTTCCCTTCAGCTACCTGACTGGTGGTTTGGAGAAAATAAACGTTATCTTCCCATGGGGGAGAGCTGTCTGAAGTAGAAGGAGAAAACTCTGATGTTGCTCAAAGGGAGTGAAATTGCAAACAGGTATATATTTACCTCTTGTATGACAAAGAACTGTTTAGTCCTCCAGTCTCAGGGCCTTTGCCCTCAGTCTGGATTCATCCCACCCTCCCCCTAGGTCAGATAACACCCGCTCACAAAAGTTCACCAACGATTTTCTTTTACTGCACAGATCAACTCCATCCTTCGCCTACCCGGCCTAGCACAGCAGGACCAGGAACAACGCCTGGACTCAGGAACAGCTCAGCAAAGGCCCCAGGGGTGTGCGTGTGCTGCTCAGCACCATCCCGGCTGAGCAGGACCGTGGTTCCAGGATCCCACCTCCCTCTGCAGCAAGGCAGGCAGAACCAAAAGCTAGCTTTCCCTTCGGTAAAAGCCGGCAATCTCTGTCTAAAAATAACTTAAGCTAACCTGACAGGCAAGTTAACACATACAACCTTGAAATCAGATCTTTCTGTGCTATTTCCACTTGCCACAGAGCCTGTTTTCATACTTTGAAACTGTGGTGTATGTTATTTCTTCCCTTCAGTACATTTCCTAAAGCACAGCGATCACCTTTCTTCTTATGCTACTGAGGAAAATCAGGCCCTAAATATCACTTTCAAACTTCAGGCAGCCACCAAGTTACCAGGAATCTTACTTGCTTTCACTCCCCACCAACCCATTTCTGCTCATCATCCTGACCTACTACCACACCACCCTCTCCCTAACTTGAACACACCAGGGTCCCACACACAACGCAGACTTCTCCACTGAGAGGCTTCATGAGCCTGGAAGCCATGGGGCTTGGGGGACCCTCATACCACCTTCTCAACAGAAGAAATCACCCTCACCCTTTCCTTTACCAACAGTCTGAGGGTGACCCACACAACCCCTGAGAGAACAGACACTCTCCACCTGCAAAACCAGGACAGGATCCTGGCTGCGACTGCTTTTTTGTCACTTTAAGTCATTCATATCACCACTCTCGTGTTTAACAGAGTAGACTCTAGAAGCAGAACTTGAGAATAAACTTCAGTTTCAACTTTTCTCATCCATAAAACTAGCGTAATAACTTCTACACAGAGCTCTCGTGAGACTTTGTTACCTTAACATATGTAAAAAGCCAGGCAAGGTGATTGAAATAATGAAATTTCAGGCACATACAAAAGTGAGACGTCAAATAAGGAATGTTTTATCTGTCAGAATTATTTTTCAACCTTATAATGGCTCTCTCTGGATTTTTATCTTTTACTCAGTTTTTACCCAACATAAAATTCCAGACACATTTTTACATACTGCATTTATGGGTACAGTGAGCTGAGGTCAAAAGGCACAAAAAAATTATGCTTCAAGAACACAGTTTTACCTCTTTTTTCCCAAAGTCACCCCCGGGGTTCATGGTTGCCAAGATACGGAATTTCTTCCCAGCAGTCAACAGCTCTACCTCATTATCCTTGTCCTCTAGGTTGCCTTTCTCAGCTAATAACAGAGACTTTTCCACTTCAAGGACACTAGAAGGAAAATTGGAGAATGTGAGATTAGAAAAGGCTTCTGTATTCTATTTTGTGGTCTTCAGTGTTCTCAAAAAGGAAAAAGAAAGTCATCTCCTTTGCTGAGCTTCCACTTTAGTTAATGGTTTCCTGCCACAAACTTCAAAGTGAATAGTTATCCCAATTCCTATGTAGTGGAACAACAGTTCTGATCAAAAGAAAAAGAATTCCTTTTCCCACTTACGTCAAGACACTTGTTTTAAAAAATGGGAGCCTAACTTCCCTGGCGGCGCAGTGGATAAGACTCCACACTCCCAATGCAGGGGTCCCGGGTTCGATCCCTGGTCAGGGAACTAGATCCCACAAGCATGGGTCCCGGGTTCGATCCCTGGTCAGGGAACTAGATCCCACAAGCATGCCGCAGATAAGAGTTCGCATGCTACAACTAAGGAGCCCACGTGCCGCAACTAAGACCTGGCACCACCAAATAAATAAATATTTTAAAATAAATTAAATAAAAAATAAAAAATGGGAGCCTAGCATGCAAATGTTCATGGCAGCATTATTCACAGATATAGAAACAACCCAAATACCAAGAAGAGGTGAACAGATAAAAAAATATGGTATTATCTACACAATGGGGCTTCCCTGGTGGCGCAGTGGTTGAGAATCTGCCTGCCAATGCAGGGGACACGGGTTCAAGCCCTGGTCTGGGAAGATCCCACATGCCGCGGAGCAACTAAGCCCGTGAGCCACAACTACGGAGCCTGCGCGTCTGGAGCCTGTGCTCCGCAACGGGAGAGGCCATGACGGTGAGAGCCCCGCGCACCGCAATGAAGAGTGGCCCCCACTCGCCGCAACTGGAGAAAGCCCTCGCACAGAAACGAAGACCCAACACAGCCAAAAATAAATATATATAAATAAATAAATTTATGTACACAATGAAATACTATGAGGAACAAAAAGGAACACACTCATGATATAGGCTATACCATGAAGGGACCTCAAAACATTGACGCAAAGTGAGAGAAGAGACCATTTATATGAAATGTCCTGAAAAGACAAATCTATACAGACATGAAGTAGATGAGGAGTTGCCTGGAGCAGGAGGTGGCATCAAAGATAAACTGTAAATGCACAGGAGGGATGCTACTGGGATGATAAAAATGTAAACTGAATTGTGGTGGCTGCAAAACTCAGTAAATTTACTAAAACTCATCGAATTGGGGGACTCCCTGGTGGTCCAGTGGTTAGGACTCTTGGCACTCGCACTGCCGGGGCCCGGGGTTCGATCCCTGGTTGGGGAACTAAGATCCCACAAGCCGCGCGGCGTGGCCACCGCCCAACTCCCCAGCCCCCCACACACAAAGAAACAACCCCCCCCAAAAAAAGAAAAAAAAATAACTTATTGAATTATACATTTAAAACAGGTACATTTCATGAAATGTAAATTATACCTCGATAAAGAGAGAAACACAGGTATTCATCAAGATTCACACTGATCTGAGGTTTTTTGGTTTTTTTTTTTCTTTTTGACGGGGCAGCTTGCGGGATCTTAGTTCCCTGACCAGGAAATGAACCAGGGCCCTCAGCAGTGAAAGCGTGGAGTCCTAACCACTGGACTGCCAGGGAAGTCCCTGTTTCGTTTTCTTTTTTTTCCCCCCGGGTTATTTCCATTTATTTTACATTTAGTAATATAATTTTTTTTCTATCTCATGACTGAACACCTATTTTGAAGAAACAATGGTTTATTTTTCTAATCAAGTGACCAAGCTGCTGAGTCTTAAGGTCTCAACAAATGCTGCATCTTACTATTTTCATTGCACAACAAGACTTATTTTGATTACTCTGGCAAATAGCAATTTTGCTTCTCCAGTGGTTCTTATTTGCCAGTCAGGACAGATGGCTGGTTCACACGGTGGCTACTGTTTTCGGGCGCTTTCTGTCAGGCGAGCCCTCATTTCCGGTATCACATCAGGGATCCGTCCATCAGGACTTCTCTACGTGTTTGGCCAAGGCATCCTGCACTGGCTATCAGGGCTTCATTCTGTTGAACAGGATATTCCTGAAATCTCATTGATATTCTTCGTGTCATTTTTAAACATTTCTGGAAGCAGTGTTCTGAGCAGGTGAGGTCACTTCAGGCTTTACTTCTCTTGTCCTGAAGTCTTTCACACTGCAAAAAGCAGGTTTACCGTAGGCTTACTGTGTAGTTTTGAGAAACTTCTTAAACTGTTTTATCTGATCAGATTTCAGTATTTGTGCAGCCATATTCTTTCAGTACGTTCATTAGTCACCTTTTCTGATGCATGAGTTTCCTTTCTGTTCTGGAAAAGCATCTTTGCTTGAATGTCTCCAGCAAAGCCTGATTTCTTACTCAAGCACATGCTCTCACATCCGATACCAGTATGCGGCTAGGGGGCTACGTGGCCAGCCAAGTCTGGTGTGGAGGGTCGGCGTCCTGGTCTGGGGTTTTGAAAGGCCTTACAGCTGTAACATCCAGGATTTTGATTCTAGTTCTTTGAAAAAAAAATTAAGATAATGGCCACATAATTTGCCTTAAAAAAGAATTTTAACTTGGGCTTGTTTGTTTTAGCCCTATCCTCCCATAGTCCCATCTTTCTGATTATTGACAGCTAAACAGAAAAACTAGGTCTCTTAAAGGAGACACTGAGTGCTAAAGCCAAAAAAAGCAATAGCTCATCATCATTTTCAAACATTTACTGAATACAGTGTACCTATGAAGAACGTTACTGTGCACAAGAATTAGTATCTATAAAATCCAGACCAGCAAAAGCATCAAACACAGGGTAAACCTCTTACACTCGTGTACCTGTTGAGTCTTTCCAGGACAGAGTCGTCGGCTAGGGAGATCTCATCCAAGAGGAAAAAGCCGTCCTCCTTCATGGCCAGAACCAGAGGCCCATCATGCCACTCAAAGAGTCTTGATGTGTCAATTTCTTCCTACAATTTGGAAAAGAAGAGGGTGAAATTAAAGGGCAGGTGGCTCCACAAGACAATACACATGTAGCTAGTGGGTGTCTGCTGGAGTTGCTCTGCAGAAAACAAAGACTGGAGAACAAGGAACAGATCTCACATAACAGGATGCTTGTGGAGGTCCCTTGCAGACCAGTGAAAATCTGAAGATAAGATACGTATCAAACCTGTATGCCCCACCGGGAACAAAATCCCACAGTTGACTCTCGCACAGAGCCGACTGCAATTCTTTAAATGAACATGTTATCATTTGCTCAGGACAAACCTTGTCATTTGGCTTCTGTCTCACGGGTCGCAACCCCCCCAAGAAGTCTGATGTCTCCATGTGTAAGTGGCAGTTGACTGAGTATAATTTCTGCTTTGCTAAGGCCGCAAACACCTGACAGATAGTAGTTTTCCCACACCTGTTAAGAGATACACACCAGATTAACAAGGAGCATGAATTCCAAATACACACCCACGAACACCCCAGTCAACAAGAGAGGGGAGCTCTGGCCACAGACACCAGGGCATCTGGCAAACACAGGGCGCCTGCCCCTTGGCTCAGGGGACCCTTCCCCAAAACACAGCACCCTACCATGTCTCTTAACCAGAAGGGCACACACTACATGAACTCTACTGAATTGAACTGAACCCTCAAAACGAGTTACTGTCTCCCCACTTTACCCAGTGTCTCCAACCAGCAGCACTGGTTCACCAAATTCCAACGCCCTTCCCACCAGCATCGCCAGTCTCCGCATGCCCTTGGTCCACACGACGTGGCTGAACTTAGACTCCAATGTGGATATCTGAGCAGACAATTTACCTATCAAAGGCAGAGTACATATTTAGGTTCTAATATGAATACAACTCAATTCATTCTCCTCTGGATGTGATTGCCTACTCACTCAGCAATTTTAGGACATTTTCTTTGGAGAAGAGGGATTGAGGACACAATTTTTTCTTGAAATGTTTTTCAAGGACTTCTTGAATCACATCAACCTCCTCCTGCTTCCTGACTCGGCCTGCCAGAAGCATAAAACCTTGAAAGAAAAAAAAAAAGGAACCGTCAAGTGTCAATACCAAGGGACACTGATACTATGGAGCATTAGCTGCTGTGAAGAGGAAACCTGAAGAACTACTTTGGAAAACCAGGAGAACTTACTACAACTAACTATACACCTGCCCTCTGCCTTGGCAACACGACTTCTAGGTAATCCAACACAAATGAACTCACGTGCACCAAATGACATTCAGGAATGTTCAGAGCAGCTTTTCTTTCTAATAGCTAAAAAGCAGAAATGACCCAAATGTCCATCAACAAAAGAATAGACAAACATATCATGGTATCTCCCATACAATGGGTTACAACACAGTAATAATTTAAAAGGAATGAAGTCCTGATGTACAAAACAGCATGGCTGAATCTCACATCAGATTGAGTGAAAAGAAGCCAGACACAAGAGTACATACTGCATGATACTATTTAGATGAAGCACAAGCTCAGGCAGAATCCATCACTGGTGACAGATGTCAGAGCAGTGATTATCTATCTCTAGGAGTTAAGGCTGGCAAGAGCCATGAAGGAATCTTCTGAGGTACTGGAAATATCCTAAATCTTTGCCAAGGTGGTGATTTACATGGGTACCCACATATGTAAAAATACATTAAGCTGTACACGAAATAACAGAGCACTTTACCCACTTTACTGTTACATTTTATGTTATACCTCGATAAAAAGAGTTTAAAAAAAGTGCTCCTCCCTGTACTCTTTACCAGCAAAGAGAAACTACAACTCACATGGGTTAGTTTTATTTCCTCCCCACGCTCAGTAACCACCCTGTTAACAACTCATCAAGACTTTTCAAATCAGAAGATTCTGAAAGGCTTTCTATGCCAGCACGGAGAGGAACATACAAATTCTTCCCATGGATTAAACCAAAATAAACAAACCTGAGTCTCAGATGACGTAACTACCTTCGCTCAGAACTCTGGTATTATCCAACCCGTCAGTTTTCTGTACGTCTCTAAGGCGCAAGCATAACTCTCCATGGTCACCACAATGCAGATAAAAGGTGCTCAAAGACCCCCGCCAACCACCTGCTTAAACTCCTAAAGGCGTTATGTCCATATCCTGACTCCCACAGGTGGCCACCTGAAGCTAAGAGTGAGAAAACCTTAGCAACCAAAACATAACAGCACAGAGGCCTGCAGAAATAGGACCACTTACAACGTCAGTCGGGACTTGAGGGAGAACGGCTCTGTTCCTACAAAGACTAGTAAAATATATGTACTGGCCACAATTTGGGCAAGATTTGTTGCAATAACACAGCACGCAATCTGCCCGAAGTCCACAGTTAGAGAGCGTGTGCTGAGAGCTTACCATCGTTGGCTAAGTGCTGCAACCAGTCATACTCTTTCTCCGTCTGCTCAGCCAATCTGTATCGCTCAGCCCATCGGAACAGATCACGGAGGGTGATGAAGCCTTGCTTTCCAGCAAACACTGAAGAACCTCTGCGATAGGACTATTAAAGGACCAAAACAAATGAAAAAGGGCAATGGCAAGCGTACAGTACAACTTATACAAAATTCCTGACAATCTTAAGCTACCATAAAAATGATTCATTCCACTAAGATTAATTTTTCTTAAATGTAAAGGGACTGCAATCATTTGAAGATAAATGTTCAAACCCATGTGTAAGTAAAGAACATAACAAATAATGGAATTCCATCTCACATAACACACAGAAAACGATTACGAATAATAATACAAATAGTGGCAAACACGAAGGAAAATTAATCCCATAGTGTGGGACCACAGTAGTAAGAGTGGCAATTATTAGCTTTCTAGGAAGTAATTTAGCAGTGTATAATTCTGATAAAAACCACTTTTAACCCCATAAAATAAATGGGATATTCTTGGGACTTCCCTGGTGGTGCAGTGGTTAAGACTCCACGCTCCCAATGCAGGGGGCCCGGGTTCAATCCCTGGTCAGGGAACTAGATCCCAGATGCATGCCGCAAATAAGAGTTTTTGCATGCCACAACTAAGGAGCCCACAAGCCGCAACTGAGGAGCCCATCTGCCGCAATAAATAAATAAATAAATAAATGATGAGTAAGTTCTGGGAAATCTTTAGAAAAAAGGGGGGGGGGTAATATTCTTAAAAAAAAAAAAACTGTAGCTTTGTAGAATTGAAAAGGGAGAGCCACACATAAAGAATCTCTTTAGTTATGTCCATTCAAGGATTACACCCATTTAAAAAACAAAAACTGCAGTTTGTTGATGCCAAATTCCAACCTAAGTAAAATGTTCCATATTATCCATAAGTAGGGAACTGTCATCACATATAATTATCAGAAAAATTTTAACATGGTATTAAATTGCCAATTTACAACACAAAACCAAAAACTGGATATTAATGGGATGAGTTTTAAAGATAAGATCCTTACTCTGAAAAAAATAATAAATGGGTGGATGGGCTGTTTCTACCCCAGGAAGCCTCAGATTCTGATCACCAAATCTAATCAAGACAGTCCATTTGAAACTAAGTGATGGAGAGATGGAATACCTGAAGGTCCAGCATGACTTTAACCAATTTGCTGCAGTAGGAGGGTGGCAAGCTACACCGCTTGTGCAAGATTGTTTCCAACTCAGAACTAGGCAGTTCATCAAAGTGCAATTCCACAAATCGATTCCTGAAGGCTCTAGAAAGCATCTGGGAAACGCACAGAAACAACATGATACAAAGGACCTTTTCATTTAATTTCCAAAATGTAGGCTCTGCTATTCACCACAAAAAGAAAAATCCTTCAAAAGAGGTAAAAACATCTCAGTCTTACCAAGACGACTTTTCTACTCGATTCGGTAACAAACAGGAGTAAGGGGGCAAATGCTACACACCTTTCTGCCTCCGTAAAGTCCTGGGGGATTCTGGGTAGCAAAAAGCATGAAGCGAGGATGTGCTTTAACAACTTCTTGTGTTTCTGTTATGAGCAATTCACGGTTATCATCCAACAGTCTGTTCAGTGCCTCTAGCACATCAGTAGGGGCCAAATTTAACTCATCTAAAATAATCCAATAGCCCTTTCTCATAGCATCAATAAGAACACCTTAGAGGAAATACATACTGAAAATTAGTGCATAAATTAGTCCAAAGTTTTTTTTTAAATGTTATATACAAATCAACAAATCCTAGATTATCATTAAATTTCAACGCAAATTATTCTCTGCAGCTAGCCATGTCCCCAAATAATTTGTGGTTTTGAGTATCAAGGAAGCATAATTTTCAATTAAAAATACTCCTTTTTATTTTGCACAGAGGGGGAGCCAAAGCTGATGAATATTACATTTACAACTTACTTTTTCCCCTGAAGTCTACTTTCATTTAAGTCACCACATTCTCGTATCTAGTCTCAGCTTCCCTCTGTTCAATGCTTACCCCTCTTCTGATTCTCTAGGAAATGGAGTAGTTCAACTGCACTCTTCAAAACTAGGCCCCAGGACTTCCCTGGTGGCGCAGAGGTTAAGAATCCGCCTGCCAAGGCAGGGGACACAGGTTCCATCCCTGGTCTGGGAAGATCCCACATGCCACGGGGCAACTAAGCCCACGCGCCACAACTACTGAAGCCCATGCACCTAGAGCCCGTGCTCCACAACAAGAGAAGCCACCGCAATGAGAAGCCCGCGCACTGCAATGAAGAGTAGCCTCCGCAACTAGAGAAAGCCCGCGTGCAGCAACGAAGAGCCAACGCAGCCAAAAATTAATTAATTAATTAAAAAAACAAAAAACAAAAAACCTAGGCCCCAGTCCTGTGTACAGCCAACAAGATTAGTCTGGCTCAAAGGAAGCTGGGGCCCTAACCATCACCCCTTAACCATCACATAGCTCAGGGAGAAAGATAAAACAGCTATTATGGCGTCCATCCATGTGCCTCAACTGGAAAGGATGGAGATTGCTTGAGGAGACCCAAGGAATAGAATTATAACCTTACCTTCTTTAAACATGAGCTTCCCTGAGGAGTCGGATGTGTAACAACCAATGTACTCCTGAATATCCGTGTGCTCGTGGTTGTTAATACGCACACAGTGGTTACCAGTAGCTGCGGCCAGCCACCGTATCAGGCTTGTTTTACCCACTGATGTCTCTCCCTGAATCAGCACTGGATATGTTCTTTAAAGGATCAGCCAATAAAGCAATTAAAAAGAGAAAAAAAAAGACAGAAACCAGAATTAAATCATGTAGTGTTTAAAAAAGAACAACTGTAACATTTAACGTCATCATAAGAGAACGTTTTTATATACCTATGCACTACTAATGGAACGTTTCTTAAGCCCTGAGAAGTTTCTACGTAAAAATGGTTCCTCAGAAACTACCGAGGAAAGTAATTCCAGCCTCTCTTGCACTAGTGAGAAACAGTAAGCGGGAGTAACTGTTACTCACTTAACAAGTAATGGGTGATGAGTATCCATCAGCAAAATACTAAAAAGCAACCTTAATGATGGCCAAAATAATCTGGGTCCATATTGCTCCCACCAAAGGTACAACTAGAAACGATGTTTTGTGTCTGGAGAAAAGTGACAGGATTGACTTAGAAAATAATAATTCACTCAGCCAATGAATAACAATAGAGCCCTTTGAAAGTTCAGGAAGTAGGACTAGACTTTCAGCAATGCCTATGCTGGTAAGACATCAGAGCAGTGTGAGAAAAGGTCCACACACCCTGCAGAGACCACTCGGACTATGTCTCTCAGGTTCAGCTTGACGGAAGACGTGAGGATGTACGTCTCATCTATCGTAGGTTCCTTGTCTCCCACCGAAATCCAGTAGCCTTCCACCTGGATAAGCCGACCTCCTTTTGGTTCTGGAATAGGCTGAAAGACACAAGAGTTATAGAGAAATAACCCACAGACCCACGACAACTATGGCATTCTTTCAGAGAGGGGTGTAAAGTGGGAAAAAAACTGTCACCAAGAATGCTGCTTGTTCTGGATGCTTTCAACATTAAAACCCACAAATGAACATGAAAAAAAATTACTTTGAGGAAGGAGAACAAAATGGCGACATGTACTGGTTTTAAAATTCAGGTTGGGTTAGGTAGATATGGGGGAAAACTTGAATGAAAATAATTTCTCAGATAGTTTATGACTCAGTTCTCTTCTCTCATCCACCAAACTTCCCACTCTAATAAAGTATTTTGGTCAAAAACATGTATTTCATATAAACCATATTCCCAAAACATGGCCAGTGCTGTACTGGGGCGGGGAGAGGGGGGCACTATGCACTACTATGTTCTGGACCCCCTAGAAGACATTAAAAATAAAAGCAACCCTCCAGAGAAACTCGTTAAGGATAATATTGTAGATGATGGCATAACCTTTTTTTTTTTTTTTTTTTTTATTTATTTATGGCTGTGTTGGGTCTTCGTTTCTGTGCGAGGGCTTTCTCTAGTTGTGGCAAGCGGGGACAACTCTTCATCGCGGTGCGCAGGCCTCTCACTATCACAGCCTCTCTTGTTGTGGAGCACAGGCTCCAGACGCGCAGGCTCAGTAATTGTGGCTCACGGGCCTAGCTGCTCTGCGGCATGTGGGATCTTCCCAGACCAGGGCTCGAACCCGTGTGCCCTGCATTAGCAGGCAGATTCTCAACCACTGCGCCACCAGGGAAGCCCCTGGCATAACCTTTTGAAGGTATGGTGGAAGTTAAGTTGATTTATACAAAACTGCCATTTTTATAGATCAAAAATGGTCAAATCGTGGTCAGATATACAGCTATAGAAAAGTGCTCTTCTAGAACATTTAGCCCCCTGACTTGCAGCCACAGTTGTAGGCACTGCTTTTAAGGACTTCTCAGTTGGGCAGAAGAGCAGTGAGAAAAAAGAACTGTTAAGCCACCATCATATATAACCATGAGGAAAGCATACAAAAAAATAAGTGGAGGGGAATGGTAATGGGATAATAATCAAAGCAAGCTTGAGTCTTTTCTCAATGTTTTCACAGTTTACCAAAAGTATATATTCATGTGTTACTTGTATAATTTTTTAAAAGGAAAAAACATTGAATCCAAAGTACCCACAATCCCAATGGCTCTTTCTTCCTAAACAGCAAGCAATAGACACATAAACAAGTCAGTTTGTGAGCCAGTTTCTCTCAGCCTCTTTCAATCCCACGTTATTCTGTAATTTCCTCTGTCAAACTGAAATGGTTATTGTGTATAATAGAAACAAGAAAAGGAAAGGGAAAAAAAAGCCCAACCATCAATCAGAAGGGGGGTGTGCAGATAAACTGTGGTGCAAGCTTCCGATGAAATGCTATGTGACAATTAGAAAGCACGTCACTCACAGTGATCTGTGGTACAGACAAAAAAATATATCCAGGATATAGTTAGGCTAAGAAAGGAAACTACAGACCATTCTTATGAGATGGTTTCATTTATATTACTTATATTAGATATATACAGGCAGACCTTGGAGATTTTCCAGATTTGATTCCAGACTACGGCAATAAAGCAAATATCACAATAAAGCCAATATGGCAATAAAGCCAGTCGCACAAATTTTTTGGTTTCTCAATGCATATGAAAGTTATGTTTACACTGTACTACAATCTATTAGGGTGTGCAATAACATGTCTAAAAAAGATGTACGTATCTTAATTTTAAAATGCTTTATTGCTAAAAAATGCTAACCATCAACTGACAACATAGGGTTGCCACAAACCTTCAATTTGTAAAAAACTGCAACATCTACGAAGTGCAATAAAGCAAACTGCAATAAAGTGAGGTATGCCTGTATTAGAATTTACCTTGATAAATCTACACACACACATATATTAGAATTTGAATATATAAAAAAGATTTTTTAACTTTTAAATATATATATATATATGTACACACACAATTTAGATGGAAAGGACTATCTATAGGATTTAAATCTCCAAAGATCAGGATTATCAGGAATTTTCACCACCTACGTTAAAATTTTGTGGAACTGACTTTTATAATTGGAAACAAGTTTTACAAAAAAAGCAAAACCAAAAACAAAACAGCTAACAATTTGATATTTCAGCCTTTCATTTAAGTCAAAAATCAAAAAAGAACCTACCTGCTTCAGCAGACTTTTAACATTGCCAGAAACAATATGCTGACAAATGAGCTTCTGAACTACTGGGTGCGATGCCCTGTCAAGCTGTGTTAAGAAACCCAAACAAAAGCCCTAGAGAAACCACAAATACGCGTTAACACTAGTTATCCTTCTGCAATAACAGGCCAACTTATTTCAGAAACAAAATTCAACCTCTCGGGTGGTGCTGGTGCCCAGAACAACTTTTTTTTTTTTTTAAGAATATATTATTTATTTTACTTTATTTTAATTAATTAATTAATTGGCTGTGTTGGGTCTTCGTTGCTGCGTGCAGGCTTTCTCTAGTTGCGGCAAGCGGGGGCTACTCTTCGTTGCAGTGTGTGGGCTTCTCACTGTGGTGGCTTCTCTTGTTGCGGAGCATGGGCTTTAGGTGCGCGGGCTTCAGTAGTTGTGGCTCGCGGGCTCTAGAGCCCAGGCTCAGTAGTTGTGGCGCATGGGCATAGATGCTCCGCAGCATGTGGGATCTTCCCGGACCAGGGCTTGAACCTGTGTTCCCTGCATTGGCAGGTGGATTCTTAACCACTGCGCCACCAGGGAAGCCCCAGAACAACTTTTAAATGGGATACAATGGTAGAAAAAGGGCAGGGTAGTTCCGGTATGAAAAGTTCTGGGCTAATCTGACTAAACAGAAAGCACTAGCAACCCTGGCACGGGCATCCCCACTTGCTCCTTCCCCATGGTGTGCCCATCCACCAAGCTCCCAACCAAACACAGACTGTACAAAGACCTCATAGAGCGAGCGCTGGATGTTGCCACATGGATTGGAGGCTGCAAATCGCAGGGCCCTACAGAGAGTCCGAAGGCTGTAGTGAGGTCTGTGGCCGGTCCCATCCACCAATTTTGTCCCAGACTCCTTCCGCACAGCTGTATAGAACCTACAAAGAGGATGCAGTTCAAAAGATTTATTTTATTAACTAATAAGCCTTACTATTTTGCTGTTGTGCCCATTTCTCTACAAAAGGACCAAAAGGCATTTTTATAGATTAGATGGCCAAGCTTACATACAACTTCTTAGAGCATCAAAAATAATAAAATGAATATTGATCAATTTCCCTTAGGATGGAAAGAGGAGAAAGGTGAGATGTGTCTGATTTTTAAGGGAATGGTAGTGACATATGAGAGGCCCTTAGCAAGAATATACTGAATCCAAACACAGGGTTCCAAAGTCAGCTTTAATATGAGGGTCAAATGAAGTCCCTGTGTAATCTCTAATGGTGATGGATAAGCATATAGAAAACAAAAGTAATGGTGTTTTAAAAGAAAGTCTACAGATACGGTTATAATCAACAATGACAAAATGTTAAAAAGCATGATGATATGGTGACCATTTCTACTTTCATTACCACATAATTTAGAAGTCCAGAAGATGACAAGATGGAAGAAGTTTCAGACTGAAACATCAAGTGCAAATCTCAAAAATTCATGAAGGACTTCCCTGGTGGTGCAGTGGTTAAGAATCCGCCTGCCAATGCAGGGGACACGGGTTCAAGCCCTGGTCCGGGAAGATCCCACATGCCACGGAGCAACTAAACCCGTGCGCCACAACTACTGAGCCTGCACTCTAGAGCCCGCGAGCCACAAATGCTGAGCCCACACGCCGCAACTACTGAAGCCCACATGCCCAGAGCCTGTGCCGTCAGCAAGAGAAGCCACCACAATGAGAAGCCTGGTTCTTCACTTATCACAACCAAAAATAACAGTATTTACTGATCTTCACCTGTAGAATTAAAGCTCCATGAAAAGAACCAAGATTGTCTGTTTTATTTATAGCTGTATCCCTAGCATCTGAGCCACTCAATAACTATTTGTAAAAAAAAAATAAGGAAAAAAAGCTCAAAAAGCAAAGTAAAACACTAATATGATCCAACTTCAAAATCTTTACATATTGTATATCTTGTTTTAGAGGGCACAGATAAAATCAACTAAGTGACGTGCCCCAGATGACAGACTTACTTTCTGACAGAGCCAGCACTAGAACCCAGGGTGTATGATACAAAAGATTGCACCCTTTCCACATGGCATACAAAAAACAGAGGAAAGAAACTCAAATTAAAGCACCAAGTGACATAACCACTCTATACTGCATTCAGCTAAGACTCTAATAATTCCAAACTGGCCTCAATCAATTATATCAACCTTCCCCCCCTACATTCCACAAAGCTAATATGCAAATTGCAAAAAGTAGGATTTCACCAAGGCAGATCAAAATATAAGCCATTTATATCTCCTCAAGGGATTCAAACTCTTAGCTGTGAATAAAGAAGTAATTAGGAGAGAGTTATCTAATTGTTTACATATTCTCATAGGTCTCAACAATACATATTCTCATAAGCTCTCTATGTAGTTTCCTTAGGAAAATCCAAGGGAGTCCATAACGTTCCAACTTTAAAATAAAATCTAAATAATCCTTCCATCAGTCTTCTCTCGTTAGAAGCAAAAAAGAAGAAAACAATATACGTGCATGACGTACACATTTTTATGCTCAGAGGAAAAGTTTATAAAGAGAAACCAAAAAGAACCCACGTTATGATTCCTTGCACTGTGCTCCTGTTCACACTCAAGCCTTTCAGATAATCCACAATAAGGATCTGTAAGTCTTCTTTACTTTCCAATTCTTCTACATAAAGTTCTGTGAACCTGTTAAGACAATTATTATTCCATAATAACCATTTTTGAGGAAGTTAATACAGCTATTCTGACAATACAAAAACACAAGACGGAAGTTATATAAACTCATTTTACCTGCTTGTAATATGAATTATGAAGGCCTTTCAACTTGAGATACAGATTGATCATAATGAAATAGAAGATAATGTAACTGTTACCAAAAATCTACCATTACTACCTCTAAGAAAGTCAAACAGTCCTTGCAAAAACAGTTACAAAAATAAGACTTTATTTATCCTCATTTTCAGAAAGTGTTTTTGATTACAACTATATGTAACAAAAAGTACATGCAACAATAACAAAAAAGCCTCCTCACTATCAAAAATTAATACTTGTAGCAAAGGAAAATACATACTTGTGGTTGATAAAATTTTCCTAAAAAGCTTTTACTACTTTTATAATGTGGGAGAAGATCTAGTAAAGTTTTAACACCATTTTAAAATTCAGATTCAACAAAAGGTTACCAACAATAAACAAGGTCATTTATCTTTTTTTTTTTAACATCTTTATTGGAGTATAATTGCTTTACAATGGTGTGTTTCTGCTTTATAACAAAGTGAATCAGCTATACATATACATATATCCCCATATCCCCTCCCTCTTGCATCTCCCTCCCACCCTCCCTATCCCACCCCTCTAGGTGGTCACAAAGCACCGAGCTGATCTCCTTGTCCTATGCAGCTGCTTCCCACTAGCTATCTATTTTACATTTGGTAGTATATATAAGTCCATGCACTCTCTCACTTCGTCCCAGCTTACCCTTTCCCTTCCCTGTGTCCTCAAGTCCATTCTCTATGTCTGTGTCTTTATTCCTGTCCTGCCCTTAGGTTCTTCAAGGTCATTTATCTTTTCCCAAATGCTACATACATAAAACATCTTGTTCATGTCAGTCTGTGCTTAATGATGAAAACTGAAACTTAAATGTTCTTTTACAAATCATTAGTCTCATCCAAGAGGACTCTGCCTAAAATGCACTTACGCTGTTATATGATATACTATTATTTCGTTATGTGAAGGTTTTCTAATAGCTAAAAGGCTATCTGAAGGAGGAAAGATTTTTGTTTTCAACAATATCCATGAGCCATTAAATGTCATACAAACAACCCAAAGGGAAAAAACTCCCAGTGTTCTGGAGTTTTCCGTATTCCTACCACCTATAGAAAGAAGAAGACTACTACAAGTAAAAAGATTCCTCTATCAGCAGTCAATAAATTTCAAGCATTGTTATGAGGGTTGGTTACGTTAATACTACCAATCAATAAATAAAGAGAACTTAATTTTAAAAACAGCTCCAGGAACCAAGCCATGACCCCTTACCTGTTTCTTATTCCTGGTGGGAGATTTCTTTTGCCCACATCAGTTGCTGGATTCATACACGCAAATAAACGGAAATCCGGATGACGAACCAGTGGTTCTGTTAAAAGAAAACTATAAATTCTCAACGACTTGTAACAATAAGTGATCAGGGGAAGACTAACTCCACTGAACCCCAGGGTGAACCAGTATGCCTCAAGGCTCAGCAAGGTTGGTACTGGCTGCTCAACCATCCTTGCCTTTTCTCAAACCCCAATGAAATCAGTTTCCAGATCTATGTACACAACTTAATCTTAAACTGCCATCCCACCACCTCTTATGGTGTGGTTGTTCATGCTATTTATGTTTCATCACCTATTCACCAGCGCGTACACTGTCACTGAGTGTGCATGCCTTATTACCCACTACCCAAATGCCTTGACAAATTATCTTATTCTTTTCATTCCCTATATCACCTAACAATAAGACTTTGCAGAAAATTACTATCTACAGAATAAATAAATCACACTGGGAGGCCCATGTAATCTACCTAACCAAAAGAATATTACTTCTTTTTAAAAACATTTTTAAAATTTATTTATTTATTTATTTACTTATTTATGCATGCATGCATGCATGCATGCAGGCATGCAGGCAGACTGCCCCGGGTCTTAGTCGCGGCATGCAGACTCTTAGTCGCAGCATGCCGGATCTAGTTCCCCGACCAGGGATCCAACCCAGGCCCCCTGCATTGGGAGTATGGAGTCTCACCCACTGGACCACCAGGGAAGTCCCAAGAATATTACTTTAAAGAGGCCAAAAGGCCTCGCATCAAGTCAAACCCCAAGGGGATCAAGTGCTACCTGTGTCTCCTCGATCCAGCAACACCAGAGAGCCAGAGGAGCCTTCAAGTAAACCACTCAGACATTCTAATGTTTCCGGAGCAGCCAGGTTAATCTCATCCAACAAGATCCAGTCTCCTTTCTTTACAGCCTGAGCTAATGTACCCTAGAAGATGAAGTAAAATGTTAAGGATCCATTGCAAACACACACACACTCACCAAGAACAGTTATGTGAGCAGGGTTAGAAGCAGAGGCAAGGGCAAACCGCTCCTACCTGATGAGCTTACACCTTAACGCCAAATGGCTGCCAGCTGTTTGCCAGAGTTAAGGTCAAGTTAACTTTTTTTCAAATATCCAAAAGGGTCAAGGGAATCTCTCTGAGCCTAACGATGAGATGCAATAAACTAGACCATCCCATTATATGGATGGTAAGGCAAATAATAACTTACAATGTATTCAGATGTTTAAAGGTAACCAAATGGTTATTAAAAAGACCCAAAATAAATACAGGGTCAGGCTATGAGTATACCAAGAAAAGATAAATGACTAAATCAAGAGTGTATAGTGGTTGTAATTCAGAGCCTTTCATAGTTGCTGAAGAATATCAAGATGAATCTTTCCTCATCTCTACTGATTTGATCTCCTCAAGTTCTACTTCCAAAAGCAATGAACTGACAATCTACTCAAGGGACACAACATCAGAAACTTAATTGTTTTACTATTATTAAACTGCTTTATGCTTTTGTTTTCATGGTGATCCTAACAAAGAATCTTCTATAAATAAAACTGAAAAAAATAAAACGGAACAAACGTATTAAAATCCAGTGTAATGTCAAGTCATGAAATAGGTATAAACCCTATTTTGAGAGCACTTGACATTTTCATTGGTTATTTTAGAAACAGTCATATTAAGATTAAGCACTGATGACTAAATTTCCCACAACAATGGCTATATGGTTGAGGGACTTTCTCTCTTACTAAGACATCATCTCAAGTAAGATTCCTACACCTCCCTTAGAGTGTGGTCTGAAGAGTGTCACAGAAACAATTTTCTTTAATAAAAATATAAAAAGCTTAAGTCACAAACATTTAACTAAGTTGATCCTGCAAGGTCACAGGAGAGAAAACAGTAGAGCTACACATGCACTGGAATCAAAAACATGTCCTAACAGGAATGGACCCAAATATGTCTCTCTCTCTCACACACACACACACACACACACACACACACAGAGCTATGAAACAATAAAAAATTTCACTAGTTGTTCTCAACTGCATCTTTAAAAATAGTAATAATGGTGTTCACCAAGACTTTATAATTTCTATAAAGGACATTAAAAAAAATCTTCCCCCCAAAGAATTATTTCATTAAGTGTTTACTGTCTTAAACAACAAGCCCTAAAATGTCAACATGAAGAGAATACAAAACAGTAGCCTCCTTAAACTTGCATTTTGCATCAAATCAACATTCCCTTAACCTAAACAACCAAAGCAAAATACCTCTACAAATGCAAACAATAGGGCATTTTCAGTCATTTTCATCTGTTGTTGGGCATGGTTGAGTCTAAGACCAAATGCTTCCCACTTCTCTTTTAGTAGTGACCCTAGAGAAAAATAAAGACAAGAATTTAACATACACTTTAAGTTGTAATATACATAACTTAAAAACACACAATTAACATACATACAAAAATCACATCTTAGAAGTACAAAAAATTAAGTCCAAACACTTACATAATGCCAAACATGTGCAGCCACTATACTAATCAGTTCATTTATATGCGTATGTATTGGTTAACTCGTTTATCTTCACAACAACCCTTTGAAGTAGGTACTCTTATTCCCACTTTATAGATGAGGAAGAAGATAACTAAGCCGCCAAAAGCCCCACTCGCTGTGGAATCCAGTTTTCCGGAAGTAACCTCTTCTTCTAAGCACATGTGACTTACTAACCACTAAGTGGTACTGTACATCAACATCAGCGACCACCTGTTTTGATGGAAATCTTGACTAGAGTCACAGGAGCAGCAATACTTCAAAATTAGTCAGCTCTGCCTTAAGTCCTAGAAAGCTCTAATGTGTATTGCTTCATTCTTCCCCCAAACTCTTCTCCTAATTCTGCTAATTAAACTTCAGCCTCATGCCCTCCCACTGGCAGCCTGGGTCACATTCTTACCAGTCTCACTCTCTTTTCCATCCTTGTTGACAGCCGACTTGTACACATGTTGCATTAGTCTGAGGAGATTGTGCCACCGTTTCTGCCTGTAACAGGTCTGAATGTGTCCCAAGAATGTAAAGTTTTGCTTCTTGGAAAATGTCTGAGCAAAGAGTTCCTCAAATGCCTCCCGTAAGGGTAGCCAAATAAGCTTATGGTCCACTGGTTTGTAACTGAAACAAAAGGTAAATATGTGATTCACAAACTTCTAAAGCTAACAGAAGTTGGAAAGCATGCCTTAGAAAACAGGAATAGGTGTAAGATTTCTTCTAATCAAAATCAGAAATAATACCAAAATACTTAACATAAATCTATGTTAAAGTTTTAAATTATAATCTATTTTCTCCACTCCAAGTGTCAGAAGCACCTATACTAAAGGTAAAAACTAGTATTAGACAAACAAACTATGAACAAATTTGAAATTCCAAACTGGGCAGTGCAAGGCATGTCACTGATTTTACTAATATATTTAAATAAACATCATGTATACTTGATGATAAACCATATTCTATTAAGATTGACCAAAAGGTTTTTGAAACATTTTAGAAGAAAAATATAATGTCTGAAATTGACTTATTCAAGCATCTTAAGTTAAGAACTTACTTGAACATCATGCCTTGTCAATGGAGGGTGGGGAGACTGCTCCCAAAGAGATTCAAAATTCGGGGAGGGGGACAGTAAAAAAAAAAAAAAATCTTAAGACATTGCAATGGTTTGTGACCTTCCAAGGCTCAACTTTTTTTATTTCTCAGCATTTAGATTCTCTCCTATTTCTTAGCATTTTATTTTTCTGGTTGGGGAATTAGGGAATCAATTCATTTAAATTAAAATTTAATTTAATATTGGGGGGATTAATAATGTATAGAGTCAAGAAACACTGCTCTAGCTAAATTTAAAAGAAGTTGCCCAAGCAGCACTAATCATTCCTGGAAAATCTCAAGTATACAATTTTCCGTGGCCTAGGATACTAAATACTACAATTCAAGGATGACGACATAAATTTTATTTCTGAGAAATATAATTTGAGAACTGAAACAATACCAAAATATGTTTTAGAACAGTCAAGCACAATTGGAGAACTCATGGATACTATTTACTCACTGGCCTGAGAGAAGGAACAATGAGATGAGTGAAACCCAGTGCCCTGATACTGAGCATCTATATGGAAGATTCTGATTCCAGAGACAGAAAGCATGAGAACTTCACAAACTCAATATCGCTTCCCAGTAAGCACTAACCCATTAATCAGTAAAGACATTTCTTTACTCCATTTATTCAACTGAGATTTACTGAGCACCTGCTAGAGTTCAGCACTGAGTAAATGAGACCCACCACGTATTGCCCCTCTGCAACTTACAATCTAACCAAAGAGACAATAGGGGAATACACCTACTAGTATAAAATATCAAGTAGCAAGTGCTATAACTGGATAAAGTGAAAGGAGAGTGGCTGAAAGAAGAATTGGTACTTTGACTATGATAGTCAGAAGAGGCTGTGTTAAAGATGGGAATTTGAAGGAAATCAAACAAGGAAGGGTTAGGCTAAGCAAATATCCCTGGGCAGCAGGGGAGGCCACAGAGGAAATATCAACACAGAGCAGAGCTAAAGAAAGGAGACAGAGACGTGCCGGAGCCAGGTGATGAAGGGTTTGGAGTACATTCCACATGGACTGAGAAGTCAGTGGAAGGATCTGAGGAAGAGAGTGATGAGATCTGATCACACTATAAAAGGATCATTGTAAATACTAAATGGAAGGGAGACTGTGGGGAGGGTAAGAGTAGAAGCAAAGATGAGAGCCCTGCGCTGGACCAGGCAGAGGATGATGAACCACAATGACAACAGAAGAAGTGGTAAGAAATTAAACACACACGTTATTTAAATAAAAGAGCTAGTCTTAAAGATGACAGAATAGATGGATCCAAAGCTAACTGAGGCAGCAGAGTAATGACTAAGAACGGAGACATCAAGAAAGACTGCCTGGGTTCAAGTCATGGACTAGCCATTACCTTGAACAAGGCACTTAATGCCTGTGAGCCTCAGGTCCCCTAAGTGTAAATGGGGATAATCAACAGGTTGTTAAGAAGGCTAAGTGACTGAACACAGATAAAGACTCAAAATAGTACCTGGCACAGGAGTGTCATTTAAGAGTTACCTGTGACAACTATAACCACTAGTAATTGGCTCAGTGAATTGAATTCATGAAAGAAATGGCTTTATATTTCAAATTAGACTGAGCTCCTTAAGAAAAAATTTTGTTCATTTAAAGCTGAAAGCATAGTGGCTGGAACGGTTAAGTCGTCATATGTTTCAAGTGATGAATAAATGAACAAACATACATACACCTTTCCGAAAAGAAAAATAATAGAAATAAACTGTAACACAAATACTCAATGGAAACTAACCTGCCGCAGGGAGAACTGATGAAATCAAACTACGAACCATTACAGACCAGGGTTTCCATGATGTCTTTTGCAGAGAAAATATGCCTCAGGAGCAACCTAAAGGCCAAGAGGGGAGGGAGGTCTAGAACACCTGGCCCTCATGGAGAGTCACTCAGGGTCTACCTGTTACATACATGATACATGGAGACCACATACAAGAGTTCACTAGAAAATGGATAGAACAAAAGAAAATGACTCTCCAAAATTATCATACATGAAAGAACATGAAGTGTAAAAGAGACACAAAACAGTGCATGCTGAGTAACTGAAAAGGTAAACGGTTCACTTCATTTGGGGTCAGGATTCTGAGTTTGAAAGCATGCACTTCTGCCCTACAATCTCCTGTGCAGTTTCCTTTATGGATGTTTCCATGGGTGGCTTAGAGGAGGACACAGGTTAGCCGTTTTATTTCTATTTCTATGAGATCTTTAATTTTCCTCCCATTTTTTCTTTCCTTCATCGTTAACTTCTCCAAGGATACCTCTCCTTCTCTATTTATCTGTTTCTCCCTCAGAGGCTACCCCTCCCAATCCCATTCCCTAGAGTCAGTGATGTGAACCTGTGTTCTGTGTTTTGCCATTTAATGGTAGACTTTCCTTTTCTGGAATGATTTTTACCTGCTTCATCTAAGTCCTCTGTATCTCCTACTCTTTTCTACAGAGTCTCATAAGCTCTCTCTACCCCAACTCTGTCAGAATTTGGTTTACTTCTCTACTCACAGGTAATCTGAAGGTCTATGTGCTATCAGAAACCTACTTTAAATAGAATGACAAAATTGAGTTAAAAGTTAAATGAGGGAAAAAGATATACCACACTAACACTAATCAAAAATTAAGGTGGTATGTATGCAAACAAAGATCAGAAGGCAATTTGCAGTAATGCAATTTAAGAGCCTAATGGCCTTGAAGGCTTTATTTTTATAACATATATTTATCCTTAATTATAATTTTTTAAAAAACCAATCTAAAGGATCCAGATTTGCAAACCAGACTAATTAGGACTATAAATTTCTTTTATTATATTTTAACCATAGTATTTGATAAATGCAAAATATGTTTAATGTAAGTTACAAAACACAGAACTAGTTTCAGTTAGATGAAACTAACCACACATTCCCAAAATAGAAATATTAGCCTTTCTTTATCCCACCTCCCTACCTGCTCCTTTGTTTTCTACTCCCTTGCCTTTATTATTTTTTCTTTTTCTTTTTTCCCTTGTCTTTTTAAAATCATTTTTGGTCTTCCAATTGTATACACAAGGGTTCTTAAGCAAAGGAGTCATTCATACATCGATAATATATATTAGAAGATGTGATTTACACACCACTTGCCAATAATACAAAAGAACAGAAAACAAGGCATACTTCCAACTATACAAAAATTGAAACGTATGTAAGTTTTCTTTTGATAACTGATGCTAACCTACTAACAAGGACAAATGGATATATATTTTTTTCACCAAGTTGGCACCAAAATAAAATTCCAGTTAACAAATTCTGATTTCAACCTTTTTGTATTAGTAATTGCATCAAGGCACAATGTGTACTCACTACATTTAAAACTACTTGCAACGGCTGACATAACACTACAAATTCTTAGAAGAGACAGATCCAGTGCGTGTTCAATTAGTACAAGATTAATGCCATTTGTGTTAGGAATACTTAACAGTAGGATATTAATAAAGACACAGATAAATACAGAATAGAGAGAAATACACAGTAGTATAGACATGCTTAGTTAAGTAACAAATTCCATATATTATTAAGAACACATTGCAAGTACCACAATGAGGGAATGGGGAGAGTAAGTGTCAATTAACTGAACAGAGGTAAAACGAAAACAAGGTAGAAAGACCACTGGGGAAAAATAAAGTCAAAGTAGAATTAGAGTAAGAGAGGTTAAGCCTCAGCTAACAGATTCGAAGACAGAATATAAATTTAAAATACATAATTAGTGGCATGTGTAGAGCAGAAGTAATAGGTTGGGACAGTAAGAAAATGAGAAGCACCAAAGGAAGCAGGATTCCAAAGTAGCACTCCATCCAGAGCAGGAAGGGATATGAGACAAGGAAAGAGTGATAGTAAAAATAATGCCACAGCATAATGTGGTCCTCAAAAAAGAGGAAATAAAGAGCTTTCTTGCAGATATCACAAAAAGCAAAAAGGACAATAAATTCTATTATCTTATGCCTTTAAGAGTTTGTGTAAGCAACTGCTTAGAGTTAATGGGACAGACCCTACTAGGGTTCAACATAAGGTATGCCAATAGCAGCCATCGCTTTTACAGCCTTCAGCACAGCCTAAATTGTTCATGAAACTAACATATTCAAAACCACAAATAAGGAAGAAGGGCATTTTACTGAACACAGTGGAGCGCCATAAGCCAAGTCCCATTTAACAAAGTGGAGGCTACTTAATGTGTCATAGATAATCAAACTGCAGGAGAGCCTAGCTTGAAGGCAGTGTGAGTCTAGAACATAGGCTTCAGATAAGTGACTGCACACACAAACATTACTTGATTACATACTTACCTTTTTGTTTTCCTCCCCCTCCCAGCAGGATCCTTGAGAGCAAGAACCTCAAGTGTTCTTTAAAATGAAAAGAAACATCTACACACTCAAGAGCTCCTTAATAAATTCTAATAAATAATACCCTGCTGGGGTGGGCGTAGGGGGGCAATTCTCTGAACATTTTTCCAAGGCTGGTTTTGAGCTTTACAGAAAAGAAGTATTTCTTACCTCAAACAGCGAACACAAAATAACAAGAAAAAGATTTAAAATCACACTTACCCTCCCAGCAAATCTGCAGTGTCACTTTGCTGATTCATATTGACAACCCTCAAACGGTGGCCTTTAATAAAGAAAGGGCAAAAGGGTTATTCTGAAAATGTAAAGACTGACAACATCCAGTGTGATCCTTAAGGATGTGTGGACAAGGGCACAGGGCAAATCTTTAAATGTGCATTTCCTCTGACCCCCTCATTTTACTTTCAGGAATCTTGACTATTCAAAATTTTCACCTAACCCAGAGAGATATGTAAAAGAAGATTCACTGCTCTAGCATCAGGTAACTGAAAACAACAAAAAACCCTTCAGTAAGTCAATGTCTGTCTATGAATTAGAACTAAATAAATATCCAGTGTGAAATATTTGTCTATGAATTAGAACTAAATAAATATCCAGTGTGAAATATTATTTAGCCATCAGAATAGGAATGAGGCAGTTCTGTTTTTAAAGATGTCCAATTTGCTTATTAACCAAACGTAATACATAGAGAATGATCCCGTTTGTTTCAAAACAAAACCAAATCTGTATGTATTTGAAGACCACAGATTAGAACTGAAAAAAGTTAATACCAATCTGTTAACAGTGGTTATTTCCAGGGGGAAAGAATACATTATTTCCAAGGTAAAAATTTCCAGTGCTTATCTCCAGGGCAAGTGGAGTGGTGGCACTTCTTAAATTCCAATATTCTTTGGACTTTTTATTTTTTAAAAAGGCAGTCAGGGGACTTCCCTGATGATCCAGTGGCTAAGAATCCGTACTTCCAATGCAGGGGGCCCGGGTTCGATCCCTGGTCAGGGATCTAGATCCCACACGCTACAACTAAGAGTTTGCATGCCGCAACTACAGATCCCACATGCCACAACTAAAAAGATCCCACATGCCGCAACTAAGACCTGGCACAGCCAAATAAATAAATAAATATTTTTAAAAAAATAATAAAAAGGCAGTCAGTGTCAAATGTTTGTTGTCTGGGGGCAGAGTGCTTCCCCTCTAGGAGTTACCTGTAATATGAGCCAAGTACTGGACGGTGGAGGTTTTGCCAGTCCCGGTCTCTCCCACCAGCAACACAGGCTCCCCTTTGCTAACACACACCGCGAGCTGTTCAATAAGAACAGAGGATGGCCTCGTAGCAGCAAAGGTGAGCTTCTCCCTGGGGAGGGGAAAGTATGTAAGCAGTTGGAGGAACAGGCTGCAAGCTTCTCTCTGTGTTATTTTGAGGAATCAGATTTCCCAGATTCAACAAACAAGAAGAAGGAGACAACTCAGAGTGACGGTCTTCATGTTATAACACAGTGGTCCCCAACCCCTGGGCCATGAACTGGTACCTGTCCGTGGCCTGTTAGGAACCGGGTCACACAGCAGGAGGTGAATGGCGGGCAAGCAAAGCTTCATTTGTATTTACAGCTGCTCCCCATCGCTCACATTACCACCTGGGCTCCGCTTCCTGTCAGGTCAGCAGCGGCAGCGGCGGCATTAGATTCTCATAGGAGTGTGGTGAACCCTACTGTAAACTGCATGCAACGTATCTAGGCTGCACGCTCTTTATGAGAATCTAATGCCCGATGATCTGAGGTGGAGCTGAGGCGGTGATGCTAGCGCTGGGGAGCGGCTGCAAATACAGATCATCATTAGCAGAGAGGTTTGACTGCACAGAGACCATAATAAATCGATTGCGTGCAGACTCATATCAAAACCCTATCAGTGAGTGGCAAGTGACAATTAAACTGCACCTTACGGACTAGACTGGACATAAGCAACACACTTCGGGTGTCACTGTCTCCCATCGCCCCCAGATGGGACCATCTAGTTGCAGGAAAACAAGGTCAGGGCTCCCACTGATTCTGCATTATGGTGAGTTGTATTAATTATTTCATTATAAATTACAATGTAATAATAATAGAAATAAAGTACACAATAAATGTAATGTGCTTGAATCATCCCGAAACTACCCCCTGCCAACCCCATTCGTGGAAAAAGTGTCTTCCCCGAAACCAGTCCCTGATGCCAAAAAGGTTGGGGACCGCTGCTATAACAGATGTCCTTACAACATATGAACTGCAGAATTCATTCATTCTACATACGTGCAGCATTTACATAACTGCTACTTCACTAGGCTCTGGAAATTCAAAACACCAACAAGATAAAACATCTGTACTACCTATGTCATCTTGCGCAAACTACTTAACCTCTCTTAGCCTCGGTTTCCTAACTTGTAAAATCTGGATAACAATAGTTACTAGCTGTAGTGGGTTGAATTATGTTCCCCCAAAATTCATGTCTACTGAGAACCTGTGAATGTGACTTTATTTGGAAAAAAGCTCTTTACAGGTATAACAAGATTAAAATCGTATCATACTGGATTTAAGGGTCAGTCTTAAATCCAATGGCTGGTGTCCTTATAAAGAAAGAGAAATTTAGAGACACAAAGAAATACACACAGGGAAGAAGACCATATGAAAATGGCATCAGAGATTGGATTGATGCAGCTACAAGGCAAGGAACACCAAAGATTGCTGGGAGCCAGCAGAAGCCAGGAAGAGGCAAGAGTCTTCAGAGGTAGTGTGGCCCCGCCAACACCTTGGTTTCAGCCTTCCAGCCTTCAGAACTGAGAATAAATGCCTGCTGTTTTAGGCCATCAAGTTTATGGTAATTTGTTAGGAGAGCCCTAAGGACACTAACACACACATTAATCCATAGGCTTACTATAACCACTACATGAGAAAACATGCAAAAAGGCACTCAGCACAACGTTAGGCATATAGCAAATATTTAATAAATAACTTTAATAAATCTCAGAAACGTATACAATTCCAGCCCTCAAGGGATTAACAGACTAATGTTAGGACCAAGCCTGACCTCTAGGTGATGCTTACTTCACTAAATACACTACAATGAATAAAATCAAAGATACACCTTTGCTAGTCCCAAGTCTCTAATGACCCTCATCACCTCCTCCACCTATTAACATCTAGCTTCACAGAAGACATTTTGGGAAATCACTGCTCCTTACTGTCTAGTACACTGGAGAGATCACAGTTCTGACATGTTTTACTCAAAGATAAGGGGCTGGACCAGACACTCCTTCTATCAATTTCCCAACGACCCCACAGTGCTCAGATCAGTTTGGAACCCTGTTTACCTCTGTATGTGGACAGCCTCACTTTGTTTCCGTAGAAGCCGCACTCGACCCACTTGCACATCTAGCTCGTTGATCGCAATTTCTGGTTTATAAAGTTGACAGAAGAATTCAGCCTATGGGAGGGGAAAGATTTTACCCGAGTAAAATTCTGCATGGTCTTCAAACACTTCTCATCCGTGAGGCTTACTGTGCTCCTCTAACATGCCCTCTACTAAGAGGCATTTTTGGGCTTCCAAGATAGGTAAGTTAGTTTTTAATTATATTTTTTAAAATTCTCCAAGTTTCTAATATGTTTTTAAAAACACTGATCATGAATGTTTCCCTGTAATAGTACTTTTTATTCATTCAAATGAGCCTCTATCTACCTATATGAAGTGAACACAGTGAACAGAAAGTTTTACTCCTAAAAGATATGAAAAAAACCAAAGTAATTTTTCTTCCTCTATGCTTTCCTCTGCTTTAAATTTCTAACATAATGCAGGAAACAGTCACTTGAATAAACCATGATACATCTGACGACAGCCAAAGCAGAAAGAGAAGCTGTGACAGAGGCTCAGGACACGTACCCATCAGCCTTATCCTCATCGCTAAACCAAAGAACCCAGATTTCGCTCAGGGTTTGGGGCAGGAGTAAAAGGGGCAAATTGCCCACGGAAGGTAAACCCCTCTTCAACCAAAGGGGCTGAATATTGATCAACCTAAGCCAGTCATGGTAGTCTCATTTCTCTTGTCTACTATAATTAACATACTTATTACTTCAGCCCCTTTTAGTAGGTGCTATGTTACCTGCAGCCAAAACCATCCCGATAGTTTCATACACCTAAGGAACACCTCTAACCATCTCGGTTCCTGACTAAGGCTTTTTTGAGTCATCATTCACTTGGGAACGCCAAATATCTGCCTCAAGATGAGCCCCAGACATTTCTCCAGCTACCAACACCATTGCCGAAAGGCTCTCTCCTCCAGAAGTACATATTTTGATATAAAACAGGAAAGGCAAATATTAACAGTATCAGCAGTGAACCTAAGTAGTGGGTATACAGGTGTTCACTAATACTTTTCAACTTTTTTGATGTTTGAAAATATTAACTATAAAAAGTTGGAAAGGGACTTCCCTGGTGGCGTAGTGGTTAAGAATCTGCTTCCCAATGCAGGGGACACGGGTTCGAGCCCTGGTCCGGGAAGATCCCACATGCCGTGGAGCAACTAAGCCCATGTGCCACAACTACTGAGCCCATGTGCCACAACTACTGAGCCTGTGCTCTAGAGCCCGCGAGCCACAACTACTGAAGCCCGTGCGCCACAACTACTGAAGCCCGCACACCCTAGAGCCCGTGCTCCACAGCAAGAAAAGCCACCGCAATGAGAAGCCCGCGCACCGCAACGAAGAGTAGCCCCCGCTCGCCGCAACTAGAAAGGCTGCACGCAGCAATGAAGACCCAACGCAGCCAAAAATAAATAAGTAAAAAAAAAAAAAAAAAAGTTGGAAAAAATCTAATTGTGCACAGAACTACAGACAAAGGTGTTACTAAGACATGGTTCCAGTCCTGAGTCCACAACCTACAGAATAACATGCTCCTTAAGCACTGGAGAAAAAGGCGTGCGTGTGAAAAAGGATGCAAGGCGGCTCACAGGGAGAACTACTTATCCAGGAGACAGTGAGCTTTATGCTCATGAGAGGCAGCGATGAAACTACCAACTCTGACAGAGGAGGCTGTTATTTGCAAAAGCTGTTCCAGGTAAGGACCAGAGATCAGCAATTAAGCTAAATATCCCAGCTTCCTTTCAAGAGGGAAGTAAAAACAACATTACATACCTTTTTCTTGGAAATGTTCAATTTGCTTCCAATGACTTCTGCCATTTTCAGTTTGCTTGTCTGCTTAGAAAGCATTGCTGTGAAACAGTCCAGAGCCTATTAAAATAACCAAGGTAAATGCCAACTGATTTTTAAAATAATACATTAATAACAGAGCATCACTATCCAGGCCACAAAAGGGAGGAACATAAAATCCAGCAGAACTTTTCTGCAAGTAAGACTAAGGAGAATACAAATAAAGTACCAACCCTAGACTCAAAGAACCTTACCATAACAGAGACAGGACACCAAAAAATGTGAAGGCTTTACTATCAAAATACCGGTTAATTAGGAAAGCACACACAAACGCCTCAGTTTGCAAATCCAAAATTCAGGTAATAATAGCAATTAGCATTAATCCTTGGGTATATGGTTCTGTGGGGGGAAACAACTTCCAGACAGTGGAGGTAACACCAAAAGATTACTTTCTAGATGTAAAGGGAGACTCCTGGTGTGCAATAAAGGGATTACACTGTCATTACCCTAACCCAGTACTTAATCTTAGCAACTATTGATAGGCCAACAAGATACATGTCTTCTGCTATAATGAAATATAAAGTATGTATCACCACCAAATGGATTCTACCCCCCCCAAAAGCTGCATTTCCATACATCAAGCATTTTGTTAAACTTCTATTTACAAGAAAGACAGATAAAATGACAAGGGAAAGGACACGAGTATGGCAAAACAAAGAATATATCTGGTTCTACTGCCACCAAGTGTAATATATCAGTAAGCTTCATGTAAGCATTTAAAAAAGAATGTATCTAGTTTTGTCCCTAATTCCTTACACAGAGCTTCAAAAATTCTTGGAATTACCAGGAGTAAGGAGTGTCTTTTGTTATTTACTAGCGCCCTTATGGACCTTACCAGGTTTATTATGCTAAGCAAGGTAACTCTTGATGGGCCCTTAGATAATTTAAGACAGGAAATGGCCAGACCAGAAAGACCAAGGGTTGAAACTTCCAGCTCCATCTCCAACCTCTGGAGGAGGGGAGGGGATGGAGACCGAGTTCAATCGAATAGCCAATGTCAGAATAATAGCCCAATAAACACTGGACATCCAAAGCTTAGAGAGCTTCTGGTTGGTGACAAAGTGATGTACCAGGAAGGTGGCATACCCTGACTCCACAGGAGTGCCTGTGCTCAGACTCCTGAAACCTTGCCCTATGTGTCTCTTCCATTTGACTGTTCTTGAGCTATATTTTTTATAATAAAACTGTGACCTGGGGCTTCCCTGGTGGCGCAGTGGTTGAGAATCTGCCTGCCAATGTAGGGGACAAGGGTTCGAGCCCTGGTCTGGGAAGATCCCACATGCCACGGAGCAACTGGGCCCGTGAGCCACAACTACTGAGCCCGCGTGTCTGGAGCCTGTGCTCCGCAACAAGAGAGGCCGCAATAGTGAGAGGCCTCCGCACCGCGAAGAAGAGTGGCCCCCACTTGCCGCAACTAGAGAAAGCCCTCGCACAGAAACAAAGACCCAACACAGCCAAAAAAAAAAAAAAAAAACAAAAAACAAAACTGTGACCTGTATGGTGAGTACAGAGCTTCCAATGAGTTCTGTGAGGTGATTACTGTACCTGAGGAGGTTGTGGGAACCCCTGAATTTACAGCTGATAGGTCCTAAGTGTGGGTGGGCGTCTGAGACTTGCAGCTAGAGTCTAAAGTGGGGCAGCTTTGAGGAGGACTGAGCCGTTGAACCTGTGGGGTCTACACTAACTCCACGTAGTCAGTATCAAAACTGAACTCAATTGCAGGACACCAGTTGGTGTCAAAGCAGTGAAGAAGCAACCAGATAAAGCCAGAAGGTGAAACATTCTGTAAAACAACTGGCCTGATCTCTTCAACGGTATGTGTGGGGTGGGGGGGAAGGTTCTGATACAGTAAAAAAGTTCTTAATCCCATTCGCATAGAAGAGGATGTGGAAGGAGATACATCAGGGTATTAACAGTACTGGGGGGGCTTCCCTGGTGGCGCAGTGGTTGAGAATCCACCTGCCAGTGCAGGGGACACGTGATCGATTCCTGGTCCGGGAAGATCCCACATGCCGCGGAGCAATTAACCCCGCACGCCACGACTACTGAGCCTGCGTTCCAGAGCCCGCGAGCCACAACTCCTGAAGCCCGGGCGCCTAGAGCCCGTGCTCTGCAACAAGAGAAGCCACTGCAATGAGAAGCCCGCGCACCGCAACGAAGAGCAGCCCCTGTTCACCACAACTAGAGAAAGCCCACGCACAGCAACAAAGACCCAATGCAGCCAAAAATAAATAAACAAAATAAATTTTTAGAAATAAAATAAAGAAAAGTACAAAACAAGGTTACCTGTAAGAAAGATGAGAAATGTAGGAGAATGGAAAGGAAATTTCAATGGAGAGAAGAGGATTAAAGGACTGGCACACAGCACTTCAGAGTTCAGCCGGCTTAAGTGGGTGCTCCAAATGTGGGTTCTTTCTACTCAAAGTAAGTTAACCAAACACAGAGAGAAACTGCTAACCAAAATGGGTCACTATTCTCTCCTCAGTCCTAGCTGACAGAAACCAGAACACTCTATAGTCAAAATGGGTTAATGTTTTAACAGCCCAGAGATCTTCAGGCAGCATCACTTTATTCTTAAGCAGGCGGGAATAAGTCTCTCTCTGTTCTACTGAATGTGGCAGAGCTACAATTCAATAGGGCTTCCCTCCCACGCAACACATTTTGTCCCCACGTCCAGCACACAAGGATGTACTTTACAAACCCGACATAAATTTCTCTGGACTAAAGTTAAAAAGGCCCTACTGAGGCTAGTGGTGGGATAAGACAAATATAAATCTATCAAATAGACAAAGAAATTATATATAGAAATAAATACTAAAGATCTTAGAAACACTTTATATTTTATAACAGTATTATCACCTGGGAGACTTTCTTTTCATTTAAGCTTTAATTTCAGTACTGTATCTGTTTTACTCTAATTCAAACTATACTTATTTGAAATTAGTAGTAACCTGTTTCAAAAACCACAAAACATTTATTATGCCCAATTAGTTTTAAGGCAACATTAGTTCAGTTTTAACTAGCTAAGGATAATAAACGGTACCTACACAAAAGAAGAACTTTTTGATAGCAGTCAAGACACAGAAAATAACAGTGGAAATCAACAGCCTTAAAGAGCACAGAGAAACAAGCAGGAAGACTGTATCTTACCTCTTGAAAAATATTTAATGATGCTGATGAAGACAGACTGTCAAAGCTGTGGGCAATCCTATTACACCAATTCAGTAGATCCCTTTAAAAAAAGGGGGGCAGGGGGTAAGAAATAAAAGACCATAGGCCAAAGACATCAAAGGCATCAGAGCTTACTTAGGTCTGGGAACATCTGACAACAAAGACTCTCCTTTTTTTCTGGCCACTGAAGATAAACAGTGTCAGGAAAAAGAATGAGTGGTCCCAGTCCCTATCCTACCAGGAAGTGACCTAGAACTCACTTCTCTCCATCCATGCCAGACAAGGTAGCAGGAGACAGGGAGCAATTAATTCTCAGACCAAACTGAGGGGAGTTGCCCACACCTAATTCTCATTTCTCAAAGGGCAAGTCAACCACTGCGAACGAAGCGCAGAGGCATGGAACTCACTATACAGAGCAAAACCCAAGAGTCTTTTATTTAAGACCCCAAGTGTCACAAAAGGACATCCAGTGAAAGAGCTATGTCAGTAACTATTCCCAACTTTGGCTTTTAAAGTTATTTGCTAAACTTCCAGTTATAAGTAAGTCCTAGGGATATAACGTACAACATGATAAGTACAATTAACGCTGCTGTATGTTATATATGAAAAGTTGTTAAGAGTTCTCATCACAAGAAAAAAAAAATTTTTTTTTACTGTTTCTTTAATTTTGTACCTATGAGATGATGGACGCTCACTGAACTTACTGCAGTGATCATTTCATGATGTATGTAATCATTATGCTATATGCCATAAACTTATACAGTGCTCTGTGTCAATTACATCTCAACAAAACTGGAAGAAAAAAGTTATTTGTTAAAGTTAACATAATGTTACCTTCATAAGCCTTCCCATTCAGTAACTATAGATCTCAAAAAGGGACTGAACACTATGAAGCAGCCCAAACGTCTCATTTCAAAACCTGATTTCTTGTAACCATTCAGTTCTAGCTGCTAAGAACTTCTGAGGGAAGCAGTTTTTAAAGTACCAACTCAAAAGCGTTCAGCCCAGTACCTGAGAGACAATTCTCTCCCCTCAAGGCTTAGTCTTTTGTGTTCCCATCTGGCTTCTGAAACTTCCTCGGGTGCCTGTTCCCCTCCAACGGAACTATCACTCAGAGGGTGATGTTTCTCTCCAGTAAGCTGGATATAAATGTCAAGCAGGTGATCGGTTGCTACCGATAAGCTGGGATATCTATTTTGAAGAACCTGACAGAGGAAGAAAAAAAAGCAAAGAAAATTTAGCAGCAGACAGAGTGATTTTTAAAAGCACACATAAACTGCTGCTGACACTAGTCAACCAAAAATGAATTTTTGTAAGAAATCTGTCATCTTTACCAAGTATAATAACTTCCACCCTCACCCATACCTCCAACCCCTCAAAGACCATGACTTTTTCCTGCCCAGAACTCAGTTATCTGGCAATCTCACCACCTATCACACAGCTTAGGGTGTAGAAGCTAGATGGGAAAGGGGTCTCAAGCAACATAGTCATCCAAGTCCCAGGCACTTACTCGTTGAAGGATCCTTCAAGTAATATGTACTCTAATTTTTTTAAACACAATTCTAGTACAGTCATTAAGTCATTTCTCAGACAAAAGCAAATAATTGGCAGTTAATGGGAAAAGGAAAGTTTTTTAAAGCAAATCACAGTAAAAGGAGCTAGTGTTAAGTCCTGATAAAAAGTAGTTTTTATCAGACAACAGAATTTAACAAGCAAAAGATCTAGTCCAATTCACTTTGATAACTATTAAGAATTTTGTGCAGTATAATACTTGGTGCCCATAATATTGGTTCAACGCTTTTATGGTATGGATTTGCTAAGTCAAGTCTACTTGAGAAGGAAGAAAAATATCATGTATATATATTAGAAATATTACACCCTAATACATTTAAATTGAGAAGTATACCACAATTCCAATTTATATATGAAATATTAATATATTTTGTATATATTAAAGTTGTAAGGTCCACTAAGATCTTTTACCGGTGTCATCAAGTGGTAGATCTCATAGATTTTTATTTCTTCATACTTTTTTTTTTTTAAATGGAGGATTTTACAACAAATATTATTGAAAACATATTTCAGATGTATTAAAATTTAAGGACAGAAAAAGAGACTAATAAAATCAACAAATTCAATTTAATGGATACACATGTGGATCTTTCAAATACAGAATATACATTTTTTGTGTACGGAGGGAACATTTTCAAAATTGCCCATATGTTTGTGGACCTTGGCTACCATAAACAAAATATAGACTTATTTCCATCACCCCTAAAACAAAAAGTTCCCTTTTGTCATCACTCCCTTCCTCCACATCCCCGTCCCTGGAATCCTGCACCTGATTCAGATCTCTACAGTTTTGCTTTCATATCTATCATATACACGGAATCATATGGGATGTAGTGTGTAGTTCGGTTTCTCTTACTCAGCAAAACGTTTTTGAAATTCGTCCAGACATTACTGTATGTATCAGTAGTTCATTCTATTTTATTGCTGAGTAGTAATTCCATCATATGAGCATGTATATTTATGATCAAGGTGAAAAAAAAAGCTGTTTTTACTTGAAAAAAATTTCTGTTAGGTTTAACACTTTAGTAAGGGCTCAGTTATTTGGAAAAAAAGTTCTGAATAGAGATTTATATGTACCAACCAATTAGTCATTTTCTACCTTAGTCAAAAAACATCTTTTGTTATTAACATGAATGTCAAAATTTAAACACAGTATCACATAATAAACTAATCTAACATGATATGGTTATCAATTTGATATGTATTTTGGAGATTCAGTCCTTTAATAAGCATTTATTAAGTACCTACTTTGTAGCAGGCACTATTCCAGGGACAGAGAAACAAAACAAAATAAGGAATGGAACCCGTCCTCGAGAAACTCCCCCTAATATAAGAAGCAGATATGAAAGCAAAAGCAAGCTTGCAGCCCAAAGGACAGCATGGTCAGCCCTGGTTGGGAGACCTGGGAAGGTTTCACAGAGCAGGAGAGGCACCTGGCAGAGGTTGCTGGTGACTGTGAGAGGGGACTGCCGCAGAGAAAGCAGGCCATCTCTGCTGCCAGCACATGAGGCATCAGGGCACATTCAAGGTTTATGGGGAAGACAAGGTGTGAGAAACTGCTAGGGGTAAGTTCCCGGCACTTACTAGGTATGAGACTAGCATTATGTAAAGAGCTTGTTTTTCGAAGTGTAATTTGATATTTCAGCAAGAAGTCAAAGCCAGTCTTTCTAAGCATAAGACGGCTGCGGTTGGCAGCAACAGAAATGCAGTTCCTTGTGTTCCCTGTGAGGTCGGCATAGGAGATTATTTTATTTCCTAAGTAATACACACAAGGTTTTTAGCTACCAGTCATTTATTTAGGAGAGTGTTATTAGGATTAGTAAGCCCAGAAGCTTAAAAATAACCGGTGAGCTTCTCAAAGTCAGCTACCTAAATATGACCTAGGTCACCGAAGCGAGGAGGTGCGTGCTCCTGTGGCACTTCCGGTGAGCAGAGTGACCCACTGCTGATCAAGGCAGGGGTGGAAGGAGGAGTTCTGGCCTATCCTCCAAGCACAGAATACAGTAAGAACAGAGTGGCTGTCAAATATTCTCCTCATTCTCTCAATCCCCAATAAATTACACCTAAATGTGAACTTCAGCCCTCTCCTTTAAAGGAAAGATTCACAATTTAAGTCTGAAAACAAAACATTTAAAGGTCTGCAACAGCAAAAGAAAGAGGAGCATTACGACAGAGCAATACAACAAACGTTTACAAAATGCCAGGCATGGAGTGGATGCTGGGGACACCAAAGCTGAGTTAAGTTACTGGAGGAGCTTATAGTTGAGGGCGGCAAGAGGGGAAAAGAAAGACATACAGGACACACAAATACACAACTGGGAACTAGAGTGAGATAAGAAATTCACAAGTGTAAAACAGGCTGTAGAGTTATAAAATCACACCATCAAGGCAAGGCTTCTTAGAGATTATACTATCAAGGTTTACCCAGTAATCGGTAAACTCTGAAAACCCCTCTGCTAGTAAATACCTAAATGCTAGATAAAATATTTGAAAAGTGTCTGGTGCCACTTATTTATCTAAAAACTTATACCAAGAAAGAGGAAAGCATCCCTGCCATGACTGAATGATCACTGACCATGCTTTATTTGCTGCTCTCCAAGATGAAACGTTGGAAGTCGGGACACTTCCCAAGTGAGGAGGTAGATCCAAGGGGAGACAGGAGGTTGACAGGGTAAAGTAAGGCACACCTCTTAGTGATCACAGAGAACCAGAGATACTACAAAGTAAATCGATGTATAAAACCTTTAAAATAAGTCATCTCAATTTTCATTAATACCCAGATCAAAATGTACATGAAGTTGTTAAGTGTGAAAGATATTAGTTACAAAACAACTTAGTATAAAAAAGATCCTCTGGGGACAACTGGAGAAACTTAAACATGGTCTGAGAATTAAGTGCTACTGACGAATTACTATTCATTTTATTGGGTATAATAATCATTGCAGTTATATATGGAAATGCCCTTAGAGATGCATGAAAGTATTTAAGGGTGAAATGCTATGAGGTTTGCTTTCAAATATATTAGCAAATAAAAACTAGTAGATGAAATTAATACAATAAAATGTCAGCATATTAACTGTTAAATTTAGAGTGACGAGTATTTTGGTGACTCATTGGGCTATTTCCTCTGTTTACATGTTAAGTCTGACACTTTTAATAATGAAGAGTAAGAAAGAAAAGCATTGATACTTTCAAATAACCTCATACCTCATTCAGTTCTGTCTTATCCATGTTATCCAGGTAAATTTTGGTCCAGTATTTGTCTAGTAGAGTAGCATGACTATTTAGCGGTCGATACCAATTTCCTCCACAGCTCAAGAGTCTGTATTTCAGAATGAAAAACAGAGTCACACAAAATTCCCAATTTTAATCTTGAATTATGCCCCTGGTTATCCCTTGCTAGATGTTATCTCACATCTGAGTAAAACTCACAGTTCCTTCTGGTGCCAGACAGCACTATGCTGGGCTTATAGGGAGGATGACAATGAAAGGCTGCCACCAAGCCAGGTTTGACTATCTTCCTAGGGGGAGTAATAGGGCTTTAACCAAGTTATTTTCATATCACTGCAAATGATCCTATTAGGCGTTTTGAACTCAACAACATGTTTCTTTTCCTTAAGACATAACTTCAGGAAAAAGAAAACCTAATCCAAGACCAATAGCACTAAAAATAAGTTCACTGCTTATTACCAAAAGTGACAGTACCTAAAATTATTTAAAATGCCCAGAAGAGAAGGAATATTCATTAAACACATACTCTGGGCAAGCCATGGGCTTACACCTAAGCCATGTAATTTTATCTTCACAACAACTGCCCTGAGGGGATGATGCCCTTCTTTTCTTCTAACTGTAAGGAAGAGAAGGAGAGTAATGTCCCTCGCTCACTCAACTATGACTACAATGGCAAAGCCAAGAACTGAACTCAAGTTTGTGTGGCATACTTCTATGATGTCCCAGGACCTTCTGGGAAATGTATCTAGCAGGAAAGAACTTCACCATCGCTGTGAATAAAATCAGGGTCTATTAAAACTAACAGGGCCTAGCAAGGTCTTCCTTAGAACTGTTAGCTCTGCATTCCATCTGGAAGTGAATGTTCACAGAGGTACAGTAAACAGTAATATAATCACTAAATACAATGTGGCATTATTTTCACTCTTGGGCATTTTAAGACCTTAGAGAAGCTGTACAGTTATAGACAAGTAGTAGAAAATAAACCACTGCCTTCACATTATTTTAAAAAGTAGATAGGGACATATACTAAGTTTGCTTAGGTTTTATTCCTTTGTTGATGCTTATATTCAATTTATTTTTTTAAATGCCTTAAGTCTACATGGCTTCATCATCATCACCATCATGGCTGGGCACTTACTATGTGACAGGTCTTTAGTCACTTCACCTAACCTTCATAACTTACACCAAGTTGTAAAGCAGGTGTTATTGGCCCCATCACAATCAGTCAAGCAAGGTACACACAGGTAAAGTGCCAGTGTCAGGACTCAAACCCAGGGCTATCTGAAAACAGTCTCATCTCTGATTATGTTTGAAAGCATGAAAACAAGACAAAGTTTTTTAAGACTGGTTACTTATTTTTAAGTGGGGGAAAAAAGAACCACTTTTACTTTCTAAATTAATTATCTCCATTAAAAATAGTCAGGAAGGGGCTTCCCTGGTGGCGCAGTGGTTGAGAATCTGCCTGCCAATGCAGGGGACACGGGTTCGATCTCTGGTCCAGGAAGATCCCACATGCCGCGGAGCAACTAAGCCCGTGTGTCACAACTACTGAACCTGTGCTCTAGAGCCCACAAGCCACAACTACTGAGCCTGCGAGCTGCAACTACTGAAGCCCGTGTGCCTAGAGCCCATGCTCCACAACAAGAGAAGCCACCACAGTAAGAAGCTGCGCACTGCAACAAAGAGTAGCCCCCGCTCACTCCAACTAGAGAAAGCCTGCGTGCAGGAATGAATACCCAACACAGCCAAAAATAAATTAAATTAATTAATTTAAAAAAAAAAAGTCAGGAATAAGAATGTTGAATCTATCATCACTGCTAACTAACCTTGCTTAAAATGGGCCCAGAGAACTCTATTCCAAGACTTTTGTACTCAGCACTCTAGCATGTGGACTTAGGAAGAGGCTCCATCGTGGGAATAGAAGGGTTAATGGGACATACCTCCTGGTTGCAAAGAACTGAAATCCAGGAGCCACTTTCAGACAGTCACCTTGGCCAGGAATCAAGAGCTCTCCATTCTCCAAGAGAGGGATCAGCACGGAAACCTAAATCACAAAACCCCAGTGATAAAGCTATTAAGACAGAAGTAACAAACAAGAAAGCAAAAAAACCCTCTCGCCAAATGATGAACACGTCCTTAAAGGAAACCCTACTTCTCACAGCATGAACTGGGGTCAAATGCCAGGTGGGAATACTGGAGCCACCTACACTCCAGCAGAGCAACTTATTCATTCAGCATTCACTGAGTGCCTACTATGGACCAGAATCAAGCAAGACAGGAAAAATCCAGACGTGACTGAGGCTTTACAGCCTAGAGTCTGACGGGAGACAGCCATGCAAACTACCATACAGCATGATCGGTGTGACCCCCAAGGGGTGTACAAAATGATACGTGAAGACAGAGGGTGGCTGTAGATCAGTGTGGAGTAGTTTAGAAGCAGGGCAGTGAAGCCATTCTAGAGGTAATGATATTCACTGAGTCTGAAAGTATGAAGAGGAATCAGCCTGGTTTGTTGGGAGAGCAATGGCACATTTACTCTAGGCAAAAATATTCAAATGGATAAAAATGTATATGCCTAAGAGCATGGCATGAGAGGACTCTTATGGTTAGGGCAGAACATGCATATGAAGTAGTGGAAAAATACTAGGCTTAGAGATAAATGATAAAAGGCCTTCTGTGCTGAGCTAAGGAGTTTGAATTTTTTTCATGAAGTTGTTGAGAGGATTTTAGTCTGGAGAAAAACCTATTTTTTACTTTAGAAAATGAACTGTGCAACAATATGGAAGATAAACTAAAAGAGAGCCAGACTGGAGGGAAAGAAGCGAAAAAGGACACCATTCAGGTAACAAAGGTAAGATGGCAGGATAGATTAGATAGACAGATAGATAAAAATAAGAAGGCCTGTGCTAAGGCAGTGGGCTAGGAGGGAACAGAAAAAGAGATAAGGAAAAAGTACTAAGCAATATCAGACTAAGTGAATGGGGGACTAGAGGAAGGAGACACATCAAAGTTCTGGCTTGGTAACCATGTGGCAGGAAAGGCTGTTGCAGGAAAGAGCAGATAAGGTTCATTTTGAACATCCTGAACCTGTACCTGCTAAGGAACATCCAAGTAGAGATTTTTCAAGAAAAGTATGGACTAGACATATAGGTCTAGGGGATGTGAGTTTATAGAAGTTTGAGGAAAAAAAAAAACAGTAAGAAGAACAAAGAGCCAAGGAAGAAGGTTCTAAAATATCAAGGTAATTTTATTAAGCATCCTTATTTCATACATGGCTAGGAGATGAAAGGAAAAATATTATAGGGGCAACTCCAAGATAACTCCGAAACTTGAAACAAAAGACAACCCTTCTGAATGAGATCTATAAAAGCTACCTTAAAATAGTAATTAGTTAGCAATTAGCTGAGAAGTTCTGGAAATAACAAAATAATAATCAAGGGTCCAGGTATGTTTTAAAATAAACACAACTTCACTATAATGATGATGAAGTTTAAATCAACTGAACAGCATACCCTCTGGAACCAAATGTATTGATAGTAACAGAAGGGGGATGGTCTACACAAAATGGAACTCAAAGTACAAGAATTTTCTGATGTTTACCAGACGTTGCCCAAGGAAGATCAAGACAGAAACTAACAGTTTGGTCTTGAAATCTGGACTTGGTCATCAAAGAATGTACTTGGCTATGGCAAAGGGATAGATCCCTAGGCTTCATCATGACCTGAATGGAATATCCCTTATGTTCATCTACCTTATTTGGCTCAAATTCTATGATTCATAACCCTAATGACTTCCCAGGTACCCTGATGTCTGAAAAAAACTGCCCAGGAAAGAGAGCTATAGAAAGCGCTAAGACTCAACAAATACTTTTAAGTTGGCCTTGCAGTTTATAATTCAGTTTTATTTTTAAGTCTCATTGGTAGTAGTCATCCTTGGCTCTGGGCTTCTTAAGAAATCTGAGTTTCCAGCCCTATAAAACTGAGCATTAAAATCTTAGAACATGGTGGTCAAACTAAGCCAATAACCCCATTACATCTTTACCTCACTAGACTCTAAAATATGTGTGTGTCATAAGACACACACATATTTATAGCCCCTCCTTCCCCATACATTTCCCTAAACCTAAAGACCTTTCCCACCTCTCCTTCCCCCTCCCCCCTCTCTGTCTCCTCTCTCTCTCCAATCCAAGAGGGGAAAGTCCATATACAGGTAGCTTTAGGGTTCATGGTAAAAGAAAATTAAAACCAATCTCAGGAAAATCTACCCAAAGGAAGATTTTTTTTCATTCTGCAATACATTTTTTTGGTCATAGTTTACAGAATACAGAAGAAACATGGACTGCCTCCATAGCTAAATTTTACACACATATAAAAGTGATCTTTTTGAAGTCAAAAATATACATCCAGTTTATTTCCCTTAATGGAACAAAGACAAGCAGGCTCTTATTATATCATCTCTTCTTTCATCTGTCCTCAGCCCACTGCTCTACAAATGCCATAGCTAGGGAGCTGGGTCTCCAAGTTCTCCATGTATATGCAGCATGGCTTAAGATGTTTCCCACCAAGCCTATTCTCGGAAAGTCTGTGAAATTGGTCACATTTTCAACTAAAGGAGGAAAAAAAACTACTGTGAAATTGATCACATATTCAACTATTAAAGGAAACAGTACAGCAGAATTTTAATAATTTTCTATCAAACAAGAGATCAGCCCAGTAATCCAAGAACTCAAACCAGATTAGGTAGGTAACCAACATACCATCTCTAATGAAATACCTATGTTGTTTAAATAATCCCCCAGAATCACTATTAACACAATTCTCATTCTCTTCAAAGACAAGAAATTAGCGAGTTACTAGGGAGGTGACATACCACGTCCAAGGGGGCATAGTCAATATCCTCCAGAAGGATCCAGTGTCCATTTGTGGCTGCCTGTGTCAGGGTGCCAGGCTGCCACACAAACTCTCCTGGGACATCTGTGCAGCGATACATTCCCAACAGCATCTGCAAAAAGAAGACAAAGTAATTACTGAAGCCACACACCTGAGGAGCCAATGCTACATCCTGCGATTAGTTCCATTAAACTTCCACAGGGTTATAACAGGTACCTGAGGTTTTACAGCGTGGTCCCCTCAGTTATGAGGAAGACCAATAACTATTCTCATATTCTCTTAGCAAAAACAATATTTTAATGCAAATATTCACAAGTATGCTCACCAACCAAAATCTGCCATTTCTTACTTACCTTACTGTCAGTCTGATCTCCAAGCTGGACTTTGAGAAGCTGAGGGGGCTTCCTTCTACCTGTCATTGCAGCTAAATGTTCAACTAAGGAAGTTTTCCCACATCCAATTGGTCCTTCCAACAACACAGCATTCTGAGAAGCCACTGCCATAGCCAGGGTCTGAAGATTTTTGCAGACTGACTCAACCAGCACGTAAGACCTAAAGGCCAGCTCCTGTTCCCGAGAAGAACTCCTACTACTGGCCTATGGAGGCAAGTGAAAAATAAAAGGCATATCAAGAAGAGTCTTTCCACCAAAGGGCACAGGTTAATTTCTACAACAGTGCTTCCACCGACTTTTACATAAACCTCTGCGAATAAATTGGTAGTACAGGACCTATAATAACAACAAGTATGTTATCCAAAGTAAGGATCTGACTTTTTCACTTTCCTTTCTCCCCACTACTCCAACTCTGGGGAGAAGGGTGGGAACTCACTAACAAATTTAAGAAAAAGTCTCCCAAACTTTAAGAAGCCACAGAGATATGGCAACATATGTATATGTGTAACTGATTCACTTTGTTGTAAAGCAGAAGCTAGCACACCATTGTAAAGCAATTATACTTCAATAAAGATGTTTAAAAAAAAAAAAAAAAAAAAAAAAAGAAGCCACAAAAGTTGACACACAGGGGATGGGAGCAAACCTCATCTCTCATGACTGGATTTTTGTTTTTCTTTATCTTACCATATTCTAGGATTTCACGTCTAAGATCAAGAATGTACAATACACTTATGAGACCATCAGGGGAGTAAGGACACTAAAAGGATACACTATAAAATTGTTCAATTTTTTCCAGGTGTAATAAAGAGTTCTGGGAAATTTTTTTTAAGTCCTTTTTTTCTTTTTTTAAAAAATTTTATTGAAGTATAGTTGATTTACAATGTTGTGTTAATTTCTGCTATACAGCAAAGTGATTCAGCTATACATATATTCTTTTTCATTATGGTTAATCACAGGATACTGAATATAGTTCCCTTATATTATATATACATCCTATATATAATAGTTTGCATAAAGCCCTTTCCTTTTATACACACACACACACATATGTGTACACACAAAGTACAAGCATACCTCAAAGATTTTGCAGGTTGAATTCCAAACCACAGCAATAAACCAAATACCATAATGAAGCAAGTCACACAAAATTTTCGGTTTCCCAGTGCACATACAAGTTATGTTTACACTACACTGTGGTCTATTAAGTGTACAATATAGCTTTATGTCTTAAAGACAATTGTACATACCTTAATTTAAAAATACTTTATTGCTAAAAATGCTAACCATCATCTGAGACTTCACCAAGTTGTAATCTTTGCAATAGTAACATCAAAGACCACCAGTCACAGATCACCATAACAAATATAAATAACGAAACAGTTTTAAATATTTCAAGAATTACCAAAATGTAACACAGAGACACGAAGTGAGCAAATGCTGTTGGAAAAATGGTACCAACAGACTTGCTCAAGGCAGGGTTGCCACAAACCTTGTTAAAAAAAAAAAAAAAAAATGCAATATCTGAGAAGCACAATAAAACAAGGTATGCCTATATATAGGTAAGAAATGATGTGGTATCTGGGAGTTGCTTCAAAACAATACGGTGTGAGGACAGTGTTCAGAAATATAAATGCAACATAACTGATCATGAATTTATAATTACTGAAGCTGAATGATGGGTACATGTGGATTCATCACACTATTTTTTCTACTTTGGAATACGTTTAACATTTTCCATAACAAAAAGTAAAATAATAATAATAATAATGCACCCAATATGTTTAATGGGTAGTTTCAGTTTTGCAAGATGAAAAAGTTCTGGAGTTTGTTTGCTAACAATGTGAATATACTTAACACCACTGAAAAGCACACTTAAAAATGGTAAAGATGGTAAATGTTACATTCATTTTACCACAATTTAAACAAATTTTAATAACAATGGACCTAATATGACACAGAAAAAAGGACCTCTTGGAAAAGTGCAATGATTATTAACTTTTAAGGAATGGTAAATTCTCAAACATAGCTTGTCCCCTAAAGATATGTGAGGACAAAATGAGATTCAGGGCTGGAAGTTCTCGAACTTTTTGCAGAGCTGTTACTCGTAGCAACTGGCAGGCAGGCTGGGCTGTAGCTCCATTCTGCACTTCTGCCCCAGTGCTCTGCCACTGCCACCCAGTATATCAAGCCTACCCCAACCAGAATCCTTCCCTATGTTAAAGTTCTAATGCTCCAAACCTAATCTATGTTAGGAGAGTGGTTAAAAAGGGGTGGGGAGGTCTTCCTGACCAGAGGGAGACACAAGGCGCTTTGGAAATGCTGGCATCTCAGTGCTGGCGACAGAGATACTTAGTTTATGAATAATCATGCAGCTGTACACTTAAGACATGCACTTTTTTATATCTACATCATACTTATCTTTTTAATTTTGTACTTCCCAGATACAAACTGATAGTTCAAGGAATGACTCAGGACTTGTTCCAGGAAGAAAACTGGGTGGGTCTGACCATCAGACAAAGTGACAACTGACTAAAGGCTGCTGGGGAAAAACAGACTGGTTCCCAATGTTCCCAGATTATGGAACCAGACTCTGATTTACAAGACTTTCCAAAGTGTAGTCTGGAGGCACACTCTTGGAAAGGTCATTTGCCAATGGCAGGGGAAGAGTTCACTACAGATGCTAGCCTCTCACACAACAGGCAAAGAGAATATTCTGACAGAAAGAGGCCGGGGAGTTATAGCTGAGCCTAGCCCCATCTCTGCCAAAGGACAGCCCACGGGTCCTAGGCAAGTCATTCTGCCTTAGTTTTACATAAATATGGTATCACAATGTGGGCCACCCAACTTCAAACAGCTGTTGCAGCAAGTAAATGAGGTCATACATGGAAGAGCTTTGCTAAAGTTAAAAGCTTTTGCATAAGCATCATTACAATTTCTGACTTCACACTAAATAGGGACAAAGTGACTATCAAAGAGGAGGGTCCTGGGTGAATTTCTCTTACTCTCTCCTTGAACACTTCTGTAAGTGGAACAGTAATCTGGCAAACTCGATTTGGCTCACACCTAGAACACAGAGCCCAGCCAAGGAAAGATGCACACTCAGTGTTTGGATGGAAGAGGGCACACATGCCACTGCTGTCAACATACCTGCTCTCCAGGGGCTGGCGGCTGCCCAGGCAGCACCACACCACAGACAGCAGTCACCCTGGAGGAGAGGTCAGCTGAAACAAGGTGTCCTTGTAAATACTGCAGCTCCTTCTCCTTACGCCAAAGGGAGGCTTCTGGATTGGCCAACACCAAGGCTTTCTCTAAGTCCTGCAGCTGGGCCTCTTCTAGTAACCTGAGGAAAATGAAGATCTCATCAACTACTCTAACGCCCAGTAAAGCCACATCAAGATCTCCAGGAATGCTCCTGCTTACCTTAACCTAAAATGGATCAGTTCCTCACTATTAAAAATCTTCTTAAGGAATGATAACTTGTGCTCTTCATTCATACAGGTGACCAAAGAAAGACAATTGGCTGTGTACCTGGAGAAAACCAAAGTATATAAACTCAGGACCTGCAGCTGATTCTAAAGAATAAAGAAAATTTGCTAGCCAACTGAACACTAGAAAAGGAAATCTTATAATTAACACAGGGAAGGGTAGAAAACACAAATCAGGCAAAATAAATTCACCTAATGGAACACAAAACAATGGAATTCCACTCATACCATCTGATTTCCCTCTGAAATGACACGTGAAAGGGAATAAGAACCCCACAGGAACCAGAACAAAAATGACGCCTTTTAAAAGGTTTCCCTTCCTTCCTCATGCACACAACTCCAGACTCCCTCAACCATCCCCACACTAGAAGCACAGGAACAGCCCAACAGCTACGCACCAGCGGACCAAGGTGTCATGGCTCCTGAGGAGTGGGATGCACACGCTCCAGTCCCAGAGCTCCCGGAACACAGACTGCTCTTGCTGCAGAAACTTGTAAGCTGCTTCCATCAGGTCCCGGAGCTTCATCCGCCTGCGCCCATACCGGACTGGATTTGCATCTGAGCTCTCTAGGAAGAGTCTTTGAAAGACTGGAGAAGTGTCCTTGAAATACTTCAGGGCAAACCTTCAGAAAGAAAAAGAACTTTCATTGCTTGGTAAGAATATCAAAGTATACATATCCACTTAATGAGACAACGGAACGTAACAGTAACTCCCAAGGGTTTGAGAACCAAAAGAGATGAATGCTTAAAGCCACCTAGTCCTAAGATTATATTCTGCTCAAGTTCAAGAACCAGAATTGCAGCATGAGATATCTAAGAGGAAACAAAAACCACAAGAACTTATCACAAGTGTTTACTACTGAAAATAAACTCATTTTCAACAAATATTTATTGACTCCTCACTATGAGTCAGACACTGTGTTTCAGGCACTGTGTTAAGTCTTGGAGGTACAAAACCAAGAAGATACTTTCCTTGAGGAACTTGCTATCTAGGAAGGAAGAGAGTCACAGAAACAATGAGAGGCACAAAGAAAACAGATTCAACTGAACCTGGGAGAGTCAAGAAGAGATGCTTTGGCTGCACCTTAAAAGATGAAGAGGTGGTCCTCATGAGAGGCAGTAAGATTGGAAAAGAGGGATAAAAAGCTACAAGACATACAGGAAATAATTAACAATGGCAATAGTAAGTCCTTCTGCATCGGTAATTACTTTTAATGTAAATGGTTTACTCACGATCAAAAGACACAGATTGGCTGAATGGATACAAAAAAAAAAAACAGCATCAAACTATATGCTATGTACAAGAAACCCACTTTGGATCTAAGGCTACACATAGGGTGAAAGTGAAGAGATTAAAAAAAAAAAAATTCCATGCAAATGGTAATCCAAAGAGAGCAGGAGTGACTATATTAATATCAGTCAAAACAGACTTTAAATGGGTAGAATAATGAGACAGAAGATCAATAAGGAAACAGAGGACTTGAACAACACTACAGACCAAAGGGCTCTAACAGACACATACAGAATACTCCATCCAGCAACAGCAGAATATATATTCTTCTCACATGCACATGGAACATTCTCCAGGATAGGGCACATGTAAGGACGCAAAACAAGTCTCAACAAACTTTAAAGTACTGAAATTACACAAAATACCTTTCATATAATAATACAAAATATTACAACAGAATGAAACTAGAAAGCAACAGCAGAAGGAAAACTGGAAAATCCTCAAATATGTGGAAATTAAACAACACACTCTTAAACAACCAATGGATCAAATAAGAAGTCACAAGGAAAATTAGAAAGGACCTTGAAACAAATGAAAAGAAAAATACAACACACCAAAACCTATGGGATACAGCAAGAGCAATGATAAGAGGGAATTTTATAGCTACAAACATGTATATTTTCGAAGATCTCAAGCTAACAACCTAACTTTACACCTCAAGTAACTAAAAAAAGAATAAACTAAACCCAAAGCTAACAAAAGAAAGGAAATAATAAAGATTAGAGCAGAGATACAGACTAGAAAAACAACAGGGAAAAAAAATCAACAAAACTAAGCCTTGGTTTTTGAAAGGATCAAGAAAAGTGATACACTCTTAGGTTAACTAAGAAAAAAATAGAAGGCTCAAAAAACAACAGAAATGAAAGAGGGGACATTACGGATGCCACAGAAATAAAATAGACTATAAGGAATACTATGAGGGAATTCCCTGGCAGTTCAGTGGTTAGGGCTCCATGCTTCCACTGCAGGGGGCACGGGTTCGGTCCTTGGTGGGGGAACTAAGATCCCGCATGCCACATGGCGTGGCCAAAAAAAAAACCACACACACACAAAAAAAATTAACAATTGTTGGTACGGGTGTGGAGAAGCTGGAACCCTTGTGCACTGTTGGCAGGATAACATGGTGCAACTCCATGGAAAACAGTACAGAGGTTCCTTTAATAAAAAAAAAAAAATAGGGGGCTTCCCTTCTGGCGCAGTGGTTAAGAATCCACCCACCAATGCAGGGGACACGGGTTCGAGCCCTGGTCCGGGAAGATCCCACATGCCGCGGAGCAACTAAGCCCATGCGCCAAAACTACTGAGCCTGCGCTCTAGAGCCTGCGAGCCACAACTACTGAAGCCCACGCACCTAGAGCCCATGCTCTGCAACAAGAGAAGCTCCCACAATGAGAAGCCAGCGCACCACAATGAAGAGTAGCCCCTGCTCGCCGCAACTAGAGAAAGCCTGCACGCAGCAACGAAGACCCAACGCAGTCAGCCATCCATCCATCCATCCATAAATAAATAAATAAATACATACATACATAAATTTTATTTAAAAAATAATAATAAATAGGGACTTCCCTGGTGGCGCAGTGGATAAGACTCTGTGCTCCCAATGCAGGGGGCCTGGGTTTGTTCCCTGGTCAGGGAACTAGATCCCACGTGCATGCTGCAACTAAGAGTTCACATGCCACAACTAAGGAGCCTGCCTGCCGCAACTAAGACCCGGCACAACCAAATAAATAAATAAATATTTACAAAAATAAAACTAGCATATCTTTTTTTCACCACAAAGCAAACATACTAATTTAATTACAGATTGAAATACAGTGAATCACATGATGCACTTATCCATATGGCCCAGCAATCCCACTTCTAGGTATATAGCCAAAAGAACTGAAAGCAGGGTCTCAAAGAGATTTTTGCACACGCATGTTCATAACAGCACTATTCACAATAGCCAAGAAGTGGAAGCAACCCAAATGTCTTTCGACAAATGAATAAACTGTGGTATATACATACAATGCAATACTGTGTAAAGTTAAAAAGGAAGTAAATCCTGTCACATTCAACAGCATATATGAACCTTCAGGACATTACGCTAAGTAAAGTAAGCCAACCATAAAAGGATAAATACTGTACGATTTCATTTATATTAGATATCTAAAGTAGTCAAATTCACAGATACAGAAAGCAGAATGGTGATTACCCGGGGGCTGGGGGGAAGGAGCACAGGGGAATTGTTTAGAGAGTATAAAGTTTCAGTACTGCAAGATGAAAAACGTCTGGAAATCTGTTTTACAACAATGCAAATATATTTAACACTACTGAATTGCATACTTAAAAATGGTTAAGACGGCAAATTTTATGATTTTTTTTTACCATAATAAAAAAAAGTATGTGCATTTTTAAGAATGAAAATAAACTTTAAAAACTTAAACATACTCTACAGAATTTATGTATACTGCAAACATGGTGATTCTCAGTAGATTCAGGTAGTAAATGATGTAGAAGCACATCCTCGTTGTTTCTACTGTACTCCTTGGCATGTTGAGTAGAAGGAAACCCAGGAAGTGGGAAAAGGAATCAAAGCAAACTCCTCTGTGCCCTGTATGTATTGGTCTACAATGAAAGCTATTGGTTTAGCTCTTTCTGTACTCTCATTACCCCAGTCTACTCTGAAGTGGGACTAGAACAGGGAGTATGTCAACAGTAGGTATTATTATCCCAAATGTAAAGCTAAGGAAACTAAGTGGTTAGTTTATTTGCTCAAGGTCACAAAGCTACTAAGTGTAAAGAGGCTATCTGAATCCAGGCTTTCCAACTCCACAATCAGATGTGTGATTCAGTTGCTCTACTACAGACATGAAGAAAGTGGATTCATCAAGAGTTGGAGTTTTCTAGATAGATAAGAACACTGAACCGACAGACAAAAAAGTAGATATTAATAGAAAGACAGCAACCATAAGGTCAAAAATAGAATTTTAAGCCACATAAGGTACAAACTGGAAAGAGCTGATTAACAGGAAGAAAGAATTGGCAGTCCCAGTGAAGAGAAAGGCTAGTGTGTTGAGTGAACTAGTCAGGTAGGAGACGGCAGTCTGGGAACGGAGCGTTTGAGCCAGTGACTTGTAAGGTGGTGGTGCACATGTGAGCTAGACCCAGGGTGTGACCACTGCAGTGAGCAGGGTAGGTGAAATGAACACAGAAGTCCACTGGAGATTAACTAGCCAAGGAACAACAGAGTCAACAATGCATGGATATTCCAGGTGTGACACAGGAGCTGGGGTGGGGAAGAAGACGATGGGCCGGTTGCCAAGTTCTTCAAAGAAGGAAGAGGAGCTCGGAAGTTCATCAGTGATCACAAGAAAGCAGCAGCAGAAAATAAAGCAGAAGATGGCAGGTGTCATGGCAACAAGAATGTCCAGAAAACTTCACAGAACAGAAAGGAGGACACCCACTAAACATGCAGACTGTGAGGGATGTGGAGGGTGCGATTAAAGACCCCCTTCCCTGTTAAGGACCAACACGGACACAGTATCAAGACCACCGTAAATCAGTGAAGATAAGGAAGCAAAAGTAACATTCAGAGAAGAGGCTAAGTATACAAGGGAGTGTGCAGGTTATGGAGCACACGCAGGGAAAGGGTTTGGGTGAGGGAAGAGGCCTGGATGTCAGTTGGGTGGGACGATACAAAACGAGAATTCAGGAGATGGGTGGGAAGGCTTGGACTTCAATGCGCAAGCCAGGCCAACAGGAATAAAGGCTTTGTACATTAACGCTCATGATATTCTGAAGGAGACTGGACAACTGGGTCTCAGGAGATTCAGCTGTGGGGACTTCCCTGGTGGTCCAGTGGTTAGGACTCCCCGCTACCACTGCAGGGGGCACCGGTTCAATCCCTGGTTGGGGAACTGAGATTCCGCATGCCGAGCAGCACAGCCAGAAAAAAAAAAAAAGATTCAGCTGTGGCCTGGAAGAGAGACATGGCAGCTGTGGTGGGAGGCTGGTCGTCCACTAGCTCATGGGCAGCTGGTGTTGGCAGTGCACGTGGAACCAATGGGCAGCAACAAACATGTAGGAGATAAGCAGTAACCCAGTCATCAACCCGACCCAAGAGGTCTTTGAGGATAAGGGGAAATGAACAGAGTGGACTGGCAATGGCTGTAAACCTGTGTAGTAGAAGGCTTCCCCACAGGGGAAAAAGACTGTGGTCCACTGTAAGTATACAAAAGGAGGATGGGTTGATATTCCCTCCTGAACTTAGGTGACTACAGCACCCTTTTCTCTAGAGACCCATCATTTTCAGAAAGTGCTCTAAAATTCTGATCCAGGCAGTGATGGATGGACCAGTAAAGCATACTTAGGCAGAGAATAACATGATCAGATGTTTCCCTGGAGAATATTCGAAGTCTATGGAGAATGGTCTCTTTCCTGGGATAAAACAGAGTCGTAAGGTCTAAAATGCAACAAGAAACACTATCCAGTTAAACGTCTAATCTTGGATCAGCCACTTACTTGGGCAACTCAGCATCTAAAAGTAAGACCTGTGGTCCAGTTCTGGCTCTGACACTTAGAACAACTTAGTTAACTTAGTCAACCCTCTAAAATTTGAAATGGGACTAAGAGTGCCTGAATATGTCACAGTACAAAGATTAAAAAGATAATGTTTATCTACTTACTTAAATACTCTAAAGCCTGTATAAATATGTGTTATTACTAAAATACCACTATTCTGTTCCAAAATCCACACTCCTAATTCCCATGGCAGATCCACAGATTTTCATGCCCAAGGATGTTCAATGTCACGTTATACATCAAAAATTCAAAAACAACCTAATTGCCCAACAAACGGATAAGAAGTGGTAAAATACTACACAACTTTTAAAACAACTTTATTTACTGATGCAAAGATGTCCATATGTGACTAAATTTAAAAACAAGATGCAAGTTAAAAATTATAATATGTGTTTTTATTAAAATTAGTATATAGTCAAATGTTTGTTTTTAGATTTTATTAAAATTTTATTGTGAAAATATGCGCACAAATGTTCTAAAATTTGCTGTGGGGACTGTTGCACATACCTGTGAATATACTAAAAACCATTGAATTGTACACTTATGTGGTACATAAACTACATCTCAATAAAGCTATTTTTAAAATGTGTGCACGTAAATATATCAGTGTGCACACTCTCAGATGGGTGCAAGAGTAAGAAAAAGAAAAGGGATTTGGGAGGAAACATACCAAACATAGCAGTTATCTCTGGAGAGTAGGATTTCAGGGTGGAGAGAGAGGACCTTTTGCTTTTTACGATTCTGTATTATTGAGTGTTACTTGAATGTATTGCTTTTGTAATTAAAAGAGGATGTTCTTTTCCTCAGAAGAATGCCGCCAGAATAAGTAAAATAATTCTTGAAGGGGGAAAAAAGTCTAAAATTAAGTGTGTGTTACCTTTACAACATTCCTGAACACAGTTTTGAAGCAGAGGTTTATAAAAGCATAACTACTTTTGGTCCCTCATTCCACCCTATGCCAGCCTGATTTCAGCATGATTGTCCATATATATACAGCACTTTACACATGAAGCATGCTCTACCATAGCATTCCACCTGCTATTGTTCACAAAAGACCATTACTAGGCCCACCTATTATTGCTCTTTCCAATCAAAGACATAGCACTAATGTGGATCCACATGTCCAGGACAAACTGACAGCGAATGTGAAACTGAAGCCAAGAAATTAACCCAGTACAACCCAAAGGAACTTCGGTGATTACCGTAGTTCCCCCTTATCCACGGGCGATGGGTTCCAAGACCCGGAGTGGATGCCTGTCACCACGGATAGTACTGAACTCTATACACACTTTTTTCCTATACATACACGCTTATGATAAAGTTTAATTTATAAATCGGGCACAGAATATCCAAATTGTCAGCAACACTACTCCTGTGCTTTGGGGCCATTATTAAGTAAAATAAAGGTTACTTGAACACAAGCACTTTAATACCACAACACAGATGGCTACTAAGTGACTAGTGGGTGGGTAGCAAATACAGCATGGATATGCTAGAGAAAGAGATGACTCATCCCGGGCAGGACAGCACAAGATTTCATTATACTACTCAGAACAGCATGCAACTTAAAACTTATGAACTGTTTATTTCTGGAATTTTCCATTTAATTTTTTTGGGTATGATTGACTTCAGGTAACTGCAACCACGGGAAACAAAACCACAGATAAAGGGGGACTGCTGTATTCTTTCCCTCCTGGGAGTATAAATATAATCATTAGCTATAACATGCTGTTCAGATCAAGTTCTGTGTAAATCAGTCAACAAATACATGAATGGCTCAAACAGGATGAGTGGGCAGCACCACAAAGTAGAAAAAAAGAGCATGGGCTTTGGAAGCAGCTAACCTAGGACTGAATTCCAGCTCTGCCACTTTCTAGCAAAGGGACTCTGGGCAAGTTATTTAGCATCTCTGAGCCTCAGTCTCCTCATCTGGAAAATGGGAATAACACCTAACCTCTGAGGGTTGGAGACAATGCCCATAAAATGCGAGAGTGGTTTGTAGTCCTCATCATTAATGAAAGGCAGTTTCCACAAGATTTGCATGCCATGGTTGAAAGGACAGTGTGTTAAAGGGACTCGCAAGGACCAGAGAGAGGGGAGAAACAAGAAAGGGGGAGCAAACTAAAAAAGCAAAGAACTAAAAGGTGCAAAATATAAGAGTAAAGTACAATCAGAACTTAAAAGTAAGGTTACACTCCTGAGAGAACACTAAGGGGGAAAAAAAAAATCAAAGCTACAGCTGAAAAAATCCAGGAACACAAGAATGGAAAGTTAGGAACAGAATTAGATGATTTTTCAAAAATAGAACTTTGAAACCTAAACTAGTGTATCAGAATAGAGAAAGCATCAACAGACCAGGAGTGTTCTCACAGAGTCCTGCTAAAGAATCTGCCAAAGAGTAAAAAATGCATTCAAGGACTGCAGATGTAAAAACTGTAATGAACAAAAAACAACAAAATGGTAATTATGTGAGGTGAAGGATGTGTTGACTAATGTTACTATAGTAAACATTTCACAATACGTGTATCAAATCGCCACACTGTACACCTTAAACTTACACAGTGTTATCGGTCAATTATATCTCAAAAAAGCTTAGGGAAAGGGGGGCCAGTAATGAACAACTAGCATAAGCAAGGGAATAAAAAGAAATACCTTGTTACTACTGAGACACCCGATGGAAACTCCAAATAGGTACACACCCTGGCCTCAGAAAGAGGTGTGAACCCGAAAATGAATGTCATTAGGATCCAAGGGAGCCTGACTGGGAGCCTCTCCAGTCTCTCTTTTCTAGATTTTCATCCCCATCTCATCTCTCATCTGTTCATTCTTCCACTCCTCACTCTTCCTCCACAATCTGCACAGTACGAAACCTTCTCTAACTTCCAAGAGGATAACACACTCATTTTTCTTAGTTTAATGATTTCCATGCTTCCCTTAAGTATTTGGCTCACACCTCTATTAATGTATTGTATCCTATTGTTTGCAAATACAGAAACTCATTACGTTGGACTTTCTCACCCCCATGATGTGGCCCAGAGCTTAAAGGGAGGACTCATATTTACCTACTGAATAAATGACTGCAGCCTATCTAAATATATTAGGTATATTCCTAATACATTAGGTAAATTCCCAAACAGGAAATTTAGAGCACGAGCCAAACTAATCAGCTACATTTCTTAAAACTAAAAATCAAAATCCCATTCCACATCACTACCTATATAGTTCATTTCATATCATGCATTGACTCATCATTTACACACACTTACACATGGTGCTTTTTTTTTTCTTCCTTGTTTTTAAGTTACTCCACCACGGGCACCTTTGTAGCTGCATTATATAATTTCTGGAACAAGGTGGGAACATAAGTAAAATATACTGCCTTGGCAAAAAGAAAAGAAAAAGTAGGAGTGTGCCTCACATTCATTGAATATGAACATAAAATCTGAAGCTGATGGGAAAGCAGATGTAGCCAATCCATCATTTTAATGATTCCCAAGCACAGTCCTAGAGCACTCTACCACTAAGGCTTAAGAGAAGTGGGGTTGAAGTCACTCACGCGTCAGTCCTACAGGGTAAGCACAGGACAGTCAGCACACCCTGTGAAACTGTACCACAGTCAAGCACACCTAAGTGATTAAAGCTCCCAGTGAGGCCACAATCCAGATCCTCAATCAACCCAGAGGATAAGCTCCTGATACCTCATACGATGGTGATCTTTAACTTTGCTGTATATGTTTTAGTCCCATCAAACTGGGCCCATTTTTTTTTTTTGCTACTCTTTTAGAAAAGCTCACACAAATTATGGTTTCCCCAAGCCTTCATTTCTTATTACCTCATCCAAGGACCAGACTAGAGATTATACTTCCAGGAAAGCCAAAGTGTACTTATTGTGTTGACGAAGACTAATAATAAGAGATGCTCTACTGAGTGAAGTAAGTCAGACAAAGACAAAATATCATCTGATATCGCTTAAATGTGGAATCTAAAAAAATGGTACAAATGAACCTATTTACAAAACAGAAATTGAGTCACAGATGTAGAAAACAAACTTATGATTACCAAGGGGGAAAAGGGGGAGATAAACTGGGAGACTGGGATTGACATATACACGCTACTGTATATAAAAGATAACTGATAAGAACCTACTGTAGGGCTTCCCTACTGGCGCAGTGGTTAAGAATCCACCTGCCAATGCAGGGGACACGGGTTCGAGCCCTGGCCCAGGAAGATCCCACATGCCGCGGAGCAACTAAGCCCGTGCACCACAACTACTGAGCCTGCGCTCTAGAGCCCGCGAGCCACAACTACTGAGCCCGCGTGCCACAACTACTGAAGCCCGTGCGCCTAGAGCCCATGCTCCGCAACAAGCGAAGCCACCGCAGTGAGAAGCCTGTGCACCGCAACGAAGAGTAGCCCCCGCTCACCACAACTAGAGAAAGCCTGTGCAGCAACAAAGACCCAACGCAGCCAAAATAAATAAATAAATAAATAAGTTTATGGGGAAAAAAAGAAAAAGAACCTACTGTATAGCACAGGGAACTCTATTCGGTCCTCTGTAATGACCTATATGGGAATGGAGTCTGGAAGAGAGTGGATATATGTATATGTATGGCTGATTCACTTTGCTGTACAGCAGAAACTGACACAACATTGTTAACCAACTATACTCCAATAAAAAAATTAATTAGGACTTCCCTGGTGGCGCAGTGGTTAAGAATCAGCCTGTCAGGGCAGGGGACACGGGTTCGAGCCCTGGTCCAGGGAGATCCCACATGCCGCGGAGTAACTAAGCCTGAGCATTGCCAACTACTGAGCCTGCGCTCTGGAGCCCACGTGCCACAACTACTGAACCCGCGTGCCTAGAGCCTGTGCTCTGCAACAAGAGAAGCCACCAGGATGAGAAGCCCGCGCACCACAATGAAGAGTAGCCCCCGCTCGCCGCAACTAGAGGAAGCCTGCACGCAGCAACGAAGACCCAACGCGGCCAAAATCAATTAATTAATTAATTTTTTTAAAAAGATGCTCCTATAAGTACACAGAACATTATTCATGTTTAGAGTTAAAGTCCTTTACCTTCTCAATTGAAAAACCCCTGACACTCATTTAGCTGCCTCTTTTGACTATTCCACACAAACCTATCATTTTGAGAAAGCCTGGTGCAGTGGCACATGCCTATAGCCCCAGCTACTCGGGAGGCTAAGGCAGGAGGATGGCTTGGGCCAGGAGTTCCGGGCTGCAGGGCGCTATGCCAACTGGGCGTCCGCACTAAGTTCAGCATTATTGGGGTGACCTCGTGGGAGCGGGGGACCATGAGGTTGCCTAAGGAGGGGTGAAGCAGCCCAAGTTGGAAAGAGAGCAGGTCAAAAGAGAAATGCATCAGAATCCAGTTCTAATACAACTTCTTATCGCCCTTTGGATGTGGATAGATTTACAGAAAGTTGGGACACTAGAGCTCTTGTAACCCACTCACTTCAGCTGTTCCAGCAAGCAAGAATCTCACCCATCTGAAATGGATGCTGTAAGAGCCTCAGCTAAAACTCATTTAGATCTGCCTTATATGCATGTCTTGCCAGGTGACAGAATCCTTGAGGGCAGGGAGATATCTTGGTTATATTTTCCAGACCTGTCTTGATGGTCAAGACTTAAAACCTAGTAAATGGTCACTGAACTGAGCTGGATAAACGGCTTCTGCTGTGACTATTTTTATAAAATAGTACCACTCCTCTCTCCCCTTTCTGAATTTCCCCTCTTCTCTTCATCTCAGCTCAGACTCCTCCTTACTTCCCAGGAGAGAGTAGGTTCTACCACCTCAAGGAGAAACGTGAAGAATAAAACTGTTACTCACGGGAGGACGTCAGGGTGGTTACCGATGAGTCGGCTCATCGACACACAGAGCCTTTCGTGTAAGTCATGGTTGACTTGGCCCCCAGCTTTGATGGCTTCAGCATTCCTTTCCAGCAAATCCAAAAGGAGAGGGCGCAGCTGGCGGCCAACCAGCACAGCACAGTCCTTATCCAGAAGTAACTGTGCTAAGGTACTCAAGATACACTGGCGATCTTGAGGTGTCCACACCTGAGAGAAAGGCAAAACAAAATTTCTACATAAATGACTTTCATTTCTACTGCTACAGAAGAACAGAGTCCTGGCTTAAAATCAAAATATCCAATTGCCAGACTTCATAACTGAGTTTATCTTATAAAACATGGTGGGGGTTTTTTGGCAATAGAGCATTAGTTAATTGAATGTAAACGCTGTTACAAATAAGTTTCAGTCCACTGGGGTTTGAGGTAAAAAGACTGACACCAGGATTCCATGTAAAATGCTAGATAGCTTCAGCTTCCTTGAAAAGTAATCTGTTTCAGAGTCATAACAGTTTCCAGGGAATCCAGTGTTTCCCCCAATGCCTTTGTCTTGGAGGAAAACAGGAATTAAATGAGAAAAAAATAAAGTGCAGTTAGTATGCAAAACTGCCAACTCTCTTGAGGAAAGAATAAAGATAAGAAATCAGTTCCTGGAAATGAATGATGATATATCCCCATGAAGGCTTCAGATTTTAATTAATAAACAAGACAGATCCAAAGCAGACAGCCACACTTTGATATGCAAGATGAAATAAACCACAAAATTCTAGTGCCTGGGCTCAGTATGTCCATAACCATAAAAAGGAAAACTGAAAAGTATGCAAAAGGTCTCATATTGCTTGTCTGTATGCAAGTCCACACAACCCTTGCTGCTGGGCAATGTGACAATGGGTTTAAATTGCCTGAGGCATATACCCTCTGACCCAGCAAGCCCAAGGCTATGAATTTATAGCCTAAAGACTTTGACACTAAATGGTTATCTATAAGAGCACAGCTTGAGCACAACCTAAATACCATATTCAAAAATATAATAATTTTTTCCAAAGTTCCAAAGTTGTACTTGTAGGTAGTGTTAATAATTTATTCCATTTTATTACTTACTAGTGTTTCACCATATGAGCATACCACAACTTGTTTATCCTCTCACATGTTAACAGATATTTGCACTGTTTCCAGCTATCATCAATAAAGCTACCATGAACATTCATGTACAAGAGACTGATGGACATATGTTCATTCTTCTCTTTTTTTTGGTTTTTGGCCACGCTGCACAGCGTGTGGGATCTTAGTTCCCTGACCAGGGATCCAACCCGAGGCCCCCCCAGTGGAAGCATGGAGTCTTAACCACTGGACCACCAGGGAAGTCCTTCATTACTATTTTTTTTTTTTTTTTTAGTGAAGTATAGTTGATTTACAATGTTTCAAGTGTACAGCAAGTGACTCAGTTATATATACATATGTATATATTCTTTTTCAGATTCTTTCCCACTATAGGTTTATTACAACATATTGAATATAGTTCCCTGTGCTATACGGTAGGTCCTTGTTATTTATCTATTTTATATATAGTAGTGTGTATCTGTTAATCCCAAATTCCCAATGCCTCCACCCCCCCCATATTTTCGTTACTCGTAATCTTTTTATCACCAAAGAGTGAGATTCCTGGGTCACACAGTAACTGTATGCTCAACTTGATAATACACTTTTGGCCACGCCGCACGGCTTGCAGGATCCTAGTTACCCAACGAGGGATCAAACCCGGGCCCTCGGCAGTGAAAGCACGGAGTCCTAACCACTGGACCACCAGGGAATTCCCTAAACTTTTATTTTTAATTAAAAAAAAAATTTTTAGGACTTCCCTGCTGGCGCAGTGGTTAAGAATCCTCCTGCCAATGCAGGGAACACAGGTTCAAGCCCTTGTCCGGGAAGATCCCGCATGCCATGGAGCAACTAAGCCCGTGCACCACAACTACTGAGCCTGCGCTTTAGAGCTCGCAAGCCACAACTACTGAGCCCGCATACCACAACTACTGAAGCCCGCACACCTAGAGCCAGTGCTCCGCAACAAGAGAAGCCGCCGCAATGAGAAGCCCACGCACCACAAGGAAGAGTAGCTCCCGCTCGCCGCAACTAGAGAAAGCCCGCGCGCAGCAACAAAAACCCAATGCAGCCAAAAATAAATAAATATAATAAATAAATAAATAAAATTTTAAGAAATTTTTCAATGTTTAACAGAAGTTGTTTTCCAGAGTATCTGCACCATTTCACATCCCCACCAGCAATATTTGAGGGCTTCAGTTGCTACATAACTTCACCAGCACATAGTATTATCAGTCTTAATTTTAGCCATTCTAGTGGAGGTGGAGTGGTATATGGTATGAAGTATTTAATAGCCATTCATTTATCTTCTTTTGTGACATATTTATTCAAATCTTTTACCCATTTTTAAATCGGGTTGTTCCTTTATTAACTCTGATGGTGTTTGTAGATCCTCTATATCAGCTTGAGGAAGTTTTGCTCTATTCCTATCTTGTTTTTGTCTACTTCTTGAGTGAGCTTTGGTAATTTATATTCTCTGAATGCTCCTGTCATCTAAATTGTCTAATTTATTGGCATAAAATTTTTCATATTAGTTACTTATTTTTTTATTCTTTTCAAACTCTGTAATGGTGGCCTTCTTTCATTCCTAATAGTTTGGATTTTTCCCTTTTATTCTTGGTCAATCTTTTCAAAGAATCAACTTCTGGTTTCACTGGTTTGCTATATTGTTTGTCCATTTTCTATTTCATTCGTTTTCACCGTTATCTTTATTATTTTCTTCCTTCTATTTATTTTGCGTTTAATTTGCTTTTCTTTTTCTAATTTTCTAAGGTAGAAGCTTAAGATATATCACTAATTTTAAACCATTTTTTCCAAATATAAGAACTTAATGTCATAAATTTCCCTCTAAATGTTATGAATTTCCTTCTAATTGTTGTTGCCTGCAACCCACAAATTGTTTAAGCTATCATACAGTTCAAAATATTTTCTGATTCTCCCAGTGATTTCTTCTTTAGCCATCAGTTTCTTTTAATTTTCTTATTTAATCTCTAACATTTAGGGATTTTTCCCAGCATCATTTTGAGGGTTTATCCCCCTAATTTAATCTCATTGGGGTAACTGAATATGCCTTGTATGATTTCAATTCTCCCAAATTTGTTGAGACTTGTTTAATAGCCCATCTTATGATCTATCTTGGTGAACGTTCCAGATGTGCAGAGTATGTATTCTGCAATTACTGGACACAGCATTCTATAAATGCCAGTTAGGTCAGGTTTGTTGATGGTGTTCAAGTCTTCTATATCCTTACCGATCTTCTGTATTTGTACTATCAGTGACCGAGGCTAGAGTGTTAAAAGTCTCCAATTATAATTTTGAGTTTCTCTATTTTTCCTTTTCTGTCACTTTTTGATTCATGCATTTTGATATTCTGTTATTAGGTATACATATATTTAGGGTTTCTTTCTTAATTTTGCACTACTGACATTTGGGGCTGGATAATTTCCTTGTTGTGAAGGCTACCCTGTGCACTAGAAGGTGTTCAGCAGCATCCCTGGCCTCTACACTCTAGATGCCTACAGCACACCCCCATCACAAGTTGTGACAACCAAAAAACATCTCTAGATTTGCTCCAGAAAGCAAAATTGCCCCCAGTTGAGAACCAGACTGGGTAAGAAAAAAAAAAATTTCAAAAAGAAAATGGAAATATGATTGACAGAAGATAGTTTCTTTAAAAATTAAAAAAAAAAAAGCAATATTTCATATACCATTTTAGAAAGCTTGGATTTTGATTCTGGAGACAGTGGGGAGCTCTTAGGCAGAATGGCAATAGATTCAGATTTGTCTTATTAATGATAATTTATATTAAATGACCAGAATACGGATGGGAGATAATAGCTAAAGAGAACAGGGGCTTCTTTTTGAAGTAACAAAAGTGTTCCAAAATGGACTGTGGTGACAGTTGCACGTATCTGTGAACAGAGCGAAAACCACTGAACTGTACACTTAAATGGATGAATTATATGGTATGTGAATTACATGCTAAAGCTGTCTTTAAAAAATTCTAATTATAGCTCATATGTATTGACTACTTACTATGGGTCAGGCACTGCGGTAAACTCCTCAAATGCATTATCTAGATCTCATAACAATCTTATTTATAGCAATAATAACAGCAACCACTTTTATAGACAGCACTTACTATATTCTAGGCATCTAATCCTCATAGCAACCCATGAAGTAGGTAAAATTATCCCCATTTTACAGATAAGGAAACTGAAAAATAAAAAAGGGGTAAGGTCACAAAGCTAGGAGCAGAACCAGGAATCCATGTCACAGAATCTGGCTCCAGAGTCCCTGCTTTCAACTACTGTCTGTAACTATTTAGCGGCTACCATATGTAATACGTATCATATCAAGAAACTGAGACTCAGGAGAGTTGAGCAACTTGTGGGAGGACCCAAAGGCAGTTCAATAAAAGAGAACAGAGGGACTTCCCTGGCGGTCCAGTGGTTAAGACTCCGCGCTTCCACTGCAGGCAGTGCAGGTTCGATCCCTGGTCGGGGAACTAAGATCCCACAAACCGAGCGGTGCGGCCAAAAAACAAAACAAAACAAAACAAGAAAAAGAGAGAGAGAATGGATTTGATCTTCAGCCATACTTCAGCCCCAGTACCCACGCATGCTCTTAAGCACTCTGCTCTTCCTCAACATAAACAGTGATCAAGGAAGTAAGATGTGACTCTGTGATTTATAAGAAATACAAATCGGGTCTTCGACCCTATTCCTGGCCGAGTTCCTAAAACCCCTGGAACTTCCTGTGATGAGAGAGAGAGATAAAGGTGTCTTGTTATGTTAATACAGTGAATTGTGGAAAGCCACTAAGATGGGAGCTGGTTGCCAGGAGAACCAATCATGTGATTAGAGTATTGGAACTTTCAGTTCCGTGCCCTCCCCGGAGGGCAGACGGGCTAAAGATGGAGAGTTCAATCACCAACGGCCAGAGATTTAATCAACTGTGCCTATGTAAGGAAGCCTCCATAAAAACCCAAAAGAACATGGTTCAGAGAGCTTCAGGGTTGGTTGTCCTAGTAAGTAAAACATTTCTCTGAGTTCTGTGAGCCACTCTAGCAAATTAATCAAACCCAAGGAAGAGGTCATTGGAACCTCCAATTTATAGCCAGTTGATCAGAAGCACAGGTGACAACCGGTGTGTATGTTGCGGGTGGGAGAAGTCTTTTAGGGCTGAGCCTTTACCCTGAAGAATATGATGCTTTCTGCAGATAAACAGTGTCAGAATTGAGTTAACTGTTAACTAATTGAGTTAACACCAGCTGGTGTCTGAGACTTGCTTGGTGGTGGTGGAAAGAACACCCCCACAGTGCAATTAAGAGTCAGAACTGTAGGATGGTAGCGGTAGTAGGGAGGAAGCGAAAGGAACAGATCCAATACTGAGTAAGGAAAATCAGGAGGACTTGGCTATATGTGACAGAAAAGGAGTGAAAAGGGACAGTGGTGTCACCAGCTGAGATAAAGAAAAAAAAAAGGAAGCACAATCCTAAAAAATTCTTACTTCAGATCCCAAACTCCATGAGAAGCAATGTTTCAAAAACTTTGCTGGGACTTCCCTGGCAGTGCAGTGGTTAGGACTCCGTGCTTTCACTGCAGAGGGCCCGGGTTCAATTCCCGGCTGGAGAACTAAGATCCCACAAGCTGCACAGCTTGGCCAAAAAAAAAAAAAAGCCTTTGCTTTCCAGTAAAAATTATTTTGCTTCCCAAAATAGGAGAAAAATAGAATGACAACACAATCAACTCTTCTCTGAGCGAAAGGCTTGAAACTATTACTGAAAATGGAAAGGAACAAACCTGAAAAACATCTCTCAGATTGGATAGAATCTGAGAGACAGATAACGTGAGACAAAGAAAGGGGAAGAACAGGTGTCCCAATCTCCTTAATTCAACTAAACTTTCGAGTAGCTTTTAAGTTCCTTAGCATTACTATATAGTCTCAGAATCTACCTGAGTGGTTCACACTTCAAAATATCAGATTCTCTTAAAAATGGCTACAAACCATTTTTCTCATTTTACTCCCAATACATAAGCACCAATTTTATATCCAATTACAGCGGAGAATCATAAATAAATCCCCTGTTGTCCATGGTCCATGAGCCCCAGCTTCAGAACCTCTGTTCTAAATGCAAGCCCACTTACAGAAAAATACTTCTAGCCACAATACATAATTCAGGAGCCTGTCACCACAAGCTCAGCTCATATAAACTGATCATCTCTTTCCTTAGTCCAGCCCACCAAAAATCCGTTTTCTTTCCCAGACCTCTCCATTTATGTTAGTGATTCCCTTCCCTGGGGGAAGCACAAGCCAGATAACCCCAGGCATATCTTCCACTGCTCCCTCCCCTTTGCTATACACGTTCATTTGTTGTCACCAAACAGAAATGTCTCTCATGTTAGTTCCCAGCTACTCCAGACACAAAATACTGCTGTTGTTTCCTAAGCAATAGGATATATACGGTCTACATACTGGAATTAGAAAAAAAATTTTTTTCTACTCTCAAGAAGCTAACAGGACTTCCCTGGTGGCGCAGTGGTTAAGAATCCGCCTGCCAATGCAGGGGACACGGGTTCGAGCCCTGGTCTGGGAAGATCCCACATGCTGCGGAGCAACTAAGCCCGTGCGCCATAACTACTGAGCCCGCATGCCACAACTACTGAAGCCCGTGTGCCTAGAGCCCGTGCTCCTCAACAAGCCATCACAATAAGAAGCTCGCGCACCGCAACGAAGAGTAGCCCCCGCTCGCCGCAACTAGAGAAAGCCCGCGCACAGCAACGAAGACCCAACGCAGCCAAAAATAAATAATAAATTAATTAATTTTTTAAAAAAGAAGCTAACAGATATTGGGGGGGGTGGGGAAGCACAAAACACAACGTTAAAATGCCACGTGAAAAAACTCAGACAGCTGGTGGTAAACGAGAGATCGCTCTTAAAAGGCCAGAGCACCCATTTCCCAGAAAACCAATTCATAATTCCCATGGCTTAGAAATTATGCACTCAATGTCTCGCTTTGTCCATCAGTTGTTTTCTGGGTTTATGAACGGTCTCTAAAGATAGACATTAAATTCCCTGTGGGCAGAGACCTTAACGAATTTATGTCTCCTCAAAGTGCCACACTGTGTGCTAGGCAAAGCAGGAACACAATCAATGCTTGTCAGTGGGCCGAAAAGTCGGGACTGGGCAGACAGGAAACATTCACCCAAGCTAACAGGGGTGACTGGACTCGGCACACTTAGATAATACACATGTCAAAAGGGCAGACACGCAACCTCAATTACAGAAAAACCACCCACATTTCTCTCCGAAGGCCACGTCTGCCGCACGCAGTCAGGGCGCTGCAAGGGGGTAAGTCGGTGGAGAGGGGAAGGCAAGGCTCTCCCCCCGAGAAAAACAAAAGGCTCCTTCCTGGCTCCTCAAACGCGCGCGGACGCCTCCGCCACGGGCCAGCCCTGGGGAGCGGGCCAGAGTGACAAGACGCCGCTTTCCTGTCCCCTGCATCTCCGCGCAGGGCCATGGGGCACGCGCCAGGGGGGTGGCGGGGGCGGCCGGGCGCTTTCCCTCTCGCTCCTTCTCTTACCTGCTTGACCAAGAACCTGCCCAGCTCGCTGCGGCTCTTCTCGTTCTTGGCAGCGATTAACCGCAGAGGCGCGGCCGCCACCTCCAGCAGGAGGTGCTCCATGACCGCGGGCCCTCCGCCCCAGACGGCCACCGACGCTCCCTGCTTCGCGCTCAGAGCCCCCGAGCCGCTGAGGTCCCCGCGCCGGAGCTGCCACCAACTTCGCCCCCAGAGAAAACAACCGCCGCTTCTCCGCGGACACCCAGAGAGCTGCGGCACACGTGGGGGGAGCACGCGGCGCACTACGTCACCGGCCTGCGACGGCGCAGGCCTGAGACGCCGGCCCCGCCCCCTCGGCACCGGAAATGCGGGCGTCCCTATCCGGCCAACTCCCGCTGGGGAATCCGAGCAGAAATGGCTTGTAGAGCCGAGGCAAGAGCTTGCTGTGATGGGAGGTCCGGAGACGACGAGTGGTGGGATAGCGAGACAGAAGATTCCGCCATGCGGGAGAAGCTAGGGAGCCTGTAGGGCTGTGGGATCCTCCTGCCTCCTTCTGCCTCAACAGGCGAAAAGATCAGATAGGAATGAAAAGCAGATTCGCCCCTTCTGACCCAGCAATTCCCTTTTTAGACCTCTGGCCTGTGGAAATTCACACACAAGTGTAACAAGCATAGCCCTGGCAGAATTCTTTTTTTTTTTAATTTTTGGCAGCGTTGGGTCCTCGTTGCTGCGCGTGGGCTTTCTCTAGTTGTGCTGAGCGGGGGCTACTCTTCGTTGTGGTGCGCGGGCTTCTCATTACGATGGTCTCTCTCGTTGCGGAGCACGGGCTCTAGGCGCGCGGGCTTCAGTAGTTGTGGCACACGGGCTTAGTTGCTCCGCAGCATGTGGGATCTTCCTGGACCAGGGCTCGAACCCGTCTCCCTTGCATTGGCAGGCAGATTCTTAACCACTGCGCCACCAGGGAAGTCCCTTGCAGCATTCTTAATATAAATATTGGATATAAATGTTAAGATGGGTGATAAAAGAAATTTTCACATATTGACATATATGAAAGTCATTCTTGGCTTATGCATGAGTTAACTTGAATTTTATGCTAACTAAAATAGCCTGTTTATGGCCTATCAGACATAAATTGTATATCTGCTCTAATTATTAAAGAAAAGAGCACACTGACCAGAAGTAAAGAATGTCCATGTTAAATATAAAGATTAAATGTCTCTCTTCCTGGGATGCTTATGCTAGTACTCCTTTGATGATAAGACTTCCTTTCCAGGTGCCAAGGCCATGCTGGCTTGCTGTGTACTTGCTGATCTGTGTGTGTTGTTGTTTTTTAAAACCTTGAAGGAATGTAACCCTGTCTTGTTTAATGTTCTTTGTTCTGACAAGATGTAAAACTGTGCTGGAAACCATGCTTCTCTGGAGCAGCTTCTCAGAGTAATCTGGGAAGCTGGCTTCCAGGCTAGTCCTTAGTTTGGCTCAAATAAAACTCTTTTCTATTCTTATTATAGATTATTGATTATTTTCATTGACATGGGAATGAAATAAAGTATGTAAGGTATAGAATAGTCTTCAGGCACTGTGAAGAGGGGTGTTGAAGAGCACATAAAAATTAACAGTACATTTACGTCAAGTTCATAAACAAGCCAAAATAATGACAAAGTCAGACTAGTGGTTGCTTTTGGTGGGTATTGCCTGCAAAGGGCCTAAGGGAACCTCCTAGGGAGACGGAAATGTTTCATTATCTTCCCCTGGGTTGTGGTTACTCTGGTAGATACAAAAGAGAAAAAAAATCAACTGTACACTTAAGAGTTGTGCACTTTTGTAAATTCTACCTCTAAAAAGTGTTTTAAAACTGAGTAGATCTGTCTGTACTGACATGGGTAGATCTCCAAAGGAAGTTTAAACCTTTTAAAAATGTATTTCAATTTGAATTTTTGTCCAGGATTTGAATGTTTGCTCCTTGGGGAACTCAAACTCAACAGCAGAACTTTCAGAACAAGTGAACTATGAAAATGGGACAGAATACATTTCCAAATAAATAATATTTTTAAATTTCCAAGAAGAGGGACTTCCCTGGTGGCACAGTGGTTGGGAATCCGCCTGCCAGTGCAGGGGACACGGGTTCGAGCCCTGGTCCGGGAAGATCCCACATGCCGCAGAACAACTAAGCCCGTGCGCCACAACTACTGAGCCTGCGCTCTAGATCCTGCGAGCCAAGCTACTGAAGCCTGCGTGCCTAGAGCCCGTGCTCCGCAACAAGAGAAACCACCGCAATGAGAAGCCCACACACCGCAACGAAGAGTAGCCCCCGCTCACCGCAACTAGAGAAAGCCCGCGCACAGCGACGAAGACCCAACACAGCCAAAAATAAATTAATTAATTAATAATTTTAAAAAATTCCAAGATAATTGAGAGCATTCCCTGAGAGGTCATAGCACAATAGATGAAAAATTACCCACACTTGTGGAGTGACTCAATTTTTTCCCTGGGTATCTCCCATGTATACCTGAAGTATACATGTTAATTAACATGTTTGTTTTTCTCTTGTTAATCTGTCTTTTAGTACAGGGCTGTCAGCCAAGGACTCAGAAGGGTAGAGGAAAATTATTTTTCCTCCCCTATATACCCTTTCTCAGGAATATGTTGAAAAAGTGATCCTCTGTATGAGGGTATAAACCAAGAAAGAGGAAGATATGGTATCTAGGAAGTGAGAGATTCAACACAGAAAGAAAAATGTGAAAAAAATACTTAGGATGACTGTTAAGAGAAATCCCAAGACTTTTATTGGGCAGCAGGAGGAAAATCAACAGCTCTAAAGTAACTAAACTGATAGATCAGGTCAGTGGTTGCCTGGATATAGGAGTGGAAGAAGGATTGACTGCAAACAGCTGCGAGGCAACATTTTGGGGTGATGGAAATGTCTAATGTTGGATTGTGGTGATGGTGGCACAACTCTATAAATTTACTAAAATCGTTGAATTGCACACTTCCAATGGGTGAATTATGCCTCAAGAAAGCTCTAAAAGTAATGCTAATGATAATCAACAAGGATAAGACGTGTAGGTATCGATGAAACAAGACTGGCAATATATTGATAATTATTGAAACTGGATGTTGGGTAGTGGGAGTCCATAGACTTGCCTTTCTACTACTGTATATGTTTGGAAATTTCAATAATAAAAGATAAAATAATATATTTTTTAAAAGACTACTAGGGTCACGTCAAAAGGACTCAGGTACAAAAGGGTAGCAGAATATGCCACCCCCAAAACATGCCGCTTTGGCAGGAAGGATTTCAAGACATGCCACCCCAAAATATGGCACTTTGGCATACTGACTATTTTGAGCTAAAGGTACTCTGGAAACAACAGATGCAGATGTTTCTACTTAAAAACAGGCCATCAAATTTCCCATGAGAAATGTGCCCTCCCTGAACCAGCAATAGAAGAACATCATTGTCACCTGAGACTGGTAATCAACATTCAAATGGGTCTGTAGAAACAAACTTACTAAAACAACCCTTATCTTCCATATATCTCCTAGTCTCTTTCCTACAATTTACTGCCCCTAGCCCAAACCCCTTTTGTCCTGTAATTTCTTCACAAATTTATTGCTTCTTTGTCTAAGAGGTATATAAGCTTTCTTGAACTGAAGGCAATAGAGAGAAACAGATACAGGCATACCTTGGAGATACTGCAGGTTTGGTTCCAGATCACCACAATAAAGCAAACATCAAAATAAAGTGAGTCACATAATTTTTTTGGTTTCCCAGTGCATTTAAAAGTATGTTTGCACTATACTATAGTCTATTAAGTGTGCTATTAATAACATATCTTAAAAAATTACATACCTTAATTTAAAAATACTTTATTGCCAAAAACTGCTAACCATCATCTGAGCCTTCAGCAAGTCGTAATATTTTTGCAATAGTAACATCAAAGATCACTGATCGCAGGTATCCATAATATGGTAACAATATAGTAATAGTGAAATAGTTTGAAATGTTGCAAGAATTACCAAAATGTGACACAGGGACACTAAGTGAGCAAATGCTGTTGGAAAAGTGGTGCTCATAGACTTGCTCAATGCAGGGTTGCCACAAACCTTTAATTTGTAAAAATCACAATATCTGTGAAATACAATAAAGCGAAGCACAATAAAACAAGGTATGCCTATACAAAAGCTCTCTGCCCTCCCCCTATTTGCCATTAATTTATAAAAGTGTCCCCTCTTCTATCTCTACCAGGAAAGACAGACGCTAATCACTGGAGACAACTTTAGACCCTTATCAGCCCGGAGACAGCATCAGAGGAAACTATCAAACCTTACTAAAACTACACTGTTGGTGGGAATGTAAATTGATACAGCCACTATGGAGAACAATATGGGGGTTCCTTGAAAAACTAAATATAGAACTACCGGGACTTCCCTGGTGGTGCAGTGGTTAAGAATCCGCCTGCCAATGCAGGGGACACGGGATCGAGCCCTGGTCCAGGAAGATCCCACATGCCGTGGAGCAACTAAGCCCGTGTGCCACAACTACTGAGCCGGTGCTCTAGAGCCTGCGCTGCAACTACTGAGCCCATGTGTCTCAACTACTGAAGCCCACATGCTCTAGGGCCCGTGTGCCGCAACTATTGAGCCTGTGTGCTACAACTACTGAAGCCTGCACGCCTAGAGCCCGTACTCCACAACAAGAGAAGCTACCGCAATGAGAAGCCCGCGCACCACAACAAAGCGTAGCCCCTGCTCGCCGCATCTAGAGAAAGCCTGCGCACAGCGACAAAGACCCAACCCAGCCAAACATAAATAAAATTTAAAAAAAAAACTTAAAAAAAAAATGGAACTACCATATGACCCAGCAATCCCACTTCTGGACATATACCGGAAGAAAACCATAACTCAAAAAGATATACACACCCCTATGTTCATTGTAGCACTATTTACAATCACCAGGACATGGAAGCAACCTAACTGTCCATCAACAGAGGAATGGGTAGAGAAGATGTGGTACATATATACAATGGAATATTACTCAGCCATGAAAAGGAATGAAATTGTGCCATTTGCAGAGATGTGGATGGATCTAGAGACTGTCATATAGAGTGAAGTAAGCCAGAAAGAGAAAAACAAATATATAATATCACTTATGTGTGGAATCTAGAAAAATGATACAGATGAACTTATTTGCAAAGCAGAACTAGAGACACAGATGTAGAGAACAAACGTATGGATATCAAGGGGGGAAGTGAGCAGTGGGATGAATTGGGAGACTGGGATTGACATATATACACTACTATGTATAAAATAGATAACTAATGAGAACCTACTGAATAGCACAGGGACCTCTACTCAATGTTCTGTGGTGACCTAAATGGGAAGGAAATCCAAAAAAAGGGGGTATATGTATATGTGTAGCTGATTGACTTTGCTGTACAGCAGAAACTAACACAACATTGTAAAGCAACTATACTCCAATAAAAATTAAAAAAAAAACAACCTAGCCCTTATTTACCACTAATTTCCCCATATTTTTGCCTTCTTACAATTTGCCACTCTTAGAAGCTCAAAGTTCTTTCCTTTGTCTTGTCACTTCTCTAAAAAAAATTTATTGTTCTTTTTTTAAGATGCCATGTAATGGACTTCCCTGGTGGCACAGTGGTTAAGAATCCGCCTGCCAATGCAGGGGACACGGGTTCAAGCCCTGGTCTGGGAAGATTCCACATGCCGCGGAACAACTAAGCCTGTGCACCACAACTACTGAGCCTGCGCTCTAGAGCCCGCATGCCACAACTACTGAAGCCTGCACGCCACAACTACTGAGCCTGTGCACCTAGAGCCCGTGCTTCGCAACAAGAGAAGCCACTGCAATGAGAAGCCTGCACACCGCAACGAAGGGTAGCCCCCGCTCGATGCAACTAGAGAAAAGCCCGCATGCAGCAACAAAGACACAGTGCAGCCAAAAATAAATAAACTAATTAATTTATATTAAAAAAAAAAAGATGCTAGGTAAGCCCAACTTCTAACTATCCCTTTGAGTTACTCATCTGTGAATGCTGCCATGTGTATGCACAATGCACATGTTAATAAATGTCTGTCTTTCTCTTGTTAATGTATTTTGTTAGTCTAATTTACGGGGCCCAAGCTGGTGAACCCAAAATGGGTAGAGGAAAAAGATTTCTTTCCCTCCCTTACAATACCAACTTGAAGAGGCTCCCACTGACCAAAGATAGTACAATATGAGCTTCAATAAGGCTAACAACTGCAATGAGTTGAAACCTGTTGTATATGTCTAAATCCATGAATACATAATATTTTTAAAAATTGGTTACCTTTGGAGAACAAGAAATCAATCTTAAAAGCTGGTAAGTAAAAGGAAAAGGTCAAAATTTTATCTTGCTTTTCATATATGAATTGTACCTTGTCCTACTGGGTAACCAAATAGATGATAAGTGTCTCTTCATTAAAATATTCCAGTTAAGGGCTTCCCTGGTGGCGCACTGGTTGAGAGTCTGCCTGCTAATGCAGGGGACACGGGTTCGAGCCCTGGTCTGGGAAGATCCCACATACCGCGGAGCAACTAGGCCCGTGAGCCACAACTACTGAGCCTGCGCGTCTGGAGCCTGTGCTCCGCAACAAGAGAGGCCGCGATAGTGAAGAGGCCCGCGCACCGCGATGAAGAGTGGCCCCTGCTTGCCGCAACTAGAGAAAGCCCTCGCACAGAAACGAAGACCCAACACAGCCAAAAATAAATATAAAAAAATATAAATATATAAATAAATGAAAGATTACTATAAAAAAAAATTCCAGTTAATATAAGACAGAATTAGAATATCACCATTTTGCAACATCCAATTTATCAATTGATAAATGGTTGCTGACATCACAAAAGGAGCAAAAAAACCGAGACTTTAGGTGGCTCCTGATGAAAGAACATAATGCCACCTATGGTCTTGTCAAAAGGATCAAATCTCTAGATCCAGCTGCCAATTTGCAAAAAATAAAGAGGACAGAAGAATATGCTAAACTGAACCATGAATATGTAATCAGAAAAACTCAAGACTGTTGGGAGATTCTGCAGGTCAAAAAATCAAGTTTTTTAAGAGATCAATTTAAAGAAAAAGAAAGGAGGACTTCCCTGGTGGTCCAGTGGCTAAGACTCCGCGCTGCCAATGCAGGGGGCCCAGTTTCAATCCCTGGTCTGGGAACTAGACCCCAAATGCTGCAACTAAGATTTTGCATGCCGCAACTAACGATCCTGCATGCCACAAGGAAGATCCCGAACGCGGAAACGAAGATCCTGCGTGCTGCAATTAAGACCTGGCGCAGCCAAATAAATAAATACTAAAAAGAGAAAAATATATATAGAAAGATAAAGAAAAAGAAAGGTATGGGAGGGGGAAACTGTCAATTATAAGAGACTGCTGTGAACAAGATACTTCTGTTCCCCAGAATTCATATGTTGAAGCGCAAATTCCCCAAATAATGGTATTTGGAGGTGGGGCCTTTGGGAGGTAATTACATTTAGATGAGGTCATGAGGGTGGAGCCCTCATGATGGGATTAGTGCCCTTACAAGAAGAGGAAGAAACCAGAGCCCTGGCTCTCTGCTGTGGGAGGATACAGCAAGAAGGCAGCTGTCTGCAAACTAGGAAGAAGGCGCTCACCAGACACTGAAGCTGCTGGCACCTTGAATTCAGACCTCCCAGCCTCCAGAACTGTGAGAAATTTATGTTTGGTGTTTAAGCCATCCAGTCTATGGTATTTTGTTATAGCAGCTGAAATGACTAAGACTGAGACTTATAAGACATCAAATTTTTAAAACACAGGAAAAACTAAATTATAGTGTTTACGCACTTGGTTAATAAAACCATGACAAAATGCAAGAAAGTTTTTACTCTGAAAGTCAGGGTAGTAATTACTTTTTGGGAGGAGGAGAGGGGCTATGATTGGGACAGGGCTTAGAAAGAAGTGTCTAAGTTCTATTCCATGACCAGGGTGGTAGTTACAATGAATTTAATGAGTAAGATTCTTTAATCTATATCTTTTTTTTGTTTTACAGTATAAAAGTTTTTTTTTAAAAAATGAATATAGAAAATGCAAATAAAAGCTAAAACTTTGTGGGATTCAGAATTCAGGAAACATCTGGTGTAAGAGTTCTCATTTCTCCCAGGCCCTCTTCCTTAACCTCTAGTTATTACCATCAAAAAATAACTACCGGGACTTCCCCGGTGGCACAATGGTTAAGAATCCACCTTCCAATGCAGGGGACACGGGTTCGATCCCTGGTCTGGGAAGATCCCACATGCCGCGGAGCAACTAAGCCTGTGTGCCACAGTTACTGAGCCTGCACTCTAGAGCCCGCAAGCCACAACTGCTGAAGCTCACATGCCTAGAGCCCGTGTTCCGCAACGAGAGAAGCCACCGCAGTGAGAAGCCCACGCACTGCAACAGAGAGTAGCCCCCGCTCGCCACAACTAGAGAAAGCCTGCATGCAGCAAAAAAGACCCAATGCAGCCAAAAATAAAAAATAAATAAAATAAATAAATTTTTTAAAAAGTTAAAAAAAAAATTACTGGCACCCCATTAGGATATCATTAGAAGTATTATGTGAAGTTCAGAGAGTGCTGAACCAGCATCTAAAGACCTGAGTCATTAAGGTTGCACTTTTTTCCATTAACTCGCTGTGACCTGGGTTAAATGACTTAACCTTCCTAGGTCTTGGTTTTTCTCTAAAAGTTCTGATTCTGTGTCTATCTCCCAGGGTGAATAAAAACTCCTGGAACACAGGATCTGCCTTATTCATCTTTGTATCTCAACTTACTTTGTCACACATATAATAGGCATTTAATAAATATTCAATCCTTCCAGGTATTTAGGTGACTGAGAAAACCAGGAGCAATTTACTTAATTAAATCACTTATGTGAATTATAAAATAAATATATTTGTTTAGAAACTGATACACTATCTGATTTCCCTATCTACTTATAAACTGTGTAGGAACAAATGCAAATTAAGAGGATTATTCTCCCTGTTGAAAAATAAGGGAAGAAACTCCTCCTCTCCCCCATTCACCCCTCCCTTTTCGGTTTTTTTTTTTTTTTTGGCTTCGGGGCAGCTTGTGGGATCTTAGTTCCCCGACCAGGGATCAAACCCATGCCTCCTGCAGTGGAAGTGCAGAGTCTTAACCACTGGACCGCCAGGGAAGTCCCACCCCTCCCTTTTCTTTCAGAATTTCTTTCACTCTCCTTTTTAAATATATGTAAGTCTTTTAAAATAAGCTTCTTGCCAGTTTCACAAATCAGGAATTTTTCCTCAAGGACCTGGGAGCCATTTCTTTAGAATTAAATCATCAATAAGGAAGGTAATGCCCAATGGCCAATTTCAGTAGCCTATTGAAAGCTAGGGACTTTTTCCCCAGAAAAATGTACCAATTCATAATTTTTTGCAAACAATTTCAGAGTGTTCCATTATCCAGGCTCACCCATAAGCAGTTGCTCTTGCACATATCCCCCATCACACTGTGAACACTTCTTTACTTTCTGGTACAGCAAGGTATTTCAGGATCATCTTTTTTCCCTCTTGCTCCACTCCTGGATCATCCATATCTCTAAAGAGTTCCTTTTATTGAGGAATAGTATTTAGAGACCAAGATCTGTATGGTATGAGTGCTCATTGTTATGGTGTGTCACTTCTTCTAGGCCCTTTCAGAGAAGAGAGATAGTAAATATGAATATATATAATATACACATGTATATAGACATATATATTCAAATCATAAGTTCATACTGATATCTCTAATCCAATCCCAAAACACAGGATCCCTCCTTATCTTCCTCCTTTCCATATTTGTATCATCCTTTTCCCATAGTGAGAACTCTGGCTCCCACAATAATCAATATATTTCTTCATTTCTCAGCTTTACAATATACACAGTATAATTTCAGAATTGCTACCTTCATACCACTGTAAACAGCAAACTTACTAAATGGAGATTACAATTTGTTTGCAGGTTTTTTTAATTTGTTTTTTGTTTGTTTCTTTGCTTTTTTGTTTTAAACTAAAGATATATAGTCAAAGTACTGTGTTCCAAGTTTCCCTGGATTAGATCTTTTTCTTTTTTTTTTCCTGTTCTAGGTGGATATATTACTTTGAAATGCAGATAAGTTCACCATATTCATAGACCTTTGATATTAAGTTGAAAAGTCAGAGAAGTTGACCAATGTTGTTAAAAGTATTAGAATGTTTGAGAGAACTTGAGGATTCACTACATGTTTAGGTACTGATGTAATAAGGAAGAACCTTTTGTATTCTATTACAAGTTAATCACTAAAGGGATGTTACCTATAAGCTTAAATTATACATAATGGCCCATCTCTGGGAACCCTGTTTCCCAGGTAATGAGCATTAAGCTAGAATACCTTCGTTTAGATCACAGGAAACATCCTGACCAGGCCCACCTGTGAATGACTGCAGGGAGGAAGAAATTAACACATTACCTCCTGAGGCTGATGGGAACCAGGAGATGTTTGACTTTACTCCCTCCCCTTCTAGTATAAAAGGAGCCTGAATTCTAACTCAGGCAAGATGGTTCTTTGGGGCACGAGCCCACCGTCTTCTCGGTCTGCTGGCTTTCCGAATAAAGTTGTTATTCCTTGTCCCAACAACTCGTCTCTCAATTATTGGCCTGTCGTGTGGTGAGCAGTATGAGCTTAGACTCGGTAACACTAAGGAATGTTTTACTTGTCAGGGATTTTGTGTTTGTCCTACAAGTATGAAGTGTTTAAAAAACAGATCAAATGCATTACATTTATAAATGGAGTTTAAAATATTGAAGGGAATTTAATTACTATACTCTATAAATGGGAGTGATTATTAATTTAAGTTCCTCAAACATTAAAGTCCTCCTTTGGGCCTTCCCTGGTGGCTCAGTGCTTAAGAATCTGCCTGCCAATGCAGGGGACACGGGTTCGAGCCCTGGTCCGGGAAGATTCCACATGCCGTGGAGCAACTAAGCCCGTGCGCCACAACTACTGAGCCTGCGCTCTAGAGCCCACGAGCCACAACTGCTGAAGCCCACGTGCCTAGAGCCTGTGCTCTGCAACAAGAGAAGCCACTGAGACGAGAAGCTGCACACCACAACGAAGAGTAGCCCCTTCGCTGCAACTAGAGAAAGCCTGTGCACAGCAACAAAGACCCAACGCAGCCAAAAATAAATTAATTAATTAAAAAAGAAAAAGAATGAAAAGAGTAGTGAAGTGATGACTACTTGAGATGAATTTCTAAAAAAAAAAACAGTCCTCCTTTGGCCTTCCATTCTCATATTTCATGTAACAATTTTAATAAAACTGCATTATTTTGTTCTGTCATTACCATTACTGTTCCAGTAATCTAAAACTTTGTAACAAATTATTACCTTAAAACATAGTGACTTAAAAACATCAACCATTAATAATATTTCACAGTTGGGGGGTTCAGGAATTTGGGCAGGGCTCAGATGGCAATTCTTCTCTTCCATGAGATGTTGATTGAGGGCATTCAGTGGTATTGAGTTAGTAGATGGCCTGGTCTGGAGGGTTCACGATGGGTTCACTCACATGTCTTGTGTCTTGGCAGGGATGGCTGGAAGGCTGGGCTCAGCTGGAACTGTAAGCTGGAATGCTTACATGGCAACTTGGGGTTGAGAAGAGAGATAGAGAGATCTCCAAGAAGAAGCCTGGATAGAAACTGCAAGATCTCAGAAGTCCTAGAACATCACTGTCCTTGAATCCTATGGTCAGGCAAGTCACTAAAGCCAGCCCAGATTGAAGGGGCTGGAAATTAGACTCCACTTCTCAATGGAGGAGTAGCAAATAATTTGCAGGCTTCTTTATTTACCACAACTAGATGCACTTTTTGATATTTCTAACAAATTTCCAAAGCACTTTCATCTGAATTATTTGAGTAAGAGAATTTTTAAAAACTGTAAAAAATACTATCACTGGAAATGTTAAGCCTAGCCACTTACCCATATTCAGGTTACTGAGTATCTTGCACTTGTTCCTTTTGATAGACTCCCCCTCCTTCTTCATCCTGCTCTCTGCCCTTAGGAGCTAACCTGTTCAGGCGATGAGGATTCTCAGCAGATCTCCCTTCCAGTGGAAAATAGTATTTAGAAATCCTGATCTGGGTCTCAGGTGTGTTAATGACATATTGCTACAGGGTATCATTGCTTCCAGACCCTTTAAGGAACAGAAATAAGGGATATGTATTTTAAAAAATCATGAGTTCATGCTGACATTTCCAATTCACACAAAATAGTATAGGATTTCACCCCTAATTTTTTTTTGATTTCATGCTTGGATCTCTTTTCTCTTTCACTAAATATCTTAATTCCTAAAAATATTAACATGTTACATATTTCTTTATCCTACAATATACATAAAATAGTTTTAAAATTACAATGTTAACACTAACAATAAAACTGCTGCGTGAGGTATAAGATTTCTTTGCTGTTCTTTTAGTCCTTAGAATATATCCCACTCATGATGTACAGTCAGAGCGCTGTGTTCAAATGTCACTTAAAATAATGATTTCGCTACAATGAGGTATCACCTCACACCGGTCAGAATGGCCATCATCAAAAAATCTACAAACAATAAATGCTGGCGAGGGTGTGGAGAAAAGGGAACCCTCTTGCACTGTTGGTGGGAATGTAAATTGATACAGCGACTATGGAGAACAGTATGGAGGTTCCTTAAAAAACTAAAAATAGAACTACCATACAACCCAGCAATCCCGCTACTGGGCATATACCCTGAGAAAACCATAATTCAAAAAGAGTCATGTACCACAATGTTCATTGCACCTCTATTTACAATAGCCAGGACATGGAAGCAACCTAAGTGTCCATCGACAGATGAATGGATAAAGAAGATGTGGCACATATATACAATGGAATATTACTCAGCCATAAAAAGAAATGAAATTAAGTTATTTGTAGTGATGTGGATGGACCTAGAGTCTGTCATACAGAGTGAAGTAAGTCAGAAAGAGAAAAACAAATACCGTATGCTAACACATATATATGGAATCTAAAAAAAAAAAAATGGTCATGAGGAATCTAGGGGCAGGATGGGAATAAAGACACAGACCTACTAGAGAATGGACTTGAGGACACAGGGAGGGGGAAGGGGAAGCTGGGACGAAGTGAGAGAGTGGCATGGACATATATACACTACCAAATGTAAAATAGATAGCTAGTGGGAAGCAGCCGCATAGCACAGGGAGATCAGCTCAGTGCTTTGTGACCACCTAGAGGGGTGGGATAGGGAGGGTGGGAGGGAGGGAGACGCAAGAGGGAAGAGATATGGGGATATATGTATATGTATAGCTGATTCACTTTGTTATGAAGCAGAAACTAACACACCGTTGTAAAGCAATTATACTCTAATAAAGATGTTAAAAAAATAATGATTTTGTCTATGTGGTTATATTTCTCTTGTTTACACAGTTTAATTTATTTAGATTTATTTTCCATTTCTGCATTTTTTCTTTCTGATTTAATTCAATCTTTTAATATATGAAACACTTCCATAGTTCAAAAGTAAAAGGTTATAAAAAGGCAAACTCAACACTTTAAATAGGTAAAATATATGGTATGTGAATTATATCTAAATAAAGCTGTAATTTAAAAAAGCAAGAAAAGCCATGCATATTTCCATGTAAAAATACTTAAGTGGTGGCTTCAAGATACCATACGGTACCCTTTTTATGAGGTTCTAATGTATCGTTATGCAAAAACAAGCAAACATATGTATATTCTTTTTCTCATTCTTTCATTGTACTTTTTTCCCCTTAACACTATATCTCATAGATTACATGAAGATCTTCTTCAGAAATTGCTTTTACGTTAGCAACATTTGCAATTGTGAGTTCAGAGTCCATAAAGCAAAATTACTACTTTGTTTCCTTAAGAAAAATACTGATTCCTTCAGTTGGCTTCTGTAAGTATGCCAAATTGGCAATGAGGTCTTTCCAAGCAAATATTTTTATACCCATCTTCCCCCCCTCCCCCATTTAAGAGAGTACCAGTAAAAATGAGAGACTTTGTAAGGGCTTAAATTATAAGGTCATTCTTTTCTGGAAGATAATTTTGCTGGAAATCTTTAGTTATTTTTGAGGCAAATATGCTATTTTCTCAATAAATTTTTTTTTTAATGTGACACATACTTTTAATTTTATTTATTTATTTATGGCTGTGTTGGGTCTTCGTTTCTGTGCAAGGGCTTTCTCTAGTTGTGGCAAGCGGGGGCCACTCTTCATCGCTGTGCGCGGGCCTCTCACTATCGCGGCCTCTCTTGTTGCGGAGCACAGGCTCCAGACGCGCAGGCTCAGTAATTGTGGCTCACGGGCCCAGCTGCTCCGCGGCACGTGGGATCTTCCCAGACCAGGGCTCGAACCCGCGTCCCCTGCATTGTCAGGCAGATTCTCAACCACTGCGCCACCAGGGAAGCCCCAATAAATATTTTTTTTATGAATGCTATCATTAAGCACTCATGGTGAAAACCAGTATTCAACCAATTGCTAAGTTTTGCTATCATTAAGCACTCATGGTGAAAACCAGTATGCAACCAATTGCTAAGTTTTGTCACTTTCATCTCCTACATATTCTAAAATCAGCCCCCTAGCCTACCTACCATCTCCCTCAGGTCCTCATCTTCTCTAGCCTGGATCACTGCAACAGCATCTCAAAATCCTGCTTCTCAAGGCCAACAGATCTTACTAATGCAAATCAGATCACCAGCACCCCAAGCTTAAAATCCTTCAGTGGCGCTCCCCATCCCCGCCCTAAGACGAGCTCTTATGGCAGCTTCAAAGTCTCACCCCGTCCTCCCTCTCCAGCTTCACCTCGCTCTTTATGCTCCAGCAACACCGAATGCTTTGTGATTGCACACCCTCTGCTCTTTCCCTTTCCACTACCTGGAATGCTGGCTGACTAACTTCTCTTCAGAAGCGAAGGTAGGTGGCTGGGGGAGAATCTAGGAAACCAGTATTCTTCCAGAGAACATATTCTCCCAAATGGGGCCTTTTTGAAAACTTTAAAAATATGCAATAAATTGTTATGACAGTTGCAAGTTGTTAAAGTGGACAAAACAGGAGGAAAGGACTAGGGATCAAGATCAAATCCCTCGTTGAGGTAGCATTGGAAGTTGGCTTTATTTCCCCACCAATCAATGGCGCAGGCCCAGCCTCCGGAGGCTAGACCCTACAGGCACCTCAGATTCCTGCAGGTTCTAAGAGACGACGCCGGTAGTCTACGTCTAAAAAGTACTCCTCTCCCTCCCACCTCACTGGCCTGGTATCCCCTCCTCGAAGCTCCAAACTCCCTGAGGTAAATTGCTTATCATTCAGTAGTGTCTGAGGGAACAACAGTGCTTACTCATCGTCATCGAGCCAGCACCCAGCACCTGTCTAGCACGCGGTTAACAATCAATCGAATTAATAGAATAAAGAACTAAATAGGGCTTCCCTGGTGGCACAGTGGTTGCAAATCCGCCTGCCAACACAGGGGACACGGGTTCAAGCTTTGGTCCGGGAAGATCCCACATGCCGCGGAGCAACTAAGCTCGTGCGCCACAACTACTGAGCCTGCGCTCTAGAGCCCGGGAACCACAACTACTGAGCCCGTGTGCCACAACTACTGAAGCCCACGCGCCTAGAGCCCGTGCTCCACAACAAGAGAAGCCACCGCAGTGAGAAGCCCGCGCACCACAACGAAGAGTAGCCCCCGCTCGCCGCAACTAGAGAAAAGCCCGCGTGCAGCAGCGAAGACCCAAAACTGCCAAAAATAAATAAATAAATTTATTTTTTAAAAAAAGAACTAAATAAATGACAGGGCCTTCTCAGATGTTACTTTCCCTTTCATTAAAGAGCTTCTCCCAGACACCGCCCCTACCTCGGCCAAGGTCCTGCCCCTACGGTAGCGGAGCCGCGCCCCTCCTTCCCCGCCAGCTCAGAACCCGCCCCTTTCCCTGAAGCCCCTAGAAGACTACGGGAGTTTGGCGCCAACCGTGTTTTTTTTAATCCCTCCCAAAGGCGGGAACTAGGAATGTGCGCCGGGGACGTGCTTTGCGTCTGATCTGATTGGCCACGGGCGCTCAATCCCGCCTCCACGTGCTGATAGCGCGCTGGCATTGGTGGAGACGCCAGAGAGACCTCGGTGTTCGGAAAGGACCCCAGGCTGCCTTGGGCCAGGCGGGGCGGGTAAGTTGCTGTGGGGTTCTGGACTGCGCGGGGCTGCTGGGGAAGAGGTTGCCCTGCGCGGTAGTACTCTGAGCGGAGGCCGGCGGCGTCCGGGGAGCCAGGGAGTTAAAGGCAGCGGCGGAGTCTGTGGCGGGGGGATGGCGCGTCTGATGTCCGGGGCTCCCAGGAAGCCGCGTTCCCGCCGCCCTCGGATGCAGTTTCTGGGCTTTCACCCCCAATCCCTCTGTGGTCCCTCGAGAGTATTCGGGCGGGGGCGGGGGCGAGGGTGAGTGCAGGTAGGAAGTGTCCTTTCGATTGCTCTTCCTGCCCCTCCCCCCCAAAACCAATCTTCCCTTGAAATGTACTCTTAAATTAAATCTTTCGGATGGGATTCTCTGGAGGAACGGGTTTTTCCTGTGTCTGGTGATCATTGATGTTGGTTGTTTCCGCTCATGTTACGCCCAGAGAAGTTGTTTATCTTAATCTCCACAGCGAAGAGAGCCATGCCTAACACATAGTAGGCCCTAAATCGGATGTGAATGTGTAATTCGTAGAATCTCAGGATTTGCGCTTCAGGCATCAAGTTGGCATTGATTCTGATTCTTCTCTGGTCTTTCCCGTTCTCCACAGCTCCAGTTCCAAACCTTGCCTCTCTTCAGGACCCCTCCCCCATCTCACTCAGGGCTCCTTTGATAGGAGGCGGACAGAGGCCTTCAGGGCCAGAATCCCCATACTCCAGTTATCTCCTGGCGTTTCTTGCCATTTTACAAGAGATCGCCCGTTAAAAAATTTGTTATACTCTTCTCTCTAATGAATATTCTTGATTTTGTCATATGGCTTTAGAGACAGCTGGGATCTAAGCCCAGATTTGCCTTTTACCAGCTGTTTGACCTTGGGGCAAGTTTCTCTTATCTGTTTCCTCATCTGTAAATTGGGAAAAAGAATAGTCTGTACCCCATAGGACTTTTGGGAGTATTTAAAGTAAATTGATAATGTATTTAGAGCATTTAGGCCAGTGTCTGGCACATAGTGTACAGTATATGTGGCGTTTGTTATGCTTTTCCCCTTACATCTTTTTAGGGGTCTTGCTGTATTGGAGTAAGTGTTTCCCATGAGCCTAAAAATACCCTCTCCCTCTCCCCTGACTCTTTCTCTACACGTTTTTGTTTTTCACTACAAATGTTTATTTCATTCCCTTGATTTTTTTCTTAAAGGAAACTTCCTTCAGACTGTCTCTTAAAGACATTGTCCTCTCACAAAAGTCTAGGTGATCCTTCTCTCATCTGCTTCGACTTCACATCTGAATCCATTGGGATTGTTCCTCAAAAGATTATGAGTGAGCTTGCAACTCTTTTCTTGGTTCTCAACTTTGAAAATTTTGCCTCTTCACTTAGGTGCAACTCTCCTATCACAAGCAACTCTCTTTGTATATTGAGAGCCTCATTTGGGGAAAGGTGAGAGCAAGTGTGAAAAATCGTTCTTTGCAAGAGATTCTGATACATAAGTTTTCCTCCTCTCCTTCCTCTTTTCCTTTTCAAGAGAATCACTGGCCTTTATAATTTCAAGAGTAATCTCGGCTACAGCAATTATGTCTTTTTTTTTTAATTGATGAAGTATAATTGATTTATCATGTTGTGCTAGTTTCTGGTGTACAGCAGTGATTTAGTTATATATTTATGTATATGTATATATATATTCTTTTTCATATTATTTTCCATTATGCTTCATTCTAGGATATCGAATATAGTTCCCTGTGCTATAGGACCTTGTTGTTTATTTTATATATAGTAGTGTGTATCTGCTAATCCCAAACTCCTAATTTATCCCTTCCCCACCCCCTTTCCCCTTTGATAACCATAAATATGTTTTCTATGTCTGTGAGTCTGTTTCTGTTTCGTAAATAAGTTCATTTGCATCATATTTTAGATTCCACATGTAAGTGCTAGCATATGGTATTTGGCTTTCTCTTTCTGACTTCACTCAGTATGACAATCTCTAGGTCCATCCATGTTGCTGCAGATGGCAATATTTCATTCTTTTTTATGGGCTGAGTAGTATTCCATTGTATATATGTACCACATCTTTTTTATCCATTCATCTCTCGATGGACTTTTAGGTTGTTTCCATGTCTTGGCTGTTGCAAATAGTAGCAATTATGTCTTGTCTTCTGTGCTATATACTCCATTTTCCAACTGTCTATTTAGACATTTTCTGCTGGATGTTCGACAGATAATTCAACATGGCTTCTTTGGTTCTCCATTTCAGTTAACAGCATGACTACCCTGTTATTAAAGCTAGGAACTGCAGAGTTGTCTGTAACAAATTGGGATTTTGATTAATTTAGCAAATATTTTTTTATTACCTACCAACCTGTCAGGCTCTGTGCTGAGAGCTGGGGATACAATGGTGAACAGAACAGAGCCATGCCTGTTCTTGGTGGAGCTTATAGCCTAGCGGGTGAGGTGGATATTTCTCTAGGAATCCCACAAAAAATGTCATCATAAACTGAAAAGAGGCCATGTAGAGAAAGGACAAAGTGGTATAAGAATATTTAACAGAGGACCTGACCTAGTGGAGAGAAAGGGTAGCCAGGGAAGGCTCAAACATTACTTAAGCCATAGTATGACACACAGATGAGTTGAGTGAAGGAGAACAGTGAGGAAAGAACACTCCCTGCAGAGGCGCTGTGGTGGGAGGGACAAACAGTGTGTTCTAGGAGCTGAAGGAAGGCCAATATGATCAGAGCAGAGAATGGGGGAGAATGCCGCAGACTAACCCTAGAGGAGTGGTGAGAGGCCGGGTCACTCAGGGCTTGGTAAGAAGAATTGTGACAAAATTTGTTTTTTAACCTAAGATCAGCTGGAAGCACTGAAGGGTTTTAAGCAGAGGAGGAAACATCAGATTTTCATTTTGAAAAGACAGCTCAGGCTGTGGTTTTGAAATGGGCAAGATTGGATATTTGAATACCCTTTCCCTTAAATCTTTTTGATTCTGCTACAGAAATCTTTCAGGTCTGCTCCTAGTCTTTATTTCCACTACTAATAACTTAATCATCCCTCATTGTCTCCTGCACTTTTTTTTGGCTGTGTTGGGTCTTCGTTGCTACGCGCGGGCTTTCTCTAGTTGCGGCAAGCGGGGGCTGCTCTTAGTTGCCATGCGTGGGCTTCTCATTGCGGTGGCTTCTCTCGTTGTGGAGCACAGGCTCTAGGCGCAGGGGCTTCAGTAGTTGTGGCTCGCGGACTCTAGAGCACAGGCTCAGTAGTTGTGGCACACAGGCTTAGTTGCTCCGTGGCATGTGGGATCTTCCCGGACCAGGGCTCGAACCCATGTCCCCTGCATTGGCAGGCGGATTCTCAACTACTGCCGCACCAGGGAAACCCTTCTCCTGCATGTTTTAATAGCATTTTCTATCTCCCTTGCCACTAATATTTTCTATACTCTTCTTGCTAGAGTTGAATGTCTGAAAAGCAGATTTGATCATGATATTTCTCTGCTTTAAAAGCCTTCAGTAGTTCCCTCATTCCATAGTGGATGAAGCCCAAGTATCGTAATTATATCACTGGACTTTTCTAAAATCTCAATTCTCACATTCTAACCTCTGGGTATTCAAACCCAGGCTTGCTTGTGGACTCTTAGATAGATGTGGGGAGATGGTGTCAGGAAGTGTGTTTACGAACACAAACCCAGTTTCACTGAACCTTGGGGTTTTGGAAACCTTGGGATAGTGAGTGATAGGGCTAGAAACGTAGGTGCCTTTCTTGACTTTATTCAGTAGACATTGGGAAGTAATACAAAGTTTTTGAGCAGGAAGTGAGATGAGCAGGATTGCTTTGGAAGAACTAACCCAACTGTTGTGTGTAACATGTGTTTGGAGAGGGGAGATAACTAGATAGCTACAGTGGGGGGTCTGAAACAAATTTCGATAGCAAGAATGAGGAAACATGGGAGAAGCGTTGTAGGGTAGCATCTGTAGGGATGCTACTTAAAGAAGTAGCAATGTCAGGAGGTGACAAATGTTGATAGAAAGGTGATCTTTTTTGGTTTTGGACTTGGTGAGCTTGGACTTACAGGAATGTGTTTACTTTATTAACTTTAGCATCTTACTGCTGACTGTTGATTTGTTTTTTAGTACAAACATATCCTAATTTTCAAGCACTGAGGGGCAGCAGAGGAGTCTATAAATCTGATCTGGTACCCCTACTTTTTGTGGCAGTTCTTGCTCTCTATCCCGACCTCCTTGTGTTTGCCCATCAAATGTTTAACCCAAACTGCTTTGCAGTTGTAGAAAATAAGATATTGATGTCTAGGAGCTTGTCACCTTAGGAAAGTATTCAGATACCTTTTTACAAGGGCCCAATAGCATTTAGAGCTAGTTATGTGTTATTAAATTGTAATAACCACAATTGTAATTGTAATTAAATTGTAATAAAGTTAAAGAGGGAATTCCCTCTTTAACTTAAAATTTTTTTTTAATCATCTTTTTTTTTTGGGTCTTAGTTGCGGCATGTGGGATCTTTTTAGTTGTGGCGGACTCTTAGTTGCAGCATGTGGGATCTAGTTCCCTGACCAGGGATCAAACCCAGGCCCCCTGCGTTGGGAGCGTGGAGTCTTAACTGCTGGACCACCAGGGAAGTCCCCTAACTTTAAATTAAATAAAATTAATTACAATTTAAACATCAACCTCAGTGTGTTAGGCCAAATAATGGATTCCCCAATATGTCCATGTTCTAATCCCAGGAACCTATGAATATGTTGCTTTACATGGCAAAAGAAACTTTGGAGGGAATTCCTTGGAGGTCCAGTGGTTAGGACTCTGTGCTTCCACTGCAGGGGGCATGGGTTCAATCCCTGGTTGGGGAACTGGGATCCCGCAAGTCACGTGGTGCGCCTCCCCCCCGCCCCCGAAAAGAAACTTTGCAGATGTGATTAGGATTTTGAAATGGGGAGAGTATCCTGGATTATCCAGTTGGCCAGTATTATCATAAGTGTCCTTAAGAGGAAAGCAGGAGAGTAAGTGACAGGAAAGGCCATGTGATGACAGAAGCATGAGGAAGGTGGGGAGGGGAGCAAGTCTGACCATGGAAGCAGAGGTCAAGAGGTGAGGAGATGTCACACTATTGGCTTTGAAGGTGGGAGAAGGAGCCACCAGCAAAGGAACATAGGCAGCTTCTAGAAGCTGGGAAGAGCAAAGAACAGTTTCTCCCCTATAGCCTCCAGAAGGAATGCAGCCCTCCTGAACCTTGATTTTTAGACCAGTGAGACTTCTGACCTCCAGAACTGTAAGGTAATAAATTTGTGTTAAGCCATGAAGTTTGTGGTCATTTGGTAGAGCAGCAATAGGAAACTAACAGTCATTCACACTGTGCATATTTCATGTACTCAATAGCTACATGTGGCTAGTAGCTACCATACTGGACAGCTCAGATATAGAACATTTTTTATCATCATAGAAAGTTATATTGGACAGCACTGGTCTAAAATAACAGTTCTCAGAGTGTGATCCCCAGCAGCATTACCTGCGAACTTTTTAGAAATTCAAATTCTCAAGCCTCATCTCAGACCTACTGAATCAGAAACTTTAGAGATGGGCCCATCAAATCTTGTGTTTTAACTTCTCCAGGTTTTTCTTTTCTTTCTTTTTTTTAATAGACTTTATTTTTTAGAGCATTTTTAAGTTCACAGCAAAATTGAGCAAAAATGCAGAGTGTTTCCGTATGCTTCCTGCGCCAACACACAACTTCCTCCCTCTATCAACATCTAACACCAGAGTGGTGCATTTGTTACAATTAGTGAACATTGTACATCATTGATACACAATCATTGGTACATTGATACCTGATTATCACCCAAAGTCCAAAATTTACATTTGATAAGCCTTAGTTTTTAACCACTATGCCAATCTCCTATCCTAATTGAAGGCCACTTTCCTGAGCAGGGATTCAACTGAGACCTTGAAGGGTATGTAGAATTTCCAAAGCAGGGGGTTGGAAGGACATTTCAGGCAGGAGAGTTGTATAGAGAAAGAAGTGGAGGGATTTTTCAGGGTACTTGGCAAGTTTGACTTGAGCAAGAGGCCCCAAACTTTAGTTAGTCAGTTGAATATCAACCTCATGAAGTTTGTCCTAAGCAATAATAGCCATGAAATCATGGGTTTAGAATGCAAGTTTTGTTTTTGAATCCCCATTGAAATAAATATGTTAATCTTTGAAAAATATTTGGTTATATGCCACTAAAATTATCCCTAGAGCCCCCAGTGATAGTCATGCCCCATTCTGGAAAACACTACCATAGGGAATTACTGGAGATCCCCTGGGGAGGTAGGATGAGGCCACTGCTTGCTGAGCAAGGGTCATCTGTGTCCCAAGTAAGCTGCTTGCTGCTGTTCATAATTCTCTAGCCCCAGACCTACCAGCATATTTGATCTTATTTTTCCTGGCTGACACTTTGGTGGCTCCCTATTCTCTTCTAGATAGAAGAGTAAATGCCTTAACATAACCTACAAGGTCCTTGGGGATCCTGGGATAGGCCTACCATGGCCCCATCAGGCTGGTGAAGAGAGGGAGACAGGAGACAGGGAGGATCTCCTGGAAGAAGTGACATCTGAGCTGAAGTCTAACCAATTTAGGGGAGAGAACTAGGTGATGGTGGTGAAGAGCTTTTTTAGGTAGAAGGAACAGCATCTGCAAATTTCCTTAGGCAGGAAGGAACAATGTGCATGTGAGCACCTGAAAGAGGCACTAGAGGAAGAGTCAGGGAGAGGAGTTTGCAGGGGCCAGACCCTGCCTGCAGTCCCTGGAGGCATCACAAGCATTGTGATCTTAATGCTGTGCCTTACAAAACTTCTCCAGGATTTTCTGATGCATGTTAAAGTTTAAGGAAAACTTTAGAAGGCAAATGATTCCAGTAGAGATTGGTAAATGCAATAATGACATGTTCAGCATGTTGATAGAATAAGGGATTGGGAATTAACTATGCCTCTAAAAAGTTTTTTTTTTTGGCTGCATTGGGTCTTGGTCGCTACGTGTGGGCTTTCTCTAGTTGCGGTGAGCGGGAGCTACTCTTAAGTTGCAGTGCATGGGCTTCTCATTGCAGTGGCTTCTCTTGTTGCGGAGCACAGGCTCTAGGCGTGTGGGCTTCAGTAGTTGTGGCTCGTGGGCTCAGTAGTTGTGGCACGCAGGCTCTAGAGCGCAGGCTCAGTAGTTGTGGTGCATGGGCTTAGTTGCTCCGAGGCATGTGGCATCTTCCCGGACCAGGGCTCGAACCCGTGTCCCCTGCATTGGCAGGCGGACTTTCAACCACTGTGCCACCAGGGAAGTCCCTAATTTATTTATTTTTTGTGTGGTAGCTGGGTTTGGGAACGGGATGAGCAGTCCAGGTGAGGAAACAGAATGAGCAAGATATTGTGGAGTTGAAGTACATGGCATATTTCAGGAACCGCAAGTACAGATATTTCTGCTCTAATGTTATATGTATTCTTGAAAAACCTTTACTTCTGCAAAATCACTCACTAAAACAGGGTTTATGGGAAAAATAGGAGCAGAATACTCAAAGCCTATCTACTCATATTACTGGAGCAGCAACAGGAACAATATCAATTGTAATTAAAATATCGGCACAGTTAAAAGACATGTTAAATTCCTAGTAAATAAGTATCTCAGTAAATATAGGTCTTTTCCTCAAGAAAAAATAAGGATGAAGATAGCTTGATGGAAGGAGGAATAAGGAAGGATTGCGGCAACAAGAAGAGGGACATAAACATCAGAGGTTGTAGGTACAGAGGCAGATGCAGGCTTCATGTGAAATCTTGTGACGCTGGACTGGATGGCTCTGGCCCATTGCCTTGTGTTTGGCTTTGTCCCCCATCCTCCTTCCCACAAAGATTGAGGGAAACCAAGCTTAAGCCCATGCAAGACAGAGCCTGCGGCTGTACTGAGACTAGAGGAAGAAAGGGGAATGATGGGTATCTAGGGTAAGGGTGGCACGTACAGGACTAGATTCCTTCTTGCTTGCTGTGTTTAGCTGCTGTTCATTAATGGTGCAAAACTTTAACATCCTGGGAAAGAACCCCATCTGAACCAACATGCTTTCTGGGTTATACTGACATCACTTCTCTATTTCTCAATAATGTATGTGCTAACTTGCATTACAGAAACGTGCTGTGGTGGCTGTGGCTGGAGTGTGTGAGGGGAACAGTGAGAAATAGAAAAGCACTGATAGACATTTCTAGAAAGGCCTTGGGTTCTGCGCTAGGGAAGCTCAACTTGATAATTTTATTTGGAGTAGCTGTTGAAGGTTTCTGACCTGGGAGAGAAACACAGGCTAGACATAAACAGGGTTAATTTTGGCCTCAGTGTGGAAAATGGTAAGAGGAAAAAGATATTGGTAGTGTAGAAACTAGCTAGGAGACTTTTATAATAATTTAAGTGAGAAATAATTGTATCGGAAACTGGAACAGTGACTGAGTGCAAAGGAGACACTAAATTTGAGAGACTTAAAAATCACTAAGAATTTGTGACTGCTTGAAAGTGAGTGTGGTGCTAAGAAAGAGTCAAAGATAATGGAAGCTTTTAGCTTGAGAGTGAATTGAGGCAGGAGATGATAGTTTATATTTTCCATATCCAGGCACTTACGTAATTTACTTTCTTCCATTATTATGCCTCATGTAATCACTCTTTTCGTTCTGACTGTCTCCGTCTTGGGTTAAGTCTTATCATGTGGACTTTATAGTAGCCTCCCTCCCAGTTTCTTTTCCTACACTTTTGTCTTTCCGGTTCATTCCACACATTAGCCTTCCTCTTTCCTTTCTTTATACCAATGTACTAACTCAGAAACCTTCAGTGCTCTTATCTTCTGGAAGTTCAAGACCAGATATGTTGGTTTGACATTTAGTATCTTCTGTTTGACACTGATGAAATTTTAGTTTTGTCTCCCAATCCTGCTCTGAGGTCTGTTTCAACTAGGCTGTTTTATTTACAGTTCTCCACGTCTGCCTTTCCTCCAAGGTTAATATTCTCATTTGGAATCTACAGAGATCTCCACAGATACCTCCCTCTCCTCCATTGACATGCAAGTTCTTCCCCTCCTACCAAGCAAGTCCTCGGCAATGTGTATGCTTTTATTCTCCACACATTTTTGCCAACATTTGGGAGGGGATAGTGGCTTTAAGGGGGCCCAAGGAGTACTTCTAGGGTGCTGGTAATGGTCTGTTTCTTGATCTGAGTGGTAATTCTGTGGATGTGTTCAGTATGTGAAAAATATAGGACTGTCTACTTATGATTTGGGCTTTTTTCTATTTTTATGTTATACTTCAATAAAAAATTTACTCTCTCCCCATCAAAATAAAATATGTCCTGACTCTCCTAGGCCCTTTGCACTTCAATTTGAATTTTATGGTCAGCTTGTTAAGTTTGGGATTGCATTGAGTTGCTAAAGTTAGGGAGAATTTGCCAACCTTGATGTTGAGTTTTCCTAAAAATGATTGAGACATATTTTGTCATTTAGAGCAGAGGTAGGCTGCCTGTTCTTGTAAATAAAGTTTTATTGGAACACAGCTGCCTCTATTCATTTACGAGTTGTCTATGGTTGTTTTGGAGCTACAGCAGCAGAGTTAAGTCCTTGTGACAGACCAGATGGTCTACAAGCATAAAATGCCTACTTCCTGACCCTTTAAGAAGAAAAGGTTTTCAGGGGACGTCCCTGGAGGTCCAGTGGTTAGGACTCTGCACTTCCACTGTAGAGGGCAGGTCCAATCCCTGGTCGGGGAACTAGGATCCCGCATGCCTCACGGCATGGCCAGAAAAAAAAAAAAAAAAAAAAAAAAAAGAAGAAGAAAAGGTTTTCAAATCCCTGATTTAGATCTTTTATTATTTTCTCCATAAAGGTCTTGTATTAGATGACTTCCTATGTACCTTATAGTTTTGTTGTTGTAAATAATATCTTCTTATCAGTTATGTTTAAAAACTGTTTGCTGTCATATAGGAAACCTGTTGCTTTTTATGTATAATCTTACATTCAGTGACTGAGAAACTCTTACCAGTTCTAATAATTTGTAGATTTTCTGCATAGGTGATCATAGTGTGAATAATGGCAGCTTTGTTTCTTCCTTTCCAGTTCTGTCTCATTTCATGTTTTACTCTTTTTGCTAATAGAAGCAAGCTTGACTTTGAAGGAGATGCTTCTATGGTTTCAACATCATGCATGATGATTAACATGAGGGTTTTGTTTTTTTTAAATAAGTAAATTTATTTATTTATTTATTTTTGGCTGCATTGGGTCTTTGTTGATGCGCACGGGCTTTCTCTAGTTGCGGCGAGCGGGGGCTACTCTTCATTGCGGTGCACGGGCTTCTCATTGCGGTGGCTTCTCTTGTTCTGGAGCATGGGCTCTAGGCGCGTGGGCTTCAGTAGTTGTGGCACACAGGCTCAGTAGTTGTGGCTCGTGGGCTCTAGAGCACAGGCTCAGTAGTTGTGGCGTATGGGCTTAGCTGCTCTACGGCATGTGGGATCTTTCCAGACCAGGGCTCGAACCCATGTCTCCTGCATTGGCAGGTGGACTCTTAACCACTGCGCCACCAGGGAAGTCCCAATGTGAGGGGCTTTGTTTTTATTTAGTATAAATATGTCTTCTATCAGTTTATGAAAGTTCCCATCTTTTTTTTCTTGGCCGTGCTGCCCAGCATGTGGGATCTTAGTTCTCGAACCCGTGCCCCCTGCGGTGTAAGCATAGAGTCAGAGTCCTAACCACTGGACCGCAAAGGAATTCCTGAAAGGTCCCATCTTAAACTTTCATAAACTCCAACTTTGCTGATAGTTAGTGTTGAACTTTATCATATGCCCTTCCTATGCAGATGTTGAGATGATCATATTTTTTCTTTTCTAATCTAGCATGAAATATACTAATTTTTAGTTAGTAGACTATAATTGGATCAGTTTTAGATTTACAGAAAAATAAGGAAGTACAGAGAATCCCCATATGTCACCCTACACCCCCCAGTTTTTGCTGTTATTAATATCTTACGATAATTTCTTATAATTAATGAAAAATTGATACATTATTATTAATTGAAGTCCATAGTTTATTCAGATTTCCTTTTTTTTTACCCAATGTCTATCCTTTTTTTTGTTTCAGGACACCATATTACATTTAGTTGTCATGTCTTCTTGGGCTCCTCTCGACTGTGGCATTTTCTCTCATTCCTTGTTTTTGGTGTCCTTAGCAGTTTTGAGGAGTACTAGACAGGTATATTGTAGGATGCTCCTCTAATTAGAATTTGATGTTTATCTCATCATTAGACTGAGGTTATGGGTTTTGGGAAGATCAAAGGTAAAGTGCCATTTTCATCATATCATATCAAGAGTACATATTATCAACATGATTTATGACTGTTGATGTTGGCTTGATCATTTGACTGAAGTAATGTTTGTCAGGTTTCTTCACCATAAAGTTAGCCCCCCACCCGATTCCATACTCTACCCTTTGGAAATAAGTCACAGTGCACAGCCCTCATTTGAGGAGTGGGAAGTTAGGCCCTGCCTGCTTTAGAGTGGAGTATCAGCATAATTTATTTGGAATTCTGCATGGAAGATTTGTTTCTTCTCCATTTACTAATTTACTTATATCAGTGTGTGGACCATGTATGTTTATTTTATGCTGTGGGTTATAATCCAGTACTACTTTAATTTGTTGCTCAAATTGTTCCAGCTTTGGCTATTGAGAGCTCTTTCAGTTGGTTCCAGTGCCTCTTTGACATACCTCTGTTAGTTTTTTTTTTTTTTTTTTTGACTCTAACTTACTTTCTTGCACTGTAAGATGCTCCATGTTCATCTTGTGCATTTTCTGCCCCTGTCTTAGAATCAGCCATTTCTTCAAGAAGCCCATGTCCATCTTAATGGAGAATAGTATTAGAAGCCAAGATATGGATACTAGTTGTGCTTATTGCTGCTTTGCTGGTGGAGCAAAGAAATAGTACATATGTGTCTACTAACTCATGTATATACATATACCTGTAAATATTTCTGTATATAATCATCTGTATCTATGTTAAGTTAAATGTGAGTTCTTACTGATGTCTTCAACTATAATCCATTACCACAGGGATCATTTTTAGTGTGTTCTCTTGCTTTTCTGTAACCTTCCACTTCAGTAGCAAGAAACCTGGCTCCCACCATCTACCACCCATCTATTTAAATTGTTCAATTCCAATATACACATATAACAGTATCAGAACTAACAACTCATACCCTGCTGGGAAGCAACTTTATCAACTAGAAGACAGTGCTTATATGAATTGAGTTTTTAATGCTATACTATCCTAGCATTTTTGGGGATAAATCTTACTTGTCCATAGTGTATTTTTGTTTTTGTTTTTTGTTTAATGTCTTGCTGGCTGCAGCTGGCTAATTTTTTTTTAAAGGCTGTTTCTATGTTCGTAAGAAAGATTGACTTGTAGTTTTCCTGTCTTGTAATTTTCCTGTTTTGCCCTATCTTTGCCCAGTTTTGATGTCTAGACTATACTAACCTTATAAACTTATTTGTCTCTCAGCCTTCTTTTTTTCCTATCTGTTGTCTGGAATAGATTATGGTTTATCTGTTCTTTGAAGGTATGATAGGATTCACCTGTAAAACTGTCTGGGTTTAGTAGTTTCTTTATGAGTAGATTAATTACTGTATCAAATAATTTAATCCTCCTAGATGTGTACATATTTTCTGTTTCTTCTTCAGTTTTGGCAAGTTACATTTTTCTATAAAACTATCCATTTCATTGAACTTTCAAATATATTTTGTTAATAACTTAATCTCTGCTATATGTGAAGCTGTCACTCCTTTTTTATTCCTAATGTTTGTGCCTTCTTTCTTTTTCTTTATTAGTTTTGCCAGGCATATGCCTATTTGATTTGTCTTTTCAAAGAGCCAGTGTTTATTTTTATTCATCTTTATAGTGTTTGTTTCTTTTTATTAATTTCTCTTTTTTATGTGTTTCTTTCTTTCAGTTTACTTTGTTCTTTTTCTTGAGTTGGATGTTGACCTCAATATTTTGTATTCTTTTCCTATAAATTTATTTAATGCTATAACTTTTCTTCTAAAAGTACTATTTTGATTGTACCCCACAAATATTTTGTTCTGTGGTGTATTCATTGTTATTTAGTTCTATGTATTTCCCAGTTTCCATTGATGTTTGTTCTTTGACCTATGTTTGTAAATTTCCAAAGGAATTGGGAAATTTGAAAATGCACTGTTAATTTCAAATTTTATTGATAAAAGCACTTTTATGAAATTTGTTGAAACTAACTCTATTATGATATAGTGTCAGTTTTTATAAATATGCTTGAAAGTAATATAAGTTCTTTTACTGTAGGTAATATATCAATAAAAATCATCAGATCAAACCTGTCAATTTTGTGTTCAGAGCTGTATCTTTAAATCTCTTTAACTGCTTTATTAGCAGAGAAGAGTGTGTTAAAACCTCTATTGTGACTGCTTACCTGTATCAGACAAGGTCCAATCAGGAGACAAAAACCACATGGTAATTTGAAAAGAGAAAGCATTATTAACAGAGGGTTGGAATAACTGGGAATTGTTTAGTAAAGAGTTAAAGATAACCCTAAGGAATGTAGGAATAGCAGATATAAGGATCAGCCACTACCTTTAGGGCTGAGATAGATCATCCAAAGAAGAGCTGTCTCCCCCTCATTGGAAAGAGTGTGGCCAGGGCTAATTGGATGGTGGAGAAGTTGCTAAGTGCCTTTCTAGTGACCTTGCTTTGAATCTGGCCAGGAGGTGCATGGGGAAGCTCCTGGATGCTGCTGGCTGTCAGGTGCTGTGGGATCCAAGAGTTGGAGAAGCTGCCCTCTCCATGAGCCTAGCAGGAGAAAGCTGTGTCCTGCAGGAGCCCATTGTAATAGCAACCTTACGTATAGGAGGCAAGCATGCAGAAAAATTGTGCCCTTGCAGGAACCTAGTGCTGGAGAAACTGTCTACTGCAGGAACTGAATGCTGGAGAAAGCTTTGCCGTGTAGGAGCCTGGCTAGCCAGGCACATTGAAACTAGGAGGAGAAACCGGCTTCCTTTCCAGTCTCCCTCCAGCACTCTCTAGTGACAAGGCTGTATGTAGTACCAGTTAGCAAAAGAGAAATATTTTCAAGGCTTACCTCCATTATCACACAGGGTAGATATGGAATAAAGAGACATCATAATTGCCACAATTCCTTTAACTTTATGTATAGTACATAGTGAGAAACCACATATATTCTTTTGACAACTTCTTTATGTTACTATGTATATATATTATTCTCAGAAACAATTTTGAAGATCTCATAATGCTACATAGGATGTGACTAAGAAATGGTCACTTTCTCTTAAATTTATAAGTAATTTATATATATATATATATATATATATATATATATATATTTGGTGATAGGGGCCTAGAAATTAAGGTTTGGAGACAAAGATCCCGTGAACAATTGGAGAAAATTTAAGACAGATGAGGAACAAAAGATCCAGGATTTGTTAGATCTCTTATATTTCCCAGTTTTAATTTACCAAGACAAGTAGAATCCTTTTTTAGTAGTAAAAACTAAAACTGTGTGAAATGATATGCAATGAAAGCTTTGATCTATTTGATCAGTTTAACCGAATCATCTTTTTAACCAAATCTTTAGATTAATTGATCTCCATTTTGTAAAAAACCCATTGACTGATGCTCCCCTCTCCGTGTGACAGTTTACAGCTAGGAGTTGATTACCGTCAGGAAGCCTGTGAGTTTCTGCTCCATCAGTTGAGTTTTGCTTCACCAAGAGTCAGTTGTGTTATTTGCCAAATGTGATTATGCCATTTGTGCCTTTTGTAATTATTGCACAAGCTATATTATAACAGTTGATTAATCAACTCAGCTATTTGGAAAAAATGGGGAATATGGGGAATGAAGAAAAAATGATATACATATACCTTAATTTTATTTAAAGGAATAATGTATAAATTGTATTTGTTGTGGTAGAACCACGACCATTTCTTTGAGTATACATCCAATGGTTAGAGTTCTGACTTCTTTCTTGCACACCCATAAGACGTTGCTTATGATTTCCAGCACTTTCTTCATTAGAGTAAGAAATTCGATACTTCTGAGTCAGTCTGAGTACAGACTAGATTTTCTTTTCCAGTATTTTGGATTATCTCACCCTTACTTGATTTGACAGCAACTGTAAGTGTCTTGCTACTCGCCTTTTAGTCTTTCCAGAACATCCAGCCTAGTTTTCACTGGAAAATAACTCCCTTTGGTAATGTAATCTTTCATCATACTATTACTTAGAAAAATAAGGAAATAAACATAATTGGGTTTGATAATAAATGCACCTGGTTGTTGGTAAGTGAATATCTCAGTTGGTGGGAGCAGAAGTGTGCAGGCACAGGTAGCCTTAGTGACCCCAGGGAGCCACAGTGGCCATAGTTCTTTGACCATAGGCAACATTCATGTATTTTACGGGCAGAATGGAGAATGTAGATAAGTCAGATTTTTTTTTTTTTTTTACTGCTTTGGATTCTTACGTTGCTTCTAGTCTTGCTGCTACAAACAGTGCTACATTGAATATTCTGGTATACACATTTTTGTGATCATGTGCTTGTATATCTGTAGAACAAATTACTAGATATGAAATTGTTGGGTCAAAGAGTGTTTGCATTTAGAAACTTGATAGCTATTGCCATATTGCCTCCATAGAGCTTGTACCAGTATACACTTGATGTATTAGAGTATATACATCACTCTTTTCCCACACCTTTACCAACCTAGTATAGAGCTTGTACCAGTATACACTTGATGTATTAGAGTATATACATCACTCTTTTCCCACACCTTTACCAACCTAGTATAGTATCGAACTCTTCGCTCTTTGCCCATCTTACTCCCTTATTGGTGAAAACACGTGTGTCTGGAGTCCCCAAGATCACCACCAGGTTTGATGATTTGCTAAGAGGACTCACAGAACTCACCATATAGTTGCACTTTTATGATAGTTGGCTTATTTAAGTATACAAGTTAATTTATATTTTGGTCTACTTTATAAAATTAGCATCATTTACTTTGTGGCATGAGTTAACCATATCAGCAAGTTTAAGATTTTTGTTTTCTAGTTTTAGCTTTTGGAAAATGTTAGATATTAAAAAAAAAAAAAATCACAATAGAGTGAACATTGTCAGTGTGTCCAAATTTGAAAGTTGTCTTTTAACTTAAAGCTAAGTTTAGTCTCTGAATTGTGAGGTTGATTTTAACAGTGGAGAATATTTATATTTAATACTTTAGATGGCGACTATCAAAAAGAAATAGGATCATGGCAGCAGATGATGACAATGGTGATGGAACAAGTTTATTTGATGTCTTTTCTGGTAAGAGCTCATTTTAATTGTCTTTCTAAGTTTACTTATTTAATTACAAAGTCATTTAGTTATTCTCATTGAAAACACTGTCATTATCAACTTTTTCTCCCCGCACATAAATGAATTTAATACAATAAAAATGCTTGACAAATAGAAAGTGCTTAGTAAGTGAGAACTTTCTTATTATTGTATGCTTTCAGGCCTCTTAAATATAATGAAATTAACAGCTTTGCCAATGTAAGCAGTAATGATTTTTATTGTTACATCAAAAAATATAAGGGGAATTCCCTGGTGGTCCAGTGGTTAGGACTCCATGCTTTCACTCTTTCATTGCCTGGGCCTGGGTTTGATCCCTGGTTGGAGAACTAAGATCCTACAAGCCGTGAGCTGGGGGGGCAGGGGGCGGGGGAAAAATATATAAATATATATATTTAAATACATATATATACAATATATACATATATATAATATGTATATATGAATGATAGGTATTTGTGACTCCTGAAGTTAATACTTCCAGTAAATGCAGTGGTACTTGTTTATTGTTCAGGGAAAAATTGACAGTCACAAATAGATGATAAGTTTGAAAGAGCGAAGACCTGGTAGTAAAATAAGCTCATAAAATGGAAATTTTTTTTTTTTTTTTTTTTTTAAAGGGAAGTCTTTTTTTTTTTTTTTTTAAATTTATTTGTTTATTTATTTTATGGCTGTGTTAGGTCTTCGTTTCTGTGCGAGGGCTTTCTCTAGTTGTGGCAAGCGGGGGCCACTCTTCATCGCGGTGCGCGGGCTTCCCACTATCGCGGCCTCTCTTGTTGCGGAGCACAGGCTCCAGACGCGCAGGCTCAGTAATTGTGGCTCATGGGCCCAGGCGCTCCGTGGCATGTGGGATCCTCCCAGACCAGGGCTCGAACCCGTGTCCCCTGCATTGGCAGGCAGATTCTCAACCACTGCGCCACCAGGGCAGCCCGGAAATATTTTTAATAATATACAGAATTTAAACTTCCAAATCCTGACATAACATTTATCTAGTTCTATTGTCTTAATTATAATTATGCTATGACAATCATTAAATTTTTTGAGAATACATTTGTATATTTATTGATCAGAATTATGCTTACTATGGTATAGAATGAAAAGGGCAGTTGTAAAACACGTCTAGTAGAATTCCATTTTTGCTTAAAATATATGGGTTTTTTGGTTTTGTTTTGTTTTTTAATAAATTTATTTATTTATTTATTTATAGCTGCATTGGGTCTTTGTTGCTGCGTGTGGGCTTTTCTCTAGTTGCGGCAAGTTGGGGCTACTCTTCGTTGCAGTGCATGGGCTTCTCATTGCAGTGGCTTCTCTTGTTGTGGAACACTGGCTCTAGGCGCATGGGCTTCAGTAGTTGTGGCTCGTGGGCTCTAGAGTGCAGGCTCAGTAGTTGTGGCGCACGGGCTTAGTTGCTCCGCGGCACGTGGGATCTTCCCGGGCCAGGGCTCGAACCTGTGTTCCCTGCATTGGCAGGCGGATTCTCAACCACTGTGCCTCCAGGCAAGCCCAAAATATATGTTTTAAAATATTAATATCCATAGACATGGAAGGAGTCACATGAAATATGGCCATCATAACCACTCTGGGTAGCGTTATTTTTTTTTCTATGGTGTTATTATTTTTTGCTGATGTGGTTTCAAATTGTTATGCTGCTATGTATTTTTCTTATGATGTTTTTTCTTTGAAAAATTCTAAACCAACAGAAAAATGGGAAGAATAATATAATGACCACCTTTACTTTTCACCTAGATTCACAAATGGTTAACTTTTTTTTTTTTTAATAAATTTATTTATTTTATTTTTGGCTGCGTTGGGTCTTCGTTGCTGTGCGTGGGCTTTCACTAGTTGCGGCGAGCGGGGGCTACTCTTCGTTGCAGTGCGCGGGCTTCTCATTGTGGTGGCTTCTCTTGTTGTGGAGCACGGGCTCTAGGCACTGGGCTTCAGTAGTTGTGGCGCTTGGGCTCAGTAGTTGTGACGCACAGGCTTAGTTGCTCCGTGGCATGTGAGATCTTCCCAGACCAGGGCTTGAACCCGTGTCCCCTGCATTGGCAGGCGGATTCTTAACCACTGTGCCCCCAGGGAAGTCCCACAAATGGTTAACTGTTATCACACCTGTAACTCTTGTTGTGAAGGACAAAACTATATTGTTAATCTCATTTGCTGGAAATAACTGTTTTCATTTCTACATATTGCTCTCTCTCAAGTTCCTGTCCACATGCATACATTTTTTTGATAGTCATACACACAGTGGACATTTTACTTTTTACCAGTTAACATGATTTCACAAAAATTTTTATTCCTGTAACATTTTCATGCTTGTCTTTTATTATATTTGTAATTTCAAACTTACAGAAAAGTTACAAGAATAAGAACATGCAAAGAATCCTTTACCTGGTTTCCTGCAAACTTAACACTCATTAATATTTTATGCCAGTGGCTTTAACATTGTGCACATACTTTTTTCTTTAAACACACACACACACACACAATTTTTTCCTGACCCATTTGATACTAAGTTGTATACATTATGGTCCTTTACCTCCAAATACTTCAGTGGGTATGTCACAAGAAAAAGTTGGTTTTCTTACATAAGAACAGCATGATTATCAATTTCAGTAAATTTAACACTAATACTGTAATTTTATTTAATCTACCATCTTTATACCAGTTTTACCAGTTAACCCAATAATGTCCTTTATTATTGTGATTGGATTTAGATCTATCATTTTATTTTATTTTTACTAATTAATTAATTAATTTTTGGTTGCGTTCAGTCTTCATTGCTGCATGCGGGCTTTCTGTAGTTGAGGCGAGGGGAGCTACTCTTCGTTGCAGTGCTCAGACTTGCCATTGCGGTGGCTTCTCTTGTTGCAGATCGCGGGCTCTAGGCACGTGGGCTTCAATAGTTGTGGTACGCGGGCTCAGTAGTGGTGGCTCATAGGCTCTAGAGCGCAGGCTCAGTAGTTGTGGCTCATGGGCTTAGTTGCTCCGCGGCATGTGGGATCTTCCCAGACCAGGGCTTGAACCCATGTCCCCTGCATGGGCAGGTGGATTCTTAACTACTGCGCCACCTGGGAAGTCCCTCTATCATTTTAAAATTTTAGTTTGTCTCATCAGTTTTTGTTCTCTCTGATTTTCTTGCCTTCTTTCAAATATTATTTGAATATATTTTAGAATTCCATTCTAATTTATATATTAGCTTTTTGGCTACACCTTTGCATTATTTTTTACAATTGGTTTCTGAAGGGATTGCAATATACATCTTTAACATTTTGCAGTCTACTTATTTAAATGTAAGAATCTTTTTATGTAAGTTGTATAATCTTGTACATATTGTTGCGTTTAAACTCCATCCATCCCTTTATGTTAAAGATGTCGTGAACCCCTTGATACAGTGCTGTAATTTTTATTTTAAACTGTTGTATGTATCTTAAAGAAATTAAGAGGAGTTAAAAGCAATTAAGATGAAATATTAGTCTTTTATATTTACTCAGTTATTTACCATTTTTGTCCTTCTAAGATCTAGTATCATTTTCCTCCCCATTGTCTCTTTTCTTCTGGGACTCCAGATATATAGTATGTGAGAACTTTTGATATACTATAAGTTAGTAAGATTGTTCTCTCTCTCTTTTTTTAATCTTTTTCTCTTTGTTTTTCCATTTGAGTAATTTATTGATCTATCTTCAAGCTCACTGGCTTTTCTGTTGAAGTTTTTACGTTAGATATTGTACTTTCAGTTTTAGAATTTTCATTTGGTTCTTGTAGTTGTTTTTATTTCTCTACCAAGATTTCCAGTGAGTAATTTTGCATTGCATTCTGGACATTGTAAATGTTATATTATAGAGACATTGGATTCTGTTATATTCTTCTGAAAAGTGCTGGTGTTTTTAATTTTAGCAGGTATTTATCTTGACTGAACTTAATCTTCTGTCTTCCCTGTGGTGAACAGCAGCTGAAATCTCTGTTCAGCTTTCTTTAGCTTTAGCTGGACTTTTGGGAGTTCTAACCTTTACATGTGTAATTTGGGGGTCATTCAGATTTGGGTACAATTTGAGGAGTCCTCTCTGTGGCACTCTGGATTTCCTCTTTCTAGTTGCTGTTATCACCCCCAAAGTTTTTTCTCTGTTTCTTTAAGCTATCAGGACTAGAAGTTTCCATCTGAGTTTTCACTGCCAAGTGTGGCTCCAGCTAGAGCCTATCGTTCCACAAAAACTTGTAATAAAAGGGGGATAGGGAATTCATGCAGTGCTGTTTTCTTCTTTCAGGTGTCATCTCCTCTCCAGTTTTTGCCTGCTTTAGATTGCTCTTTAGTTCTTCAGATTGCTTTTTTTTTCTTTTTTTAATTTAGGTACAATTTATATATAACATTATAGTAGTTTCAGATGTACAATGTAATAATTCCATGTTTGTATATATTGCAAAATCACCACAATAAGTCTAGTGGTAGAGCGTTGACTGCAGATAGCTTTTAATATTTTGTTTAGAGTTTATAGTTTTTGCAGGAAGATTGTTCTGATAGAAACTATTCTGCTATTATTGGAGTTGTAACCTTCTTACTAGCGTGGGGTTTTTTCTTTTTTTTCTTTCTTTTTTTTAATATTTGAATTTTATTTTATTTTATTTTTTTATACAGCAGGTTCTTATTAGTTATCAATTTTATACATACTGGTGTATATATGTTAATCCCGATCTCCCAGTTCATCCCACCACCACCCCTCCTACACCCGCCCCTACTAGCTTGTTTTTGAAAGTGAGTTTTTAAGTCTAAACCTGTGTTCTAAGATGTGTGTGTTTATAAGGATGTACAAAAGCTTCTAAACAATTTTATTTTTTGACACTGGACTAATAAAGTCTTTCTTTTTCTGGTCCTTCAGAGTCAGAATAGAAAAACTCCACTAAGTGCATAGAGTCAGTTTTAACTAGTCTTTGATTTTTTTTTGCAGCTTCTCCTCTTAAAAATAATGATGAAGGTTCTTTGGACATATATGCTGGGTTGGACAGTGCTGTTTCTGGTATGTAAATTCTATAATAAAGTACTTTCATTTTGTTTGGTCAGTCTGTTGGAAGTGTTTATTTTGTTGTTATCAATTCCTGGAGTAACTCATAGCTCCTCAACAATCTGCCTTTTCTTTGAAATCATTATACTCAGGTAATTATTTTTTTGCCCAAAGCTTGGTCAATAAAATAAACTAGCCCTTAGGTTTGTTTTTCATCTAGGTCTCAGATTTAATTGGACCTTGTACAAAAATATTTTGTACCATTGAAAACGAAACTGATGGTGGTTTCTACATATATTACCACACATACTGTCACAGGCTACATGATATTAGAACTTTTGAAAAGGGTAGTTACTATAAATATTTTCAAATGTATCAGTAGGAGTGTGATATGCTGAGAGTCTAATGACCTGTCCAAATGAGAAAACCTTTCTGTAATCAAATCTTCCAAAGCTTCAAACAAATGTGATCCTTACACCGGATTTGTTGACAGATTTTTTTAGGTAAATTGGTTTTCCATTTCTAATCTGTGAAATCAGTATAGATTTGGATGAAATGCAAGAGATGGAGAACTGTAGAGCCCTTTGGGTAGAGGTAGACAGTACATCAAAAAGCTTAACACATGTATTTTTCTTTTTTCCCCAGCTTTATTGAGCTATAATTGACATATAACATTAAGTAAGTTTAAGATGTACAGTATATTGATTTTATACACTTAAATATTGCAAAATGATTACCACCATAGCATTAGCTAATACCTGCATAGCATCACATGATTACCATCTCTTTAAGATCTAGCCTCTTAGCAACTTTTGATCATATAATATAGTCTTATTAACTGTAATCACTATGCTGTACATTAGATCCCCAGAATTTATTTGTCTTACAGCTGGAAGTTTGTACTCTTTGATCAACATCTCCTCTTTTCCCCCACCCCCAGCCCTTGGTAACTATCGTTTCAGTGTCTGTTTCTATGCATTTGGATTTTTTAGATGCCACATGTGATATTGTATAGTATTTGTCTTTCTCTCTCTGACTTATTTCACTTAGCATAATGCCCTCAAGGTTCATCCATGCTGTCGCAAATGGCAGGGTGTCCTTTTTCATGGCTGAGTAATATTCCATTATATATTTATATATGCACATATATTTACACACACGCACATGTATACATACATATATGCACCCACATATACCACATCTTTATTCCTTTATCTGTTGGTGGACACCTAGGTTGTTTCCATATCTTAGCTATTGTGAATAATACTGCAGTGAACAGAGGAGTGCAGATATCTGAGATTCAGTTTTTATTTCCTTTGAATATATACCCAGAACTGGGGTTGCTGGATCATATGATAGTTCTATTTTTAATTTTTTGAGGAACTTCTATACTGTTTTTGATGGTAGCTGTGCCAATTTAGATTCCCACCAACAGTGTACAAGGGTTCCCTTTTTTCCACATCTTCGCTAATACTTATCTGTTGTATTTTTGATGATAGCCATTCTGATAAGTGTGAGATGATACCTCATTGTGGTTTTGATTTGCATTTCCCTGATGATTTGTGATGTTAAGTACCTTTTCATGTTCCTGTTGGCCATTTATGTCTTCTTTGGAAAAATGTCTATTCAGTTCCTCTGCCCATTTTTTAGTTTTTTGTGTTGAGTTGTGTGAATTCTTTATATATTTTAGATATTAACTTCTAATCAGATATATATGTATATAAAAATTGCAAGCATTTTCTCCCGTTCCGTAAGTTGTCTTTTTATTTTGTTAATGATTTCCTTTGCTGTGTAGAAAGAAGCCTTTTAATTTGATGTAGTCCTACTTGTTTATTTTTGCTTTTGCCTTTGCTCTTGGTGTCAAATTCAGAAAATTATTGCCAAGACCGATGTCCAGAAACTTACCCCCTATATATTTTTTTTCTAGGCATTTTATGGTTTCAGGTTTTTTAAAAAAATTTTTATTGAAATATAGTTGATTTATAATGTCGTGTTAGTTTCAAGTGTACAGTAAAGTGGTTCAGCTATACATGTATATATATTCTTTTTTTATATTACTTATTTATTTTGGTCGCGCCACGCTGCTTGCGGGATCTTAGTTCCATGACCAGGGATTCAACCCATGCCTCCTGCAGTGGAAGTGCGAAGTTCTAACCACTGGACCGCCAGGGCATTCCCAACATTCTTTACCATTATAGGTTATTACAAGATATTAAGTATGGTTGCAGGTTTTAAATTCACGTCTTTAACTCATTTCGAGTTGATTCTTGTGTGTGCTGTAAGATAAGGGTCCAGTTTCATTCTTTTGCTTGTGTCTGTCCAGTTTTCCCAACATCATTTATTGAAGAGACTACCCTTTCCCCATTGTATATTCTTGGCTCTTTTGTCATAAATTATGACCATATATACCTGGGTTTATTTCTGGGCTTTCTATTCTGTTCCATTGATCTATATGTCTGTTTTTATGCCAATAAAATACAGTTTTGATTACTATAGTGTTATAGTTTGAAATCAGGAAGTGTCGTGCCTCCAGCTTTGATCTTCTTTCTCAAGGTGGCTATGGTCATTCACAGTCTTGTGGTTCCATACACATTTTAGGATTGTTTTTCCTATTTCTGTGAAAAATGCCATTGGAGATTTGACAGGGATTTCATTGAATCTGGAAATACATATTTTAATGTAAGGTTTTTTTGTTTGTTTGTTTTAGACAGTGCTACCAAATCGTCTGTACCATCCAGAAATTGTTTGGATTTATATGAAGAAATCCTGACTGAAGAAGGAACTGCAAAGGAGGCAACATATAATGATGTATGTATGGATTACCAGAATTTTGAAGGACAGTTACTTTGCTCTTTTGTGGCTCCTGAAATGCAGACATCAGCTTACTATTGAATAGACATTCTGTGTTTGGGAAGCAGCTCTTAGACTAAAAGAATATTTAAGTCAGTTTCTGCCTTCAGATCTGCTTTTTAAAACAATGTTTTCTGGATGCTTGCCTAGATTTAGTTATAATTTTGCTTGATTGAATTTAAGTGTCTGACTATATAAAATCTCAACAGGCAATCAGTGTGATAAAATATTTTATTTTTTCATGATTTATACAAAGTTATAATTTGTACCAAGACTTCATGCAAACAAATTTCTTTCTACCTTATTTGAATTTTAAACTTTGGAGATCGAATGTGAAACTAAAGAAAATACATTATTGGTAGGCCCAACTTTAAAAACCAGTAATCTAACTAAATATCTATTAGTAGAAATAGACCTCATATACCCTTATTTGTGGGTTGATTTGCAAAGTTTTAAATATTTTGAAATGTCATTTAAGCTAAGAAAATAATTTAGAATGATGCTTGATCTTTTTATATCTTACAGTTGCAGGTAGAATATGGAAAATGTCAGCTGCAAATGAAAGAGCTGATGAAAAAGTTTAAGGAAATACAGACACAGGTAGAATTATAATGAATATTTTATTTTTGCCTTGTTAGCTTTTTTTAAATAAATTTATTTAATTAATTAATTTATTTATTTTTGGCTGTGTTGGGTCTTCGTTGCTGCGCGGGCTTTCTCTAGTTGCAACGAGCAGGGGCTACTCTTTGTTGCGGTGCGCGGGCTTCTCATTGCGGTGGCTTCTCTTGTTGCGGAGCACGGGCTCTAGGCGTGCAGGCTCAGTAGTTGTGGCTTGTGGGCTCTAGAGCGCAGGCTCAGTAGTTGTGGCGCACGGGCTTAGTTGCTCTGTGGCATGTGGGATCTTCCCAGACCAGGGCTCGAACCCGTGTTCCCTGCATTCGCAGGTGGATTCTTAACCACTGTGCCACCAGGGAAGTCCCCGCCTTATCAGCTTTTAAAACCAAAATTTAATAAAATTTTTTGTTAAAATTAAAATGCTAAAGTGTTGGCAGGTGGTAAGGAAACTTTAAAAAATATTAAATGAAAGAGCAAATCTGGCAAAACATGCATTATTTCCAGTGTCAATGAAACTGATAAAGGAAAACTGCTTGATTTGTTAAATGATACTGACAAATGATCTGCTAGACTAATTAACAGTTAAATAATAGAGAATTCTTAGAGATTGTATCAGGTGGTTTAAAAGAGAATGGTTTGAGGAGTGAAGCTTTAGAATGGCTGTTGGGGAAAAATGGTGATGCCTTAACAATTTTTGCCAGAGAGACATTTTTTGTGATCATGCTGCAAAGTCAGGAATGTCCTGTCTTGTTCTGATTTTTATTTTTTGGTAAAGTTGTTTCTCTTCCTTCACCCTCTCTCCCAAAGAGCCAGTCAATCCTCAATTCATTCTTTGTTCACCTGAGAATTAGTACATTGTTGCAAGTTAAACCTCTTGTTGTTAAATATAATAAAAATTTTATCATCTTCAAAATAATGACCCATTTTCAAAATAATGACTCTTTTTCTTGTTATTTATTGGTTTTTCATTTTGATCCCTCTTTTAAGTAGTTTCACTTTAAATAGCTTTTCTTTGGTGCCAGTTTTCTTCTTTGAATCTCAGCTGCCCCATTTGTATAGTGAGCATCACTGTACTCCTCCGAAGACTATCTTGAGAATTGCATAAGATAAAATATGTGATGCGTGGCATGTAGTTAGCATTCAGTAATCAATAACTGTTATAAATAGTTTAATAATCCTGTCGATATATACTTTATTAAATGTATTTTATGATGTTTAGAATTTCAGCTTAAAAAATGAAAACCAATCTCTTAAGAAAAATATCTCAGCACTTATCAAAACTGCCAGAGTGGAAATAAACCGCAAAGATGAAGAAATAAATAATCTTCACCAAAGGTATGATTGAGGGATATGGATCTGTTTGTAAATTACATGGGTATTGATAGGTGGAATATTTTTAACTTTGGAAAGCTAATGAAAATCATGCATTTTATTAAATATTTAAGGTTTTACTGAAAGTAAGCGACTAATATTCTAATGGTATATTATCGTAATGATATCTATATGATTATTAATAGAATATTGCCACATACCTCTCTGAATATATTCAGTTTTGTAATACACTGGGATCTTGTTCTGATATCCTTTGGTCCTGAGAAGATGGTGGTGTGTGTCATGGGTTCTTCTAGGCGCCCATCAAATTACTAAAATATCAGGAGGATGTCTGTGTCATATACTGTTAACAGACAACCCTTAAAAATCTGTCAGTTATATATTCTTTTTTAAAATATATATATATATATTCTAAAAAAACATTTACTTATTTATTTATTTTGGCTGCACCGGCTCTTAGTTGCGGCACATGGAATCTTTTTAGTTGCGGCATGCGGACTTCTTAGTTGTGGCATGTGGGCTTCTTAGTTGAGGCATGTGGACTCTTAGTTGTGGCATGCATGTGGGATCTAGTTCCCCGACCAGGGATCGAACCTGGGCTCCCTGCATTGGGAGGGTGGAGTCTTACCCACTGGGCCACCAGTGAAGTCCCTCAATTATATGTCCTTTTCCCTCTTAAATGGATTTTCTACTTAATTTCTCTCTCTCCCTCTTTTGGTTAGGGGCAGTATTTGGCTCCAGAGAATTTCATATCTCTCCTCCCCTTGATAGTCAAACCTCCAAAACACTTATCTAAACGTGCTGTCTCCATTTTCCCACTTCCCATTTCTACACACTCTTGAACCCATTCTACTCTGATTTCTTCCTCCAAAACAGCTGTGACTACCACTAAATTCATCACATAGTTTGACTTCTCATTTTAACTTGTCTTTATACACTATTTGACATAGTTGACCCTCTTTTCTTGAAATAGTTTCTCCCTTGGGGTTTCATGATTTTTAGTTTTCTTCCTAACTTGAGATTTATTTTTCTGTACTTGGCTAAGTTGGAATTCCTTAAAGCTCAAAACTATGTCCTTTCCTTTCTCTATCAGTATTTTCTTATGATGTAATCTTACTTGTACTAGTCAGTTCCATTTATATGTAGATACTACTTCACATCTGTACAAAATTTTCAAAATTACCTCATCCACAACAGAATTTAAGATTGAACCCCTTCCATTGTTCCTAGCTCAGTGGATTCCCCATCATTTATTCAGCTGTGCAAGCTAGAGTGACTGAGGGGTGGAATGACCATTTAATTTATTGCCCAAACCAGGGTACTTTTGAGAGTAGAAGGAGGGGCTATTAATAATTACACTGACATTGCTTGGCAAACTGGGAAATATAGTCACCCTGCATAGGAGTCATCATTGACACTTAGCTCTTGGTCATCCTTCAGATCCAAATTCATTACCATGTCCTTTTTTTTTTTATTTTTTTTTTATTTTTTTTTACCATGTCCTTTTGACTTATGTCTTTATGATCTCTCAGGTTGTTCATTTCTCTTCCATTTCTACCGTTGTTGCTGCCCATCAACTCTCATCTGAACTGGTAGTAGTCTTTGTGCTCAAAACTCTGCATCCGCTCTTGCTCTTTCCAGCCTGTGATTTCTCACTTCTCGATATTAAAGCCACGGGATGCTTTGTAAAGCACAACTCTGGACATCTGTCACAGAACCACCCCATCCCACCCCTTTTCTTTCTTTTTTTTTTTTTAAATGATATATTTATTTATTTATTTATTTATTTTTGGCTGCACCAAGCAGCTTGCAGGATCTTAGTTCCCCCACCAGGGTTTGAACCCAGACCCCAGGAATGAAATGAGAAGCTGGGGAAAGCTTCTCATCCTAACCACTGGACCGTCAGGGAATTCCCCCACCCCTTTTCTTGATTAAAACACATCAGTGGCTTCTCATCGTTCTTAGGATAAAAGATCATAAATCTTACCTTGGTCCACAGAGCTCTTCACCATATGGTCCCAAACTACTTTTCAGGCCTTGTTTTCAGTGTTTGCCTTTGCCTAGGTATCATAGCTCTAGTGTATCTCCTGCATTCTTTCAGTTTGTTGGGTGTACCATGAGCTCTGAGTTGCATGAACTGTTTCCACTCCCTGAAATGCTCCTCTCCTCCACCTGCTAAATACCTACTCATCTTCAGGTCTTGGCATAAGCATCGTTTTCATGCGGGACATTTGTCTGTTCTCACTGACTAGGTCGAATCTCTTTTTTGTAGCTTCATTTACACTTGCAGTTTAAAAAATCATGAATGGGATCACTTAGTGTTCTTCTCTTCCACTAAACTGTAAACTTCATGGGAGCAGGAACCATGTCTTTGTGTCCTCACCATTTATTGAGTATCTACCATGTGCAATAAATGTTTAAAGAGTGAAAGAAGATAATCCTATGTGTGGACCATATGATATTATAAAGCATTTTAGGCCTTTTGAAAATAAAGATGGTTGTGTATGTTTACTAATCTAAATCCCACAAGGTGCAACAAGTATAAGATTGATTCCTGAAGTGTTGGGGAAAATTTTATATATATTTGAATCTTTTAGGGGAGGGGTATAATGTTTGAATAGAGTGAAAATTCAGAGAAACTAGGTGAATAAATGATGTGTTATTTCATTAGATTGTTATACGTGGTAATATTGATACATTATCTAATAAATATTCTGTCAAATATTTGCACTTTTTCTTTGTGAGCTTCAGCTAGTACTCTAATGGTAAATGTTTATCATTTTGCTGAAAGTTCATTTTTAATAGAAAAAAACAGAAATATTGATATAAGATAAAAATTTTAAAGTGTAAATTCTGGAAAGTGTTTAATGCAGAGGTTTATTTTAAAATAAAACTTTTGGGACTTCCCTGGCGGTCCAGTGGTTAAGACTCCACGCTTCCACTGCAGGGGCACGGGTTCCATCCCTGGTCGGGGAACTAGGATCCCGCATGTTACATGGCGCGGCCAAATAACAACAATAACAACAACACAAAATAAAACAAAACTTTTGATAGTATTTTATTTAGTGTGGAGTTCCGTTAAATGTGTATTACGAGCTCTGTGGGCTAGAACTATCTTTTAGGACCTTACATTTTAATAAGTATGACGTATGTTACACGTGTACGTGCTTTGTTGAATGTGAGTCCTTTGTTGGATAAATTTATTGCAGACATCTTCTCCCATTCTGTGACTTGTCTGTCACTCTCTTTATTGTGTCTTGTGAGGAATAAAAGTTCTAAATTTTAGTGAAATTCAATCATTTTTTTTTTTTTTATGGTTAATGCTTTTTGTGTTCACATTTTCCCAGTTGTCTCAAAGGTATCTCCTCATGTTTATTTTTTTGAGTTTATTTATTAGTTTACTAGGACTGCCATAACAGAGTACCACAAACTGGGTGGCCTAAATAACAGAAATTTGTTGTCTCACAGTTATGGAGGCCAGAAGTCCAAGATCAAGGTGTCAGTATGATTGATGCCTTCTGCGGGCTGTGTGATGGGTCTGCTCCAGGCCTCTCCTTGGCTTGTAGATGGTCGCCTTCTTCTGTGTCTTTCATAAAGTCTTTCCTCTATACATATCTCTGTCCAAATTTCCCTTTTTTACAAAGACACTAGTCATATTGGATAAGGGTCCGCCCTAATGACCTCACTTTAACTTGATTATCTCCAAAGACCCTGTCTCCAAATAAGGTCACTAGTTTGAGGTACTGGGGATTAAATTTTGAGGAGACGCAGTTCAGCCCGTAACAAGATCCACATAAGGTCTACACATTGCCTTAAGTTGTATGTCTCCTGTGTCCTCTTGTTTTATAAAAATCTTCCCTTATTCCTGAGACTTTTAAGTTTTGATGTTCTCTACACATTTAGTACTGATTAGGCATAGATTTATGGAAATTCAGGGAAGTTATAGAAGTTCAGGAAGATGGCTATATTATTACAAAAAGCTAAAATGAGCTATTTACATTTTATTTTTAGGAAAACTGCCAGTTTTCTGAAAACCTTAGGAGCTATTTTAAACAATAAATACATACCATTCCTCTAGGAAAGAAACACAATTCTATTTTTCTTTTTGCACAGTATGTAACAATTTAAGATGGCTATTGACGCTTTGGGTTTTACTGTGGGGTTGTATGTGAAACAGAAAACTAGGATAGGGAGCTACATAGAATCGTATTTTGATCGTCTCTGTTCTCCAGCAAGGTTTCACTTTCCCTTATGTTTCAGTTGGGCTAGAGTGAAGGCAAGAAAATAATGTCACTTGTTCTAAAAGAAGTGAATTTGTGGTTAGTTTGAGAGTTGCGCACCTGTAGTGAAGGAAATCTGAAAGACGTTGGCAAGTGCTGGGCTAGAACTGAGAGGTCCTCCAGGCTTTGTTTGAGCAAAGCAAATGAAAGAGAGTTCCTTGTTTTAAAAACTGGCTCATTTAGTTGGAAGCTGGTAAATTCTTACTACTCATGCTTTTATACAAAGTAAAATTAGTTTTGCCAGTATGTGGGCCCCCCAGTTTTAAAGTGTATCACATGTGATTCAACCTTGGATTATTAAAAAGGAATTAACTTTGTTTTTTTGGTGTTAATTTCTATTTCTCAATAGATTGTCTGAGTTTCCACATCTTCGAAATACTCATAAAACTTCAAGGATACCAGATATAGTTAAAACAAAAGGTCTTAAATCCAGATCTCTCCATTTGGATGATTGTTCAAAGAATGATCACAGAGTGAAAAGTGATGTTTCTAAAGATGTACATTATAGCACTTCACTGCCATACTTCGAAAAGGAAGGAAAATCACATTTTGAAAAAAAGGGCACTTCACATTTGCCTACACCTGTTGAAAAACACTCCACCAATGGCATTTGGTCACGTTCCCATTATCAGGTTGGTGAGGGTAGTTCCAATGAGGATCACAGAAGAGGGAGGAAAGATAGTAGACATAACCAGTACTGCAGAGGGACTGACAGAATACGAAAAGACTTGAACACTAGCTGTGGTGATGGTGAATCGAGGAACATAGAGGCCAGTCAGAGGCTACAAGGACGTCCTGAGAAATATAGTAAAGGTGAACCAAAGGCTGAAAGCAAAAATTCAAAGTTTAAAAGTAACACAGATTTGGATTATAAAAATGAACACAGTAGCTCTTCTTGGGAGAAAGAAAGCTCTAGAGACAGGTCACACACTCGACTAGAATCTCAAAGTGACAAAAAACTCGAAAGACAAAGTGAAAGGTCACAAAATATAAATAGAAAAGAACTTAAATCACAAGACAAAGAAGAAAGGAAAGTTGATCAAAAACCTAAATCAGTAGTAAAAGACCAGGATCATTGGAAAAGATCTGAACGAGCATTGCTTCCTTATTCCAAGAAGGAACTAGCAAAGTCTTCTCATAATTCAAGTAAATACCATCCAGAAGAGAGAAGAGGCCGGGAAGATTGTAAAAGAGACAGGGCTGTAAGTAATCATAGTTTTCAAGAAGGAAGATGTCCGTCCTCTCTTTCAACCAATAGAACTCACAAACACGTTGACTCCAAGGAAGTTGATGCTGTGCACCAATGGGAAAATGCACCTTTAAGGGTAGAAAGGCATAGAACTGAAGATAAGCGGAAAAGAGAACAAGAGGGCAAAGAAGAAAATAGGCATATGAGAAATGAAAAAAGAGTACCTGCAGAACATCTGCAGAAGACAAACAAAGAGACTAAGAAAACCGCTACAGGTTTAAAGAGACAGAATGAGCCAAAAAACGATAATGGTGAAGTCTCTAATAATGATGTTTCTGAAGGACTGGCTAATAAAGAGCCAGCAGTTAAAGCTGAGAATGGTTCAAATGAAACACAAAACAAAGACTTAAAGTTAAGCTTTATGGAAAAATTGAACTTAACTCTTTCTCCTGCTAAAAAGCAGCCTGTTTCTCAGGAAAATCAGCATAAAATAACCGATACTCCCAAATCTAGTGACATATGTGATTTGGAGTCCTTGGTGCAGGCTAAAACTGTGACATGTATTCCCTCTGTCAGTGAACATATCACAGAGGAAACCAAATCAGAGTTATTGGAACCAAAGGATGCTCTTACAGCAGCATCTGAACCCAGGACCAGTGTTTCAGAAAGGAAAATAGAAGAAGAAAATAGTTTGTTCATTAAATCTGTTGCGAATACTGTGCATTGTGAAATGCCCATTTGTGGCACAGAGATTTCCTTCTCAGCATCTGTGGAAATGCAACAAACAGAATCCTTGTTTCCATCATCAACAGAAATGGAACAGACCATTAATGGTGCCAGGGCAGCAGTTCCTGTGGTAATGGACACAGTACAAACAAATGTTTCTCAAAACTTTGGTTTAGAATTGGATACCAAAAGAAACGATGACTTAAATTCTTGTAGTATTTCCGAAGCTACAGAAATGAAGGAGGCTTTTTCAACCAAAGTGACCAAATCCAATGAAAGCATTTTGCAGCCTTCAATTGAAGAAGCTGGCATTTTGCCAACAGTCCTTTCAGAAGATGGTAAACCAAACCTTGAGCCTTCTCTTGTAGATGCACCACTGGTTGAGAGTAAGTCTTGTCGCTTGGAGCCTTGCTTACCTAAAGAGACTCCAGAATCTTCACTTCAGCAGACTGAGTTAACGGACCACAGAATGGAAATTGGTGAAGCAAACTCAGTATATCATGATGATGAGAACTCAGTTCTGAGCATTGACCTTAATCAGCTGAGACCTATTCCAGAAGCCATCAGTCCTCTGAATAGTCCCGTGAGACCTGTAGCAAAAGTTCTTAGACTGGAAAGCTCATCTCGAGTTCCATTATATAATAACAGTCATAAAGGTAATAGTTTATATTATCTCCTATAACTTATATTTTTGTGAGAGTGTAGAATATGTCAGCAAGATGAATCAGTGCTTTTAATTTATTTATTGATATTTATTTAAAAAATTTTTATTGGCATATAGTTGATTTACAATGTTGTGTTAGTTTTAGGTGTGCAGCAAAGTGAATCAGTTATACATATACATATATCCATTCTTTTTTTTTTTTTAATTCTTTTCCTGTATAGGCCATTACAGAGTATTGAGTAGAGTTCCCTGTGCTGTACAGCAGGTTCTTATTAGTTATCTATTTTATATATAGTAGTGTGCATATGTCAGTCCCAGCCTTCCAATTTATTCCTCCCTGCCCTTATCCCCTGGTAACCATAAGTTTGTTTTCTACATCTGTGACTCTACTTTTCTATTGTAAATAAATTCATTTGTACCCTTTTTTTAATATTCCACATATAAGTGGTATCATATGATATTTGTCTTTCTGTGTCTGACTTAACTTCACTCGGTATGACAATCTCTAGGTCCATCCATGTTGCTGCAAATGGCATTATTTTGTTAGTGCTTTTTATTTGATAACTTAATTATTATTCAGACCTTTGTTGTTACCTAGAAATGTACATTGAGCCTTTAGTCTAGATTTAGGTAATTCTTATTTATACAACAAAAGGGAATCGTAGAACAGATTGTTTCAAATACTCCTTGCTTGCTTTCAGGTATATTTTTGTTGTCCAAAAGCCACCATCAAATGGCATAGAGTAGGTGATGCTGCTAACATCAAGTAAAGAAACCTGAACAGTTGGTTGCTGGTTATCCAAACGACCAAACTCTATACTATCACTATTGTCAGGTACTGTCTGAGACCAGTAAAGACCAATGACATGAGTAAGTGTTAGAGTAATATAGTGTAAATAGTGTAAAAGCTACTAAAATAATAAATTGCCTCAACATTTAATTTTTTCTTATATTTAGTTTGGAAATGTTAAATGACAAAGACTTGGTAGTCATGTGACTATAATATGCTTTTTTTCTTCCACAGATGTGTTTCCACGAAATTCAGCTCATTCTACCTCCAAGAGTCAGTCTGATCTCAATAAGGAAAATCAAAAGCCAATTTGCAAATCTGACAAATTTACAGAAGCAGACTCCCACAAGAATTCATCTTTAGATGAATTAGAAGAAGGAGAAATTATAAGCGACAGTGAAAAATCTGAACCACAAAAACGTTTTGACAAAAGTACCAACCCAAGAGCTTCTGCTGAAGTGCAGAACACAAAAACTAGCCCAGGAAGTAGGAAAAGCACTGTGCATTTGGATAAAGACAATAGGAAGATATCTTCTATAAAAATCCATCAGACCAAAGGCAAATGGAATAAAAGACGAACTGAATCTAGCAGATCTTCAAAAACAGAGAAGAAAGATAGGTCAGTGAGCACTTCCAGCCTGGAAAAAATAGTTCCAATTATTGCTGCACCCTCTTCTGTCCGAGAGGTTGTGCACATGTTACGAATGATAAGAAAACACGTAAGGAAAAATTATATGAAATTCAAGGTAAAATTTTCATTAATACAGTTTCATAGAATTATTGAGTCAGCAATTTTGAGTTTTACATCACTAATTAAACACCTTGACTTATCCAAAATCTCTAAGTCAGTGACTACTTTACAGAAGAATCTCTGTGATGTTATAGAATCCAAACTTAAGCAAGTTAAAAAGAATGGCATCGTGGATCGTTTATTTGAACAGCAGCTACCAGATATGAAAAAAAAATTGTGGAAATTTGTAGATGAACGATTTGATTATTTGTTCACAAACCTTAAGAAAATCTTAGTAAAGTTTTGTGACTCCATAAACATTGGCAGTGACAGTGACGAAGGAAAACTTGAAAAGATAAATAAAGAGAAAGCACAATATTCAAATTGTCAGAAGGGGAATGTAGGCAGCTCCAGCAAAGAAATGTTGAAGGAGAAATCCCCCAAATCAGAAGATTCTGGTTACTCTAAGTCTTTAGTAGGTTGTAAAAAATCTGAGGAAAAACATCAAGAGCAAAATAATTCCAGTATTAACACAGTAAAGCACAACGTTAAAAAAAGTACTAACACTTGCTTTGATAATATTAAGAACCCTCAATTTGAAGAGCCTTCCTTGGAACCAAACTGCCCGAGCACCCCAAAGGCAGGAAAAATGGAAGGCAGCACCATAGAGGACGCACAGGCATCCCAGCACGCTGCTTTGAAGCCAGAACGCAGTTTTGAGATTCTTACTGAGCAGCAAGCATCTAGCCTTACTTTTAATTTAGTGAGTGATGCACAGATGGGAGAAATATTTAAAAGTTTGTTGCAAGGTTCTGATCTTTTGGACAACAGTGTTAACTGTAACGAAAAAAGTGAGTGGGAGTTAAAGATACAAGGGAAACCGATGGTAGAGAGTCTTAAATGTGAATCTCTACCAGCTTGTACAACGGAAGAGCTCGTTTCAGGGGTGGTTTCTCCCTGTCCTAAGATGATTAGTGATGATAATTGGTCATTATTGTCATCTGAGAAAGGTCCGTCTCTGTCTTCAGGGCTTTCGTTGCCAGTTCATCCTGATGTGTTGGATGAAAATTGTATGTTTGAAGTGTCCACTAACATAGCTTTGAGTAAAGATAATGTATGTAGTTCAGAAAAGAGCAAGCCCTGTGTTTCCTCCATACTTATTGAAGATCTAGCAGTCTCTTTAACAGTACCATCACCTCTGAAGTCAGATGGTCATCTCAGTTTCTTAAAGTCAGATGCTTCGTCTAATTCAACGCCCGAAGAAGTTATTAGTGCCCATTTTAGTGAAGATGCCTTACTTGAGGAAGAGGATGCATCTGAACAGGACATTCATTTAGCCCTGGAGTCTGATAATTCAAGCAGTAAATCAAGTTGTTCTTCATCATGGACAAGCCGGTCTGTTGCTCCAGGCTTTCAGTACCACCCTAATCTACCCATGCACGCTGTCATAATGGAAAAGTCCAACGATCATTTCATTGTGAAAATACGCCGTGCGGCACCATCTACCTCCCCTAGTCATAAACAGAATATGGTAGCTGATAAATCTTTGCCAAGAGTGGAAAAGGAAGCTGATGAAGCAGTGGAGAAAGAATATATTTCATGTCAGTACAGAGTTTTTAAATCTGTGGAGGAATTGAAAATTTCCAGTAAAAATGTTGATAGCAGTAAATCAGTTCATGAAGAACAGGACTGTATGATACAAACAGAGGTTCCCGATATATATGAATTTCTTAAAGATGCTTCAGGTAAAGTGGTTCATAGTACTGAAGTGGCTGAGGAATATTTCAAGTTGCATCAAGTATGGGAACCAAAAGTACCTGAAAGTGTTGAAGAATTGCCTCCAATGGAAGAAATTCCACATTCTGTCGAGGATCATCTTCGAAACACATATATAGACCTCACGAAAGATCCAGTCACCGAGACCAAAAAGTTGGGGGAATTCGTAGAAGTAGCAGTTTTAAATATTGAGCAGTTGGGATGTTCTGGAAGCAGTGTGGATCAAAATGCTCCAGTATTAGACAATATGCAGCCTGATACTGTAGATGCTTTTATTGATTTGACACAAGATGTTTCAAGTGACAGTAAAAATGAAGGTAACCGTCCTGCTTTAGCTGTTGAAGACTTGGGGTGTCAGGTGATATGTGTAGATGAAGATAACTCAAAGGAAGAAAAGGTGCAAGTGGCAAACAGGCCTTTGGAATGCGTTGTTGAGGAAGGCTGTATCGATTTAACCTCGGAATCTCCCAGTTCGGGTGAAGTGAAAAAGGTTGATTTAAAATCAGAGTTGGCATCAAATTCTGATAGTTCAGAGTTGCCTGGGGCTTTGGATAATGCGCACAAAAAGAGGAAAAATCTTTCTGATCTAAATCCTTCTTCTCAGAAAAAACAGAGAAAGGAAACACACTTAACCGGTAGGGAAAAGACCAAGAAAGTTACCCAAGATTCTGGTGAGAATGGTGATGCTCACCGAAAGAAAGCCAGTAAGAAAAAGGCCCCTGTAGTGACTAAAGATCGCTCGTCATTAAACGAAAGCCCAGGGACTAAGGATGCATCAGCAGCATCTGCCACTTCTCTTACAAGCCTTTCTGCAAAGAATGTTATTAAAAAGAAGGGAGAAATTATAGTTTCGTGGACAAGGTAAGAATCTAATGAGACTATTAAATCACCAGGAAATTTTGAGATACCAGAAATCTGTTCTGTCATGTCATCATAGTTTTATCCCATCTTAAAATAGGGAAAGTGATGACTTACTTCAAAAGTGGCCAAAGTTGGTAGAAGTTAAATTCTAGGATACAACCCAGCTGTACTGTAGAACAGTCTAGAGCAGTGGCTTTTAACCAGCGATGTGTACTAGCACCGTGGACAGAACTTTTCATTATGTTTTTAACTTCACTTTTCAATGAAAAAGAAAAATTCTTTCATTTGTAAGGAACCTGGTATACGCACATTTTAGAAAGGAGGAATGACAGGTGGTGAATAGGACAAAAAGTGTGGGTGTTTGTAATTTGAGTTTTCCCCCGAAATTAGAAGCTTCAAAAACAGGTTGTACTTTTGACTTTTATGTGAGATTTTTAAGAAATGCAGATTTAAAGACCCCATTTCGGATGTCAAGGTGACCACAGTTGGGAACCATTGAACCAGAAGTGCATGATCTCTAGACCGGCTAGAGTGCATAATGAGAGAGACTGAATTTTGTTGAAATTGGTGATCAGTTTTGTTTAAGACCTCAGTCCTCTATGCCTTCATTTCGGGTAACCTGCAGATGGTAAAATCCCGGAGACTATAATAACACACATTGGTTCAGACCATGTAGAAAAAGCAGAGGTCTGGGGATTAGAAGATCTGGCTTCTGTGTTACTTTTTGGTTCTTCTCGCTTATCAAGTCTGTGATCACATTTGGGCCCTAACTTTTAAAGTACTATACACACTACTGGTAGAATTTTTAAAAATCTTTTATTTTGTCATTAGAAACATACATTAGTATTTGTTTTAGAAAATTTGGGAAATATGTATGAACTCAGAGATTAAAATCATCCATAATCTTATCTCTCAGAGATAACCATTGTCCATATTTTAGTATATACACTTGTTCTTTGTTTATGGGTTTTAATAAAAGTGTCAACTCTTATTGGTAGATAGTAAGGCAATGGAATTTTTGTTACCTTTCTGTTCGAACCTACAAAAGCTAAATAACATTTTTCCCCCTTCAGAAATGATGACCGGGAAATTTTATTGGAGTGTCAGAAAAAAGGGCCATCGTTGAAAACATTTTCTCATTTAGCTGCCAAGTTGAATAAAAATCCATATCAGGTAACTACCCCAGTTTTACATCTCTATTGTTTCACAGATGTTACTACTCTAAGTATTTAGATTTGATTTTTAATGTGTTTAAAATATATAGCTATTTGTTAGCAAACTTCTTTAAAAGTATGGCTCTTTGGAGAACTCCCCGGTGTTCCAGTAGTTAGCACTCCATGCTTTCACTGCCGAGAGCACGGGTTCAATCCCTGGTCGGGGAACTAAGATCCCGCAAGCTGCGTGGTGCAGCCAAAAAAAAAAAAAAAAAAAGACTGTTAAAAATTTGGTGATCGTGGAAGAAGTTTGAAACAATCCTAATTCTTTATTCTGTTGTTCTGCCATTTACTTATTTGATCTTGAGCAATTTTGTAATGATATTTGCTTGTTTAAGAAAGTTTGATATTGAAAAGTTAAACTAGCAATTACCTTTATTATGAAGATACTTTGTTTTTCTAACTATTACTTTACCTTTATAATTAAGGGTAACTTTCTCTGTCTTTAGATGGTTTGTGAAAATATTCATCAAAGATAAAAAAAAAAATACTGAGATATTTATAATTAACCCTCATTTAAAATTTTTCAGGTCTCAGAAAGATTCCAGCAGCTAATGAAGCTCTTTGAAAAGTCAAAATGCAGGTAGTTAATGGTTACACTACAGGAGGCTAGTAAAGTAAATGTTTGACACTGTGCCTGTGCAGTTAATGGCCTGTTAGTCGTTGAAGATGTGAGTGGTGGGTGAGAGACATCCAGTTGAGTTCCTGTTTCAGTCACAGGTTGGAGAATTGTTGCTCGTGCAGGCTTCTAAGGCATCTCATCCACAGGGACGTGGTCAGTGAAGCCTGCTGCAATTCAGATCAGCATCTCTCCTCAGCCTTCTGAGTGTTGATGAGTCTAAAGTGGGGGGAAATCCATTTGATGATTGATAATAAATTTTTATCGATGAAGAAAAACAAAACATTCTTGAGGGAATTCCCTGGTGGCCCAGCGGTTAGGACTCTGTGTTTCCACTGCCAGGGGCCTGGGTTCTGTCCCTGGTTGGGGAACTAATATCTTGCGTGCCTCATGGCTCAGCCAAAAAAAGAAAAAAAAGGAAAGAAAACATTCTTAAATAGCAGTATATTGCATAGCCAGTGAAATCTGTGCAGTCATTGTAATTTAACATTTTTTACATTTTTAATTAGGAGTGCTAGAATGCTTTAAAATACAAAACATACATTTATAAACATGAAGTCCATTGTCATCTGAAGAGGTGACATGATTTACCATGTTACATTATTAATAATGTTCACAGACATGTTTTTTTTTTTTAATATTCTTTATTTATTTATTTTTATATTTATTTTTGGCTGTGTTGAGTCTTCATTTCTGTGCGAGGGCTTTAGTTGCAGCAAGTGGGGGCCACTCTTCATTGCGGTGCGCGGGCCTCTTCACTATCGCGGCCTCTGTTGTTGCGGAGCACAGGCTCCAGACGCGCAGGCTCAGTAGTTGTGGCTCACGGGCCCAGTTGCTCTGCAGCATGTGGGATCTTCCCAGACCAGGGCTCGAACCCGTGTCCCCTGCATTAGCAGGCAGATTCTCAACCACTGCGCCACCAGGGAAGCCCCAGACATGTTTCTTTAAGCCATTCTTATACGGGTTTATTAAGGCAATAATGTTTATCAGGTATTTCCTATAAGACCTGAGCCAATTGCTTAAATATTTTGGACTTTTATGTAAGGAAAATTGTAAAGATATTTAACACATCACTAGTTTTCAATTGATTTGTAGTCATAATTATTTGAATCCAGAACGCCCAACTTTAAATAAAACTAACTCTGAAGAAGAACCATATTTGGACATTGATCTCATTGTGAAGGGTTCTGAATACTTTTGAGTTATAAAAATCTGTTTCTAAACCCAGTGTAAATTACTGTCTTTAGATAATCTGTTCATTTCAGTATCCTCTCAAAGCAACTAGTTTGTTAATGAAATCTTCAAAAGATATTTAGTAGTGTACTCTGACATTAAAATTCTGTTTATATAATTCAGAATGTAAGATTGAATAATGAGGAATTTGAAGAAAAAGCTTATTCTAAAGAACCTTTAAAAAAATAGTTTGATGCAAAAATGGCCTGGTTTTTTTTCAGATTCACTATGCTGTAAATTTTTCACTGCCTTTAGGAAATTAAACTGAGGTTTTTTTTTTGTTTTATTTGAATGTTATCTTAAAATATGACTTCCATTCTCTTGTTGAAGATAATGTTCCTTTCATGAACGAACTAACTTGTATCTGGAAATGACACTTATTAGTTTGAAATTTCCAAATTCCATTACAAATCTACAATCTTTTAATGGATTTGGTACTTGAGATTTTATTTGCTTGCATGATAGCACAAATAGTGGGTTATTTCATTCCTAGCTTGTTTTTTTTTTGAATTTTTGAATTTTATTTATTTATTTTTTATACAGCAGGTTCTTATTAGTTATCTATTTTATACATATTAGTGTATATATGTCAATCCCAATCCCTAGTTTGTTTCTTAACTGATTTTTTTTCCTTCAGGTACTATAGTCTCATTACATTCTTATCAAAATCAGAGTGTAATGATAAAGTTACCAAACTGAGTCTGTAAAAAGCTAGTTCTTTAACCACCAATATTTATTATCTAAGTAGAACTCATTTAAAAGAACAACACTTTATGAGATGGTCATATCAGAAAAATAGAATCATAACTTTAGCATTTTCTTACATTACAGATAAGTTGCTGAATTCCTTGGAATCTTAATTGATATTGCAAACTACACAGAAGCTTGGAATTCTTCATGTTTTTAATGGGGAAGGAGGGGGCAGTTTTATGACATTTGATTACCAGATAATAATCTGCATTTGTCATAACTTGCTGACTCTTAATCTCAAGCCAGCATGTTCACCTTGTTCCTGACATCAGTCTGATTTGCTTACCTGTTATTGGTCACGATATTTATTTTTAAACAGGTTAGAACTTGTTATTAAGATAAAAGCAACAACAAAACAGTATTGAAACCTTAGTTTTGATATTTCAAAGAAATGACTTTCTTTTCTAGATTTTTAAAAATAGTTTTGTAGAATTTTAAGCTTAACCATTATTTAGTTTGTTTCATCCATTTTTATTTGCTTTTCTAATTGCCTGTCCTCATTTTGGTAAATTGTAAAATAATTTAAATAGTGTATCTGTAAATATGTATAATTATAATGATGTAAAATACTTTGTGTGTGTGTGTGTATGTTTGGGTGTATACACACACATAAATGGCTGTACCTAGCCAAGGACTTTTTTATTTGTATAAAACTTTTTATATAAAGTTTGCTTTCTTTACCAGTAATGTATAAATAAAACCATGTAAAGTTCTGTTATACTTTGATTAGAATGTTTCTTTTAGCGTGCTTAGATAATAATTGAAACAAAAAAAAAGGTAAAACTCCCAGAGGACATGGGGGCTATTTTGAAGTGGTTCTTGGTTAGGGTGTGGCTGACTGAATGCGTGGCTGGCTGAATGTGTTGGAGCAGATGAATTGGAAAAACCAGTTGCCTTTGCCTGCTTTCTCACAGCAGGTAGTGGTACAGTGAACTGTGCTGCAGGTGTCCTCACAGACAAAATCAGGGCAGCACAAAAACTCCTTTGGGGTGAAGATCTGGGAAAAACAGGTAAGGATTAACTAGCTATGCATTATTTATTCATCCCTCCCCCCTTCAGACTGGTGGTACTGATGGGTTACAATCTAGGCTTTGGACTCTATGAAGTGACTTGAGGAAATTTGCCATTTCTCCCACAGTGTCCAGCATCTGCAGGAGAAGCCCTGATCTGAAGGATTACTTGGTAGATAACAAACTGAAATAATGAACTGTGGTTTTGTAGTGCTGGGGCTGCCTAGAGGGCTGGCCCTCAGCCCTTCCCCAGTGCATTCTATCACTCAGAACCCTTACCACCAGGTGAATGAGTTCACGAGCCAAAGTAAAGTAGCAACTAAGAGATACCACTGGTTTAAAAGAAAATAAACAGGATTACATAAGACCATAACAATCTAAGATAAAGCCAATAAACGTTAAAAGGGAAAAGAGAAGATTTTGTCAGTGTGGTACAAGAATCAGAACTAACCACGTAGAAATATTAAACATATAATATTTAAAATAAATGTAATAAAATGGAATGAAAATAGAGTGGATACAGCTGATGCATGAATTAGTTGAAAAGTTGGATTGAGAAACTCTTCTAGAAGGCAGCAAAAAAAGGATAAATAGAAAATAAATGCAGGTGTAAGTGGGATGAAGGACAGAAGTAGATGTGCCAACATTTAAGTAACAAATGCGGTCAGAAGAAGAAAAAATTTGAAGATTGAGAGGGCCATAGAGTGCCAAACAAGAAAGAAGAAAGTACCCACATCTAGACACATACTGAAATTAGGAGTATCAAAGATGACAAGAAAAATCTAAAGGCTTTTAGACAGTCAATCCTTGTATAAGGAGCAAGAATCATATTGACCTTACTCTTCAGAAGAGCAATGCTGGCTGTGAGGAAACAGTATTTTTAAGGTACTGGACCTAAAATTTTATATCCATTTAAATTGTTATTCAAATGTGAGGGTTTAATAAAAAACATTAATATTCATCACTCAAAGATCCACACTGTAAACATTTTTGGAGAGAATACTCAACAAAAAACAAGTGCAGGAAATATTTCAAGAACTAGGGGTGAGTGAGCAGATACCTTGGTAAAGTGTGTACAGGCTGACCTCAGCGATACTGCAGGTTTGGTTCCAGACCACTGCAATAAGGCAAATATTGCAATAAAGCAAGTCACGAAGTTTTTGGTTTCCGCTTCTGCCCATAGGAATTTATATCACCAGGTGTGAACAAGGTGGCATGGTGAATACGGGCACCATTGACTAGCCTAAAGGCAGTGGCTAGTGAAGCTCTCACCCTGTGTGCATCTTTCTCTATCCTGAGACATTTATTCTCTCTAGGCTTTCTGTTCCCTTCTGTTTCTCTGAGTGTGTTTTGGGCCTCTTAGTGACTCCATAGATTGAGCATAACTTTCGGTGAGAGTAAAAGTAGGAACTTAAAAAAAAAAAACTTGTCTATGGAAGTGGTTCTCAGCCTTTAGTGTGCTGATTTTTGCTCAGCCTTTGGGCCGGTTGGAATGAGGCAGTGGGTGTCTTTCCCACAGCTGTGCAGTGCTAATATTACTTACCTCATCAATAATTTCCAATTATTACTGTGAGGTTATGGAGAGTTGCCCACTCTGTGCCTCTGTCTTAAAGATATTCACCTACTTGCTAAGTCTTCAAGAGTGAAGTGATAAGATTGATTCACCTGCTGAAGACTTTAAAAAATCAGATATATGGTTCCATTTATTGTTTATTTTCTAGTTTACACATTTATTTTCTTGAATAGGCAATACATTCACTGTTCAGTGAACCATATAAAAGTATCCATCTCACCTCTTCTCCAGTCACTGGGTTTACCTTTCCTTGAGGCAACTAATATTAGGAGTTATTCTACGTACGCTTCTGAGTTGTTCTTTGCATAAATGTATGATTTTAATGTTTTGGCTCTGGTAAAATGCATTAAAGGTATTAATTTGCAGCTGACTTTTAGGATTAAATGTCAAGGGCTTTCTTGGACAATGTACCCAATACTACACAGATACACATATTAATACATCGTGTGTTTTCACCTCTAGTTAATTCTGACAGTCAGTTTGTATTTGAGACTAGTTTGCCGGGGTAGTGGAAATTTAACCTCTTTACCTGTCTACCTTTCATTATCATCCATTTTTTAAAATTAAATATATGAAAATAGAATAGGCAGATGATACTTACGAAGTGTCAATAACTTTATGTACTTTCTATATTTTATATGGAAAAGAGCAGATTTAGAAATGTGCCTCGGAGCTGTGTTCTAGGGACACCCTTGCTGTCAACTCCTCTAAGGTGGCAGTTAGATTGTGTACTTGAGGTGTGACTAATGTGAGATGCTACAAGGCTGGGAGTTAGGAGATCTGGTCTCTGTCTGCATTGGGCAAATCATTTGACCTCTCTGAATTAAAACACTTTACAAAAATTTGATATAGGTTTCTAAGGTTCTCACATTCTCTACTGGAAAAGAAAATTTTCCTGAGCTGCCTGTTTCAGCCTAATAGAATATTGCTAGAACACATAACCTACAGATAGGCACAGCCCCCTCTTGGTGGTCTAAAAATGCTTAATTTCTTTTTGAGCTATTTCTCCTTTCAGCCTGGCATGATTTGCAAGAGCACTTTGGGTTTGACTGTCACTCTGTTATTACTTGTTCCCATTTGGTGAGGCCAGACTCAACCCAGGCAGCTGTTGATGAAATTGGACATGACCCACTGATCTGCGACATCAATTCCCAGAGCAATCAATTGACTGAAAGAAATGCACCCAAACTCAAATCACCATTATCATCCACAAACAAAAAAGGAAAATTCTCATTTGTTTCACCTTTCATTTCCAAATATGATATACTAGGAGGGGCTCCAGCTTCGTGCCAATTAGAAAAAAATATGACAAGAGAATTAAAAAGCACCAAAGGACATCTTGACCTCAGGGGAGGACTAGGTTAGACTCCATTGATCAAAATTACTGAGCTTATTCTGCATTGGTCCCCACAGCCAGTGGGTCAGAGCCTTTACATCTGCAACCAGCAGTATTTCCACTAATTAGCCACACATGGTCCAACTTGAAGGTTCTTTGAGCCCAGTCATTAATTTTTTATCCACTCCTAAGGTAAGTTGTAAATATATGGTATCTCTTGTTTATGAGAAATATAGGAAATCCCTGTGGGGATACAAAGATAATATTTGAAATAAAATTCAGGAAAGCACTGACTTTTTACACAGGAGATGCTAAATTAGTATTTGATAATAAAAGAAAATTCAAGAATATTTCTTGGACCTGTAGTTATTTAATAGTAAAAAATAGTTATTTTTAGGAAACAGGAATGCTTGTTTAAAGGATCTTGCTCTTGCATGCTAATATGCATGATTGTATTTCTGTTTCATGTATTTCTGTTTTTCAATGTTCCTTTTCTTGCTATTTAAAAATTATAATTTCCTAGTTTTAAAGCAAGAGTGGCAAAAAGAAGCATTAAATAGTTTAGGATTTCTAAATAGAGAGTAAGTTGATAAAATGAGCTAGCTTTTTCACCTTGGGGTTTTTACAGAAAATAGAAGCTCTAGCTTTTTTTTAAGTGCTAAAGGAGTTCTTTTTTTAAATAAAGAATAATGGCCAGACAATTTTAAAGGAATAATTATGGGAAAGGACCTAAACTCTTTAAGAGAGGATAGAGCTTAGTAAATTATTGCTTCTGTTAATGAGGCAGAAGTCCACAGTTTTTAAATCTAATTTTTTATTTGCATGTGCTAGATATGACTACATTTTTAATTTTTGAATTTCAAACAATTCACAAGTATATAGAGTAAAAAAAGCCTCCTTAATACCTCTTCCAAATTCTGACAGGTACCTACTATAAAATTTTTATTTAAAATATTGTTTATACATATGTATGTACATACAGCTATAAATTTACATAAATGTATATATTAGATTAAAATCAGTCATGCTTTCTTAGAAGAATCTTTTTCCTTTTCCTTTTTCTTTTTTGCCTCTCCCTTTAAGCTCCCCCTTCCACCCGCATGTTCTCCTACAGACCTCCAGTAACCTATATGAACTTCCTCATGTGTACCCTTCTGTATTTTTTCTCCATACTTCTATAGCCACATACACATATATTTCCTATACATATGCATACACATATATGTATATTTAAAGGATTTTATTTTACTCAGTGATCTATGGATGAATTAATTTGGGGAGAATTGTTGTCTTTATAAATTTTGAGTTTTCTAATCCCTGAGCCTGGTATATCCCACCATTAAATTTATTTATTTAAATAGCGGTATGTGTATGTGTATTTAGTATTGTCAGCTATTCTCTACTTGAAACTCTGTCCTGCTTTGGTTTCAGTGACATTGCCCTTAATGGTTTTCCCCCTCTTTCTCTTTGGCCATTTCTCATTTTCATCTGTAGACTTTTTTTCCCTGTGCTATTTTTCAAGGTTTTGTCGTTGGCTTACTTTTTCTTCTTGTCCCTAAGTGGTCTCTACCTATTCAATGATTATTCACAAATGTTTACTTATCTCTAATTTGCAACTTTTGTTGTTGTTGCCTTCTGGACATCTCCACTTTTGCCATTCAGTTTTGTTGGGTAAAATCTGTAAGTTTTTTACAATTATAATTTCTGGCATTAATGGGCTTAAAAAGCCACCTTCTACTTCAAGATTATAAAATATGTTTTTACATTTTACTTTAATACTTTTATAGTTTAGTTTTTACATTTAATACTTGTATTCCATCTGGAATTTATTTTTGTGTTTGGAGATAAGTAGGGAAAATATAACAGTTCCATGTTTTTTTCTCTTGTATTTTTGAGTTGATATTCATTTGTTTTTTTTCACTGTCCATTTTATACGTTACTGGGCATCCTTGGTGACTAAGTACTGTGAGGGCTGGATCAGGTATATCTTCATTGTTGAATTCCCTGGCATCTAGCACAATGCCTATGTGATAGTAACATTCTAGTAAACATTGTTGAATGAATGAATTGTGGAAGGAGAGAATTGTTTCATTATCTGTTGTAACTTAACACTTATCCTGTTTTTTTTCTATGTCTTTCATACATGGAAGTCTTCCACGTCTTAGAAGCCTTTAAGCTCTCAAATATTTTAACTTCATTGAACCTTGAAAAACATTTGTTTTTTTCAGGGTAAACCGAGTAACCTATTTATATCAGCTATGCCTTGATTCTTTCCCAGCACCCAAGCTTGCTAGAGAAGCACTTTATATTCACTTTTCTTTTTTTTTTTTTGTTAGTTTGTTTTTGTTTGATTTGAACTTTATTTATTTATTTTTTATACAGCAGGTCCTTAATTAGTTACCTATTTTATACATATTAGTGTATACATGTCAATCCCAATCTCCCAGTTCATCCCACCACCACCACCACCACCGACTTTTCTTCTAAGTAAGCAGAGCTTCCGTGAAAACCTGCTGTTCCAGATGTGGCTTTGTAGATGTAATCATATGTCATTGCTGGTACTGTTTCTGAGCCTGCTTAATCTTTACTGCTACCCTGTGCCAGTTCCTAAAGGTTTATTTGGCTGAGTTCTGTTTTCTTTACTTGTACTTTCAGTCTTGCAGTGGGAGCCATCGATGATACATAATGAGGATCTATTTTGTTTTTCTGTTGGTGATTTTTCCAGTGATAGAGTCAAGGAACTGAGTTTTAAAAAGAAAAGACAATTAAATCCACTATTATTTATTGATACCTTAGTGTGCCAGACCAAAATGAAATAGAAAGTGTCCCTATCTGCAAAAAGAGTACCTTTTCAGGAAAGGTAACATAAGACAACTATCACAAAACTCATTTTAGGCACAGTACCAAGTGAGTGATATAAACACTAGTGTTGTGTGAATTTAGGAATGGGAAAAATCACTCTGACTTGGGATGGCTGGGGAAAACTTCCTGGAGGAGTTGAGACTTATTTAAGATCATGTAGGATGTATGGTAAATATGGCTTCTCATATGTTAGAAAAATGAGCAAAATTTTGGAACGGAATGCATTGTACAAATATGACGGCCAATGAGTATACCAGAATGACAGTCAACTTTGTGTAGGAGAGAAGGGGACAGGAAGGGAATTGGGTCAGATTGGGGAGGGTTGTTAGTGTTTTTCCCAAAACATATTCCTTAGAAATATCCTGTTTCAGCAAGCACAGGCCATAAATATTAGAGCTGGAAAATCCCTTGTAGTTTTGTTGACATGAAGAGAGGATCTGCTGGATTGATGAGCTCGTTGTCTTTATGTATGACATCCATGGATGCTATTAACCTCAGTGTTTTCTGTATATTTCAGACATTAGTCCCTTACCATGGGGGATTGGAATTTATTGGGTGGCATGCTAGAGGAAGTTCACTCCCACTCAACCACGGTGGGGAAAATCTGGCTGACCATCCTCTTCATTTTCCGGATGCTGATACTTGGTGTAGCTGCTGAAGATGTCTGGGATGATGAACAGTCAGCATTTGTCTGCAACACCCAGCAGCCAGGTTGCAACACTGTCTGTTACGATGATGCTTTCCCTATCTCTTTGATCAGGTTCTGGGTTTTACAGATCATCTTTGTGTCTTCTCCCTCTCTGGTATATATGGGCCATGCACTTTATAGCCTCAGGGCCTTTGAAAAGGAGAGGCAGAGGAAAAAGTCACAGCTTAGAGCCCAGATGGAGAATCCAGAGCTTGAATTGGAGGAGCAGCAAAAGATAGATAGAGAACTGAGGAAGCTGGAGGAGCAGAAGAAGATCCAAAAAGTCCCTCTGAAAGGATGTCTTCTGCGTACTTATGTCTTACACATCTTGACCAGATCTGTGCTGGAAGTAGGGTTCATGATAGGCCAGTGTATTCTCTATGGGTTGCAAATGCACCCCCTTTACAAATGTACTCAACCTCCTTGCCCCAATGCAGTGGATTGCTTTGTGTCCAGGCCCACAGAGAAGACCATTTTCATGCTCTTTATGCACAGCATTGCAGCCATCTCTTTGTTCCTCAACGTGCTGGAAATATTTCATCTGGGGATCAGGAAAATCATGAGGGCACTTTATGACAAATCCAGCAGTGAGGGCATTGAGGACGAAAGGGGACCTCCATCTCATTTGAAAAGATATTCAGCGTCCCAGCAGTGTATGAATTGCTCTCTCTTCCCTGAAAGAGTCTCTCTACTTCAAGCCAGCAATCAACAGCAAGTCTTCCGAGTCAATGTGCCGAATTCTAAAACCATGTGGCAAATCCCACAGCCCAGGCAACTTGAGGTAGACCCTTGCTGTAGTAAAAAAGACTGGGCTGAGGAGGATCAGCACAGAGGACAGCTCCATGTCCACAGCCCGTGTCCCTGGGATGATGGTGCTAGAATTCAGCACTCGGGACAGCAACCAGACCGGTCTTCCTTTGGCTTGCAGACTACAACGCCCCAGTCCTGGCTCGGTACAACGATGGCTCCTAGACATTGTCCATCATGTACAACAGGACCCTGGGAGCAGTCCCAGGACCTGCAACCCTCAGGGGAGCCTCTCACAGATCTACACAGTCACTGCAGACACAGCGATGGCAGCATGAGAGAGAGCAGAGTCCAGACAGACGGATCTTGCCTGGGCAGTCGCAAGGCCAGCTTTCTGTCCAGATTGCTGTCTGAAAAGGGACAGCTGTACAGTGACTCAGTAAGCTCCAGTTCTCGAAATAGCTCTTGCCTGGGCTTTCCGCACTGGGAAAACAGCCCCTCACTTCTGCCTTCAGCCACTGAGCACAGAACATCAATGGTAAGTAAAGACAGACAGCCTGACTGATCATGGAACTTTCACAATAGGTGTTCCACTTTGGTTACTTCTTAGCCTTCTGTTTCCTCCTTCTTTGTGTATATATGTGTGTGTTGAGAGAGAGGGAAAGGAGGAGAGAGAGGTTAATTTATGGAGAGTTAAATTCATTCATTTAACACATTCAGTTGAATTTAATTCGTAAAATAAACTTATTGAAAACTTTATATCAATTAGTCTTATAAGTGCTGGGTATATAAATGAATAAAATATCATGTGTACCATCAAAGGGCTCAGAGTCTGGATGGGAAATTAGGTAAACATATAAATGGTCAAGTGTAAGGTGCCATGTTAGAGGGAGTGGTGGGCAAAGGAGGGAGAAGTCAATTCTTTCTGGATGGGTCAGGAAAAGCTTTATAGTTGAAGCTACTTTTGAATGGAGTCTTGAAAGATGTGGTGAGTTTCTCCAGACCTGGGAGGACTGGGGTACATGGAAGGAGGCTGTCCTAGTACAAGGAGAACACAGACAAAGGCTGAGAGGTGTGACATAGCAGGGCTGTCTGGGGAGCCACGTGTGTCTGGAGCACAGAGTAGTAGGAGGGCTTCAGAGAGAGGGAAAGCTGGAGAAGGGGGCATGGAGGCCTTGCAGGGAGGCAGTGGAGAACCCACAGAGGATGTGCAGTAGAGGAGTGACTGGATCGGAGTTGCACTTTAGACAGCTCTTTGTATCAGAGTGTGGAAAATGGATCAGAGGAGGGATCATTTGTAACCTTGAGTTGCCCTTGTCTCACTAAGGAAGGAGGGTGTGCTCCATTGTTTTAATAGCTCTGGCATTTAAAAGTCATATACAAATATTTGTTGATATATTTCACAAAGACGAAGATCAATGTTGTATTGATAATTCTGTTCTCTGAAAAGCCACTGTGGAATAAACATTCCCTGGCCATTGTAAGACATAATGGATATTTACTGTGGATTCTTCTCAATTCTGAAAAAAAAAAAAAAAAAAAGGGAGAGAATGACACATGTTTTACCTACTGCTCCTAACAACTTTTTTCCATTAAAAAGAAAAATCCCCCAAGTTAATAGGGGAACTTCCCAGTTGAGTTCGCTTGGTTGAACTCACACCCTTGCTTTTTCCTTTGCTTCATTCTTTGTGTTAATAATGATTGAATCCTCCTACCCTAGTTTTGTATCTCCCATGAGATATTTTGTTACTGTGCTAACGCCATATCTTGAGGAGGAATCATCATACCTAGATTTTTTCTAAAATGCTTTTTTTCAAACTTATACTCATTTCTTGTCAGTGACCAGCTGTCTTCTCAGGAGATTACGTGTAGGGTTATTGTATGGCTGCTTGGAACCCTATGCCAAACTATAGCAGGGTTCTCAACTCTGGCTTGAGTTAGAGTCATCTGGAGCTTTAAAAAAATCTCCATGCCCAGGACCCATCCACTTCCAATCAAACCAGAATCTCTGGAGATGGGATGGAGGATTGGTATTTTTAAAATTCCCATGGTGATTGTAATGTACAGCCAGGGTTGAGATCCACTATTTTATTTAATTTTTAAATTTTTTTACTTTTTGGACATGCCCTGCATCTTGCAGAATCATAGTTCCCTGACCAGAGATTGAACCTGGGCCACAGCAGTGAAAGTGCCAAGTCCTAACCACTGGACCACCAGGGAACTCCCGAGATCCACCATTTTAGAGTAACCTTGCCAGTGGCCACTGCTTCTTATCTGCATTTGTGAAGCCAGCATGACAATTTTCATCATTTTCTCTCTCCTGTACCTCACTCCATGTGAGAGGAGCCTTTGTATTAACAGAAAATTGAGGAAGGAAAAGCGGTGTTTAGTTGAAGCAGATTTTCTTAATCTCAGATTATCTTTTGGGAGAGACCAGCCTCGCTGAGGAGCTTGGAGAAAAGATGATGAAGGTGAGAGGCCCTCTTTCTTTTTTCATCTTCCTCTTTCTTCCCTGTTTATGTTTCTAGGAATTATAAATAATGCCTTTGGCCACAGAGATTTCCTACTTATGGTCACTTTCCCCCAAGCCTCTTAGGGGGTTGACAGGCCACTTCACTCCCCAAATGGTGGAAGTCTTGGGGATTGAGGCCACAGCCGTCAGCTCCAGAGCACTGTAGCTGACACATCATACTTACTGCAAACAGAGGGATCTTTCATTGGAAATTAGTGCAGCAAGCAAAGGATTGTTAGCATCCACTTTCAATATATGGACTGTAAACAGCTTCTTACACTGTATCAGGTCCCAGAGGGCTGAATTTTTAGGGCTCAATCAGATGTATTCTGATTGCAGCAGTTGGTGTTTCAGAGTGAAATGACTTCTGGTAGGTACTACAGTTGCTTTGCCACTTGTTCCTCTTAGAGAGAACTGTCCTGCAAAAGAAATCCACGCTATTATAGGTCAGAAAAACCACCTGGAAGAGCCGTGATTTATACTCCAAGACATTTCCCTTGCCATCACCCAAACCCCGCAATTTTTTCAAGTCTAAACTTGTTGATTACTAAATAAGTTTCTGTCAAGGTTGGTTCTTTGTGGAAAGACTTAATTGGGCATGGAGAGCAGATTTTTAGTCTGGCCGAGTGAGCATGGGGAAGAATGCTGGTTGAGTTTTAGGAACCCATGCTACCCTCTGTGATGAAGACTTTCCTCATCGTTGAATGTCTTCACCTGTCAGAGATGCTGTGGAGTAGTAATCCTCATGCCCAATTCTACTTTAAATCACCAGGGAAGCTTTGAAAAATGCCCTAATAAGAATCTCTGCAGATAGAGCCTGGGCACCAATACTATTTTTTTAATTTATTTATTATTTTTGGCTGAGTTGGGTCTTTGTTGCTGCGCGCAGGCTTTCTCTCTAGTTGCGGCAAGCGGGGGCTACTCTTCGTTGTGGTGCGAGGGCTTCTCATTGAGGTGGCTTCTCTTGTTGCGGAGCACGGGTTCTAGTGCACGAGGGCTTCAGTAGATGCGGCGCGTGGGCTCAGTAGTTGTGGCACACGGGCTTAGTTGCTCCACAGCCTGTGGGATCTTCCCGGACCAGGGCTCGAACCCGTGTCCCCTGCACTGGCAGGCAGATTCTTAACCACTGAGCCACCAGGGAAGCCCCCAATACTATTTTTTAAAACTCCCAGGTGATTCCAATGTGCAACCAGCGCTCAGAACCACCACTGTAGAGGAGGAATGTTTTGGCATTAGGAAGAAGGTTGCCCTGTGACCTCTTCCAATCTTTTGTGACATTAAAGTGCTAACAAAGAGCGTTCTCCTGTAGCTCCACAGAGCTGAGGACCTTTGCACTTACTGGTCCCTCTGCCTGTGATGCCCCACCCACCCCAGGACCTTGGCATGGCTGATGGTGCCAGCTGTGCCAAGGTCCTGGGGAGCACTCTTGGGCCATGATCATGGAGGGGAGAGCTAGGGACGAGGTTGGAATGGGCAAGGGCTGATCTTTCGGGCGTTATAGGCCATGGAAAGGAATTTGAGGTGGATGGTGGTCTGATACGTATATTTTTAAAATCACTGTTTCTGATGAGTCTCTTGTAGAGATGCTATGGTCTGAATGTTTGTCCCCCCCAGATTCATATGTGAAACCTTAATCCCCAGTGTGATGGTATTTGGAAGTGGGGCCTTTTGGAGGTGATTAGGTCATGAGGGTGGAGCCCTTATGAAGGGGATTAGTGCCCTTATAAAAGGGGCATCAGAGAGCTCCTTTTCCCATCCACCATGTGAGGACACAGTGAAAAGATGACTGTCTGTGAACCAGGAGCTCTCATCAGACACTGAATTTGCCAGTGCATTTGTCTTGGAATTCCCAGCCTCCAGAAATAGGAGCAATAAATTTCTGTTCTTTATAATCCACCCAGTCTATGGTATTTTGTTATAACAGCCCGAATAGACCAAGACAATGGGTAAGAGTGCAGTCAGGGAGACCAGCTAGGAGGCTTGTACAGTGTCCAGGTAAGAGGGGAGTGTGGCTCAGACCAGGGGTACCACTATTAATCGTTTGAAAGAAGAGTCTTTTTCTTATTTCTTGTTTTTCAAATTAAAGTCGTACATGCTCATTGAAAGACATTCAAGCAGTGTAAAAGAACATAAGAGTAAAATGTGAACCTGACTATGTGAGGGTTCATCTCTCACTCTCACCTGGACTCAATTCCCACTTCCCTCACCAAAGACAATCACTGTGAACAGAATGGGGTGTGTTCCCCTACCTTCATCACTGCATTCACAATCTGTCTTTGAGGACAAATATATGTCCACACATATTTTTTATTTGTTTCAAAAATATAAATGTGATCCTGCTGTAGAGATGTCTCTGCAATTTGCTTTTGCTTAATAAATGATATGTCTCAGGGACTATCAACACCCATGGAGATGCCTCGGTTTTATATGCCTCATGCTTTTCCATGAAATGGATGAACCATAAGATACTTGATGGCCATTTAGCTGTTCTAAGTTTTTTCTACTGCAGACAATGGTGCAGTGAATGTTTCATACATATATCTTTGATAGGTACCTAGAAGTGGAATTATTGGTTTTAATGGGCATGCACATTTTACATTTTGATAGATGCTGCCAATCTTTGCTCAGGAAGGGCTATACCAATTGATCCTCTTTACCAGTGCATTAGCACTCTTTCCCCACACTCTTGCTAACATCAGACGTTATCTCCCCTCACCTCCAATTTGACAAACTAGAAATGTTTTGTAACATTTCCAAACATTTCTAAAATGTTTGTCTTAATTTACATTTCCATGATTACTAGTAAGGTTGTTCATATGTTTATTAGCCACCTGTATTTCTACCATGAATTATCCTTGTCTGTTTTTCTGTTATTTGTTTTTCTTCTGATTTCTAGGAGCTCTTTTATGATATTGTATTAACTCCTTGTCTATATATGTATTGAAAGATACGCTCCCAGTCTGCTTATTTCTTATCCCTGTGTATGGTGTCTTTAAAATTTTAATATTATATTAAATCTAAAATCTCTGTGACTTCTAGGTTCTTTGCCTCATTTGGGAAGGTTTTTTTGACTCAACATTATTAACAGGGGTTATTAGATGGGTGTTTGAAGAGTTGATTGTTATAATTTATTGAACTTTTTGGCAGAGGAGCTTTACATAATATATCAATTACCAAAGAGTCTAAAGAAGAGGAGGAAAGACTCCCACTTTACTGAGTCCCTGATTGTGGTCTAGACACTGCCATGGGCTTCTTCACTGTGACTCTGTGATTATTCCCATTTAAGGATAAGGAAATAGATGACTTGTCCAAAGTCATGCAATTAGGATGTGGTAAAGCACAGTCTTTGGGACATAGCAGGGACATGAATTAATATTTACTGAGTGAGTGAATGGGCTGGAATTTTATCCCAAGCTTGTCTGACTCAACCCAAGTCCTTCTCCCATATCCCATTGCTGCTTCCTGCTCTCCCTGCACAAGGCAACCTAAGTGTAGCATATTTTTAAGATAGATTATTCCAAACTGGAACATCCACATTTGGATCAGTTTTCCCATTCTACATTACTGCAAAGTCAAAAATTCTGGTTAATTGTGGAGGGGCAAAGATGGAGCTTAGGAAAAGGTTGGCCTTTTAGTATTAGACCTGGATTTTGGACAAAACAACCACAACTGGATGAGGAGGAGGAGATGGCAGGTGGGATTCAGATCTTCTGCCGCAGCACTGTTGGGGAACAGAACCTCTTACACGCACGTTCATCTCTGGGGCAATGTGGGGGGATTGTCTTCTGTAGGAAGTTTTTGTTTGGATTTGGGATATTTGTGACACACAGAGTCTCAGGTGGGTAGGCAGGACTGGCTTTTACAAGCCCTTTGAGTCTATTTTGCTTTGTTTCAGAACATGCTTCTAGAACTTTCATCCATTATGAAAAAATAATGCATCCTGGGACCAGAAAAAACAGACTCAGGAGCAGCTGGCATCTGCGAGATAAAAGTTGTATGTTTGTCAGCTCAAACTGCAGGAGGAACTCTGAGAACCATCCCCTCCAGAACCATGAATCAGGCAATGGCTGTGTATCGGGGGCTCCCAGCTGGGCTCCCTGACCGCTGGGGTCAGCCTCTCACTGCTCTGCTTGGCCATGCTGCCTGAGGCCGGTCCAGTGCTCTCCATACACCAGGGAGGCACTCTACCCCATCAGAGAAAATCTAGGGGCAAGAGCCGCCATCCGAGGGGAGGAGGAGTGAGATGTGCTACCATCCCTGCCAGTAGCTGGCTCTGCAGCGGCAGCAGTTTGGACCCTTGAACATGGTTCCAGAGCAGGCTGGGAGCTCTGCCTGCAGCCTGGGCTCAACACGCTTCCTGTCTGTACACCAGAGGTTGGAGGGAAGCTTTTTGTTTTCTTCCTCTCATCAGCTCATTTCTTGGGGGTGAAGCAGCTGGATGTTCGTCCCTAGATGCTATTACATAAAATATTGATTACAGCACTGGCTAACACTCGCATCACATGACTTTATCCTTCTGCTGGGATCGTCGTCAGTAGTGATGCCATGACTGTGGGCCAGCAGGTGCTGGGGAATCTCATTCCCAACTTCCAGGGGAGTGACTGAAGCCGGCACCACTTCCTCACCCTCCCCACCCTCCCAGTGGTCCCGAGCCATCCAGGAGAGGTGCATCAAAAAAGCACTGAACACTTCTTACAGAGCACAGAGGCATGGATGGCTGTGTGATGTCCACTAACTATCCAATCGGTGAGGCTGGTTGGCTGGTCATTACTGTCTGAGTTCTGAGAATCATAAAGGTGGACTTAATTCCCATGGAAGGAGCCACTTAGCCCTGTCCTCTATCCCGTGGCCAGACTCTCCTATCCCTGGCCACACACCTTGTAACAAAAGCTTCAAGTTATTGGGAGAATCAATTTGTTCCAAAGACACAAAGGTCTGCATCATCTATATCCTGCTGAGATAAAATCCATACTCCTTAGCCTGGCACGTAAAGCCTTCGTGGGCTGACTCCTGCCTCATGTTCATTCCCTACCTCCTGTGCCCTAACCCGGCTGCGCTATGAGTAAAGCAGATCGTCTTCCCATTGTGGGTGACCAGCAGCCAATCTGTTGAGGGCCTGCATAGAATAAAAAGGTGGAAGAAGAGTGAATTTGCTTTCTCTATTTGAGCTGGAACATCAGTCTTCTCCCTTGGACTGAGACTTATATCATTGGCTCTATAGTTCTCAGAACTATGCCACCGGCTTTCCTGGGCCTCCAGCTTGCAAAAGGTAAATTGTGGAATTTCTTAGCCTCCATAATTGTGTGGGCCAATACGAACAAATCAACCAATCAATCAACCTGTATCTATATCTATATCTGTCTCTCTATAAAATCTCCTGTTGGTTCCGTCTCTCTGGAGAACGCTAATACCCTGGGTAACTGCCCAGGATTTTGCAGAACGGAGCCCAGTGCTGGCTGGGGCTGGTCTGTGCTTCTAGCCCGAACGGCTTCTGAGTCTTCTCTGTTCCAATTTGCAGAGGAGGAAGTGAGGGGTGGAGATGTGAAGAGGTGTGTGATCTTTTCCACAATGAATTGGTAGAAGAGCCTGTGAAGACCAGGTGGATGAAAACGATGCTGGGGCCAAGCCCAGATGGGTGCCATTTTAAGGGGCATACCATATTCCAGGTACTTAGGCCGCATTATCTATACCACGTGCAACTGTGTAAAGTCATTGTTTGTCCTCATTTTATAGATCAGAGAAGGCTCAGAGAGATCAAGTGACTTGCCCCACAGCTAAATTCCAACTGAAGTGCCTGTTTTGCAGCTGGAACTCAGACCCAGATCTAGTTGCTCTGAGGCCCATGCTCCTCCCAGGAAGCCCTGCCCTCTCTCTTGTCTGTGACCATCAGCAGCCCCTGCACAATGATTTGTTTGTACATCTGTCTACCCGACTAGCCTGTGAAAGCTTTCAGGATAAGGCTGTGCATTTTAAATCTTGGATGCCCAGTATGTAGCCCAGTGTTGGTTGAGTGCATGCACGTTTATGTATAGATGCCAAAGACCAGACGTTACCCATCACTTGCAACCCTCCAGACTAATCCTTATTCCCTGGTGTCCTGTCCTGCCTTGTCCGCAGGTTTATTATGAGAGATTCTTTCAAGAGCCTATATGGCAGTGTTCCCCACCTCCTCCATACCTTTTCTTGTAATTTAAATTTCCTTTACTCTCAAAAGCCTTTATAGGGTCATCAACTGTACAGCACAAATAGAGGTTAAAAAAAGAAGTTAAAAGGATGCAGTGTAAAATGTAATGCTTCTAGTAAATGTTGCTGTGTCTCTGAAGGTTTCCGTCCATTGCTTTAGGATGAGGGTCACTGCCTCGGGTACATTTGTCTTCAAGGAGAGGGAGTGAAAACTAGCCACGGAGAACCAGTCATGCCTCTTTCTGGTTGACAAAGCAGCCAGTAGCAAGTAGATGTTGGGATCTGTAGGAGCCAGGGGTGGGTGTAGGGACAGAAGGGATCATGCTCTTGAGTCAAATGAAAGGAAATTTCATAAGGTGATGTGGGATGCGCAGCTTTCTCCATATCTCTGGACCTGGATTCTCTGATACCAGGAAGTATCGTATTCATTTATACCAGGAAGGCAGAGGTGCTCAGTGGGGAGAATTGGAAGCCCATCCCACTCTGGGCACCATCAGAAGCTGGCGTTAGACGTGGAGTATGGTCTTGCCAATGCATCCTAACTGAGGAGGTGAGGGTGATGAGTTGGAGAAGGGTGGAAAGTTCTAGAACTATTTCAAAGAAGAGCTCAATTTTTTTTCCAAACAGCATACAGCAGACCTGCTGGCAGGGAGTAGGCAGACTGAGATTCCTCACTGTGCTCTGGAAGTAGATACAAGTCACACCTAAGGTGCACATTCAAGGTAGGAAAGAGAATGGCTGCCTCCCATGTGGGGCTGGGTGGTGTTCGAATGCTTCCCTTCTGCAGGATATAAGGGCCTTATTCTGTATCAAACCACAGTTGTCATTCCTGCCACAAGCACTAATGTTGGGGTCGAAGGTGCACATGACCAGCAGTTCTAAGTGACCAGGTTTTTCTACAGAAAACTTTGGGACCATGACACCGTTTTCCTAGAATGGATTGAATAACTTCATGTCTTCAGGCAAAGGACTCTATTTTACCTCTGACACCTAAGATGTTTCACAACAGTGCACGTTTGCTAATCCCGTTATATGGTCCCTGAAGCCCTCGCCTCAGTGGGGAGCCCGTGGAGGGAGTGGAGTTCAGCAACTGGTAATTTCAGTTTTCCCACCTGGTAGGTGGGGTAAGGCCATGTACTTCTAGAAGCTCAGATCCCGGCAGCACTGCATTCTCCTGCCATCACGTGAATCCATCCTCGCTGCCAGCTCGGCCAGACCACTTATGAGTCCCGCGTACTCAAGTTGTCTGGCCTGCCCACCATTCAATATCTTGTTTTCCCTTTACATCAAAATCCAAGACTCAAATGATCAAATATTCTTTTCTGGCTTAGATGTATGTACACCCTAATCACAATTCTAAAATCCTTGCCTGCAATTCACTGTATCTTGGCATTGGTTTTTCCTCTTCCCCATTTACTTTCATTACCTTTTTATTTTCAATTAAACCTATCATTTTCAGATAATTGTAGATTCACATGCCCTTAAGAAACAATATTCTTCACCTAGCTTGCCCCAATGGCGATGTTTTGCATAGCTATAACACAATATCAAAACCAGGAAACTGGGCTTAATGCCTTTTGTTTACTCTCATAGGCACTAGGGATTTTTGTGGGTTTTTTTTGGCCGTGCCATGTGGCATGCAGGGTCTTAGTTCCCCAACCAGGGATCGAACCCACCCCTTGCACTGGGAGCATGGAGTCTTAACCACTGGACCACCAGGGAAGTCCCGGCACTAGGGATTTTTAAAATTGGGAGTTGAGGAATCGCATTAGTGTTATCACATTTTTAAGATTTCTAATCAGATTAATCAGGTAGCAGATAAGGGTCCAAACAAGAGGAAGAGACGTGGCTTCTCTGGGAGGAAAGAGTTCCTAAGGCCTCCAGCTCTGTAATCTCTAACATAGGGATCAGAGAAAATCAGTTTACAATGTGTAATGATATGTCTTTATTTCATAAACAGAAATGGTGTCTAGACAAAATTCAGTTAACACTAGCAATTCAATTGAGTTTTTTTTTGCACAATAGTATATTTACAATGAATAAATGAAGTTTCAATTCATTAGTTCATAGCAATGCTTTTTTTTTCCCCAAAAAGGTAAAAATTCTTAGTTACAGAGAATAAGCATCAACAGCCATTTCATTTTTTACAATTAAAAACCACAAGAAAAACCACAATCACTTAGAAAATAAAGACAAGCCTAAGAACTAGTACAATAAAATGATGCATTGAATTAAGTTACATTAATCGCATAGAATCTGTGTAAAAAGTATGTAGAAAAACACCTGATGTAACCTGTTACAGTCGTTGACCAGTTATGAGAGGTACAGAGGGTTATACAGGTAGATATGTGTGAAAACTGTCCGTATTGTTTGACCTGGGGAGGAAGAGGAGAGGGGCTGCAGCCCCTTGCATACACTGAGAAGACCCTGTTTTGAATATGGCCTCTGGAGTTTGTAAGGCATAGATTAGAGGTGCACTTGCATCAGACTGGTTCTGGAACAAATTCTCACGGGCCCTTCGGGCCTCACAAGCAAAGGTGGTGCTTGCCTTGAATGGCTCACCGTGTCTAACCAGCGCCCGAAGCTCCTGCACGCCTGTGGAAGCTTCCCGATCACTCACTAGAAGTGGCAGGTCTTTTACCTCGGCGCATGAACGGGCATCCCAGCATTTACACGTGCGAAATGCATTGTTAGGACTCATGTGGAGGTCACCCCTCTGTCTCCAGACATGTTTTGGTAGAAGACTTAGCATCAAACTGTAGGAAAAACCCTTTTTGTCCAAGTCCCTTCACTCTTGCCTGTCCCCACGGGAACGTTTGGCACCGCAGGGGAGTCTACCTGAAATGAAGGTTCTGGGTGCACTTCTGTGTCTAAGGAGGCCACTGTGTTATCTGAGGTCAGTCCACTGGAATGGAAAGGAAAGTCAGAGCTGTTTGTCCATTGCTTGAGAGTGCAATGCACACACCACGTCACAACAGGCAATCAAAGCTACGAAAGTGGGCCTCTGCAACCAAGTGGGTTTTCTTTACAAAATGGCAGCATCCTTTTCATATTACAATGAAAATGCACTGATATCCATGTGATATAAATATTATCTCCCAGGGTGGAGTGTAGGAAAATACTATACACTTTTCTTTGCAAGAAATGTTTTTGCACCGTCGGTTGAATAATTTATCCTCCATCTGCCACAATAGGTCTTTTCTATGTACAAAGACTATTTGCACGCAGTTTTGTGTACAAATATATTCTATTCTACAGCATCCATCTTTGATGCCTGGGTCAGGAGATGGCTCGGGCTGTATTCGGCACACACAGCTTGAACACAATGCCCCCATGCACACAGACTGCCCGCACGAATGCCAACTCCACACGGGCGTTGATCTGAGGACTGACTCGCCAGGAACTGAACCTACAGCAAAATCCTCAATTTGGGGACGAAAGACCAACTCATGGTCCAGTGAGCAGCTTTATTCTTTTTTTTTTAATCTTTTGGCCGCGCTGTGTGGCATGTGGGATCTTAGTTCCCTGACCAGAGATTGAACCCGTGCCCCCTGCATTGACAGTGCAGAGTCTTAACCACTGGACCGCCAGGGAAGTCCCAGCTTTATTCTTTAAAAAAAAAAAAAAGTATGTTTCTGTGCCTATTTATAGTGATTTGAGGACAAAACGTGATTCTGGTTGCCTTCTTGATCGGCAACTCCTCCAACCATTGTTAAGCACTAGTGGCACAGTTTGAAGTCATGTATTAAGCGGCTCCTAGTTGAAATGGGGTATAATGTATAGAACTAGGTCGCTAATAGGGTTTCGAAAGAGCTTTGCAGGCTTTTACACATTTTGGGAGGATTATGCTCAACATAGCATGTGGATCAGCTTGAAGGGGCAGAATTCAGTGGTTTCTTAAAAGGCGTATCATTTTCACACCTTTGTTTGTTTCTTCTTCTTTAATGGCAATCATAAAGCATTAAAAGAGAAAGTGTAGGTTTAGACCTCTTGATGGTAACACTGGACTTCACAGTGTGCCCACCTGGCTTTTAGCAGTCTCCTCATACAAGTCCTGTTGCTGGTCCCTGCCTTCCTTTTCAAGGAGAAGTGGCAGTTGACATACTAATCACCAGCCTTTTTTTTTTTTTTTTTTTTTTTTTTTTTTTTTTACTTCCTTGGGAAAGCAACACAAGGATTAAATCCAAAATCATAGTGCATCTTAAAAGCAGCATACCTTTAGAAAGACAGTTAATAAATTACTTGTACACTATACAAAATAACATTTCCCAGCATCACCTCTGACGCCTGGGTTATTGTTAGGGAACCCAGAAGAGAAGGAGCAGGTGGGCTACTGACTTTGCCAGCTCTTTTTTTGTTCGTTTTTGCAACGGTTTTGTTCCAGAATCAGTATGTCATGAAGTTCTTTTATTCAAGGCACCCCCGGATAACGAAGAGAAACAGACACATACGGCAAAGCATGCACCTGCCCAAGCCTGACCAACCTGAACGAAATGAGGTTGTCCGGAGAGACACAAGTAGAACAAAGGCAGATCCGAGGGGAGGACCAGTTTCAGGCAGATGTTAACTAGCCACAGGGCCACCTCCACTGTCCCCGTTCCAACAGCCCACGCCTGACCCAGCCACCTGGAGACACAACTCGCCTGTCGCAGGGACCCTCCTGAACATTCCGTAGCTGGAGAGTCCTTTATATCTGTAAGGATGGACCCTTAAAGATACCGCTAAATGTCACCATGCCGTGCAGATGCTATTCCTTGCTGTTAACTTGCTTTTCTCTTTCAGAAAAGACACGAGTTGCACTAAGGGATCCCAGGGAAAGGAGACAGGCTGGTTTTTAAAATTCCACTTGAGGCAACTTGGACTCTGGTCCCCAGCTAGTCCTCCCTTTGAATCAACCCCGAAATAATCTTGACAAGCACACGGTTCAGAGCCGTAAGAGACACAGACACGTCACGTCAACAATTGCACAAAGCCAGTCGCTTGTTCCTGGTGGATAGTGAACCAAATCCCAACAACTTGTTCACATCTCTAAGAAATCGAAAGACAGTTTCTCCAGCAGTGTTTTTAACCAGTTCCCACGGCCAGGGTGGCAGGGGTATGACTGGGGCAGAGGAAGAAACGCGAGGCAGGGGCTGGTGGGAGGAGGCTGTGGGCTGAGTTAGCAGGGAGGAGAATAGAGGACACCCCTCTCCCCCCCCAGCGGGAGGCCTGCCGCGCAGGACAACAGAATGGGGACGGCACGAATGGGCTCAAGACTGCCAGATGCACATGTGTTGGTACCAGGGTCAGTCACGCCAACGAGCTGGTTTGGACCTTGTTACGATATGAGCAGAAAACATTCCTTTTTCCAAAGAAGAGGAGGTCACTTTAAAAAGGCAACAAGAGAGTTAAAAAACCAAAATAATACTGTTGGCCGACTCTTCCACCAGAACACACGCCTGTGATGGATCACGTGATTCACACCGAGTTTAAATTCGAGCTGTCACCAGTTTTTCCCAAAGGCAAACCTCACGGTGAAGTACAGAACTCTTCTACTAGGCCAAGAAATCCCAACAGCCACAAGAAAAATGGTACCTCCAACTCAGAGCTGGATCACAATCTGTCTCAGACAAGCACGCACCATACATACACACAGGAGAAAAAACAAAAACCCAGAGGCAGGTTTTAAAAGTGGAACTATTTTCAAAGAAAAGCCTTTTTTTTTTTTTTAATCCTACCGCATGAACCAACAAATTTCTGGCATTCATACATATTTAAACATTTAGCACTAATATTTGTACAGAAAAAAGTTAATAATACTAAAACATATGTTACTATGATTTCACTTTTCGCCTACGTCATATACTAATTTCCCCTTTTACATGCAGCTTTAATATCGTCCAAACAATGGCACAAATAAAGAAACAAAATCAACCACCTAGTCCCCACTGCCCACCACCCCATCCCCACATCAGACTGTTCAGGACTTTTCCTGCAGCCGGCCCAGAGGAGGGAGGGAGCTGATCTCTCCCCTGCGCCGGCTGTGGTGTCCGGCACACCTTCCTGTAAACGTGGCCAGGGGCCAACGTGCCCCCTGAGCCAAGGGAAGCTGCTCTCTGTGGGTTGCAAGCCAACTAGTTTTGCAGCAAGAGAAGGAAATGATCATCAGGTGAGGGTAAGGTGTGTGCCTGGTGGGGGGGGGGGTGGGTAGGGAGGGCTCCTGGCCATGTCGTGTCCAAAGCCTCAGAATGAAATCTGCCTTTGGACTAGAGAAGGGTGGAAAAACCTCAGAATTCAACTCAAAGCCTTTGGAGAAAGAAGAGAGAAAGAAATGCTTTTGCCTGCGTCAGGGACAGACCTCAGGCTAACATCTGTCCTGCTCTCTCCTACTCTGGGCCAGCTGCGTTAACCCCAGGACGGCCACCTAAGGGCAGCACCCCAGGGCTGTGATTCAGACCCCCTCAGGTGAGTCCCTGGGGGAGGCAGGTCCTGGGCTGGGAAGCTGGGTGGCTGAGCAGCCAAGTCCTTCGACGGAGAAGTTCCTACTATCCTATGCTTCCGAGAGCAAGCAGAGGCCTGGGGAAGTGTTGAAATGAATGGGACTTACTCCCGGGCTGAGAAAACAGTTCTAACTTGCTATTTAGGAGCCAATGCCTGCTGAGTTCTGGTACAAAATCACGATTCCTGCTGTTTCGATGCGCTTTTGAGTGAGACGTCCAAACTCTTCCCCCACTTAGGAATCTGAACATCCAGCATCAACTCTGAACTCTCTGCATTTAAACTTTGCTTAGGAAAAGGTGGGGAGGAGGTGAAATATAAAAATATTCAAGCAGATTATTGTCTACATCCTAGGATGAATTCATTATTTGGCAAGATTGTTTTTCCTACGTAATTATCACCTGAGTGCTTTTTAAATTAGCTGTTTTACTTTTTTAACTAAAAGCAAAGAATATACAGTTTACTTGAGTTATACTGAAGTGACAACTTCATTTAAGAAAATAGGTTTGACCCAAAACTCAGTGCAAGTGGCAAAGTTGACCTTGACTGTACAGTATCTGCAAGAAAAAACCAAACCCACGATACTCAACTGGCACCATCTGACGGTGCCCAAACCAAACCAAACCAACAAAAAAAGGTCTGAAATAAAACCTCAAAGGAAGCTTCCAACATTGAATTCTGTCCATAAATAAGCACAACTTGAAAGTGAACGGTGAAGCAAGAAAAACGACCATCTTAACAGTTACAAACTAGTTCTAGCGTCAGAGACAAAAGAAGAGGAATGTTGGAACCTGTTTATAAACGAGAAACGAAGTTTCCAGTTTTAGGATGAGAAAATTGAGGCATGCAGGACTTTTGCATATGGAGAGAGATATATATTTTATATATATATTATATATAATATGTACAGTCTAGCTATAAAACTTTGATGTGTATAGAAGCTGTCTTCAATGAAAAAAATTGAACATTCAGAAGAAATTCCTGAGATAGGGTTTGTGACATGGGCCACTGAGAAAAAAAATCCGTGGTTGGGTCCTAGAGGTGTTATAGTCTATCCCTGTTAAGACTGAAATGAACCCACAGACAGACAGCATCATCACTGTCGTCTTTCCTTGCCTGAGCAAGGGGTAGCACCATCGTGAAGGTAACTAACTATATATCGCTCCTGCTTGAAGGGAGGAGAGAATACTTGGAAACAGTATTGCTGCTAAGACTGCTGTAGTGTGCACCAAATTCCTTCTTGGTTCTTCCAGACGACAGACAAATGGCACCGCAGGCTGACCCATGGACACCTGGGTGGGAGAGGGCTGAGAACTAGGAGGCAGGCCGTCACTAGGTGTAATCTTTCCTGGGCTGTTCATCGGTTGTACACTTATCAGTCATTTCCTGGCAGAAGTCCACGGTCACCGTTTGGCTCCTGGGTTCCAGAGGAGGTCCTCTGTCTGAGAAGGTTCCTGGGTCAGTGCCTTCCAGCCTCCGAGCAGAAGTACAGTTCTCTGAGGCGCTGCTGGGCGCCCAGGGGGGCCCGGGGGCCGCTGTGCCCTGCTCCAAGCAGCAGGGCACGCTTTCCTCCACCGCACACTGGGGGGCGGCAAGGTTCTGCTCCACGCCCAAGGGCACGGGGTTCATACCGGAGGCTGTGGGGAGACCCATGGGTCTGAGGACAGGGCAGTACCGATGCAGGGCCTGGATCTGCTCGGGGCTCTGGATATCTCGGCAGACTTCCTGGGAAAGGCAGGAGAAGTTGTCCAGCAGTTCCCCCATGCACGCTTTCAGCTGATTCCTCTCCGACAACAGCTTCTCTTTCTCACACACCTGAACAACAGAAGAAAAAGAAAAGGCCTGATCCAGCCTGAATGGGAGGACCCAGCATCCTGTTTTCTGGGGCTTTTCTTTTTAAAAAAATTTTAACAGGTTTGTTGAGGTTTAATTTACATGCCATAAAATTCATTAATTTCAAGTATGAAACAATCAGTGATTTGTAGTAAATTTATAAAGTTGTGTAACCATCCCATGATACAATTTTAGAACAGTCCTATCACCCCAAGAATCTCTCTCACGGCCACCGCAGTCACTCCCCATGCCTACCCCCAGCCTCAGGCAACCACTCACCTGCATTCTATCTCTACAGATCTACCTTCTCTGGAATTTCATATAAATGGAATCATACAAGCCCACATCATTATTTTTTTTTCTATTCTTTTTCAAATTCTTTTCCCATTTAGGTTATTACAGAATATTGAGCAGAGTTCCCTGTGCTATACAGTAGGTTCTGGGGGTTTTCCAACTTTGGTTTTTGCATCCTACATTATAGTGTAACTCATGAATGACTAGGTCAGGATCTAGAAACTTAAAACAGAATCTATCCAGAGAGCCTGGACACATACTTCTGCCAAGTCTCCCAACTGAGCAGCCCATCCAGATGTGCCACTGACCCTGACACCTTCCCTGTGGTAGCTTCTTTTCATGCCTCTCTGAGGCCCAGCCGAGTGACCAGCAAAATCACCACCAACCAGAAAACTGCAGAGAATCAAGGTTCCAGTTGCCTGGAATTTGGGGTTTGCAGAGAATCAATCGGAAAACTCTTAGTCCCAAACCTTGTAGTTGAAAACCTCCCCCAAATGCATTAGGTTGCGATTGCTGAAGGTCAAAAACAGTCCATCAATTCCAACTATATGACATTCTGTAAAAGGGCAAACCTATAGAGACAGTAAAAAGATCAGTGTTTGCTAAGGGGTGGGGTGGGGGAGGGAGGGATGAATAGCTGAAGCACAGAGGATTTTTAGATGAAGCTACGCTATGTCACTGTAGTGGTGATACATGTCATTCATTATACATCTGTCCAAACCCATAGAACATACAACACCAAGAGTGAACCCTAAGGTAAATTACGGACTTGGAGTGATTATGATGTGTCATTATACCTTCATCAGTTGTAACAAACGTACCACTCTGGGAAGGCTGTGAGTGTGCAGAGGTAGAGGGCAGGTGGGAACTCTGTATCTTCCCTTCAATTTTGCTGTGAACCTAAAACTTCTCTAAAAAAAGCAAGTCTATTTAGAAAAAAAACAATGAAAATTGCAAAAAGAAATCAACCATCAGCAGTTTCACATGATTCAATCCTATACTTCCCTGGTGGCACAGTGGTTAAGAATCCATCCACTACCTACCAATGCAGGGGACACGGGTTCGAGCCCTGGTCCAGGAAGATCCCACATGCCGTGGAGCAACTAAACCCGTGCGCCACAACTACTGAGCCTGTGCTCTAGAGCCCGTGTGCCACAACTACTGAAGCCTGTGCGCCTAGAGCCCATGCTCCGCAACAAGAGAAGCCACCGCAGTGAGAAGCCCGCGCACCGCAACGAAGAGCAGCCCCTGCTCGCCACAACTAGAGAAAGTCCGCGCACAGCAACAAAGACCCAACGCAGCCAAAAAAAATAATAAATAAATTTATTTTAAAAAAAATCCTGTATCAGTAGGCTCTCTGGCCTCTGTAGGTGATGGACTGAACACAATGGCACAGATGCCTGGGGACTGTGCAGTGAGTCCCAAGACCAATTCTCTCTGGACACAGGAAGCAGGGACAGAGGTGAGGAGGCTGAGCCCTAGAGTACCAGCCCAGGGTTCTGAGGTATTCTCCTTAGAGAAAACCCCACATAAGCTCTTGTGTTACTAAAATTCATCACCCCATCAGAGATGAATTTAGCCACCACAGGGGAGACTGATGAAGGTTTTCCCATAACTAGCTGTGTGAGGAGAGAAGATGAGGAGGCTCCGTGAGGCGCACGCAGTGAAATGGATGGAAAAACAGGACATCTGAAGCGCTGTGAAGTGAGTCCTCACCCTTTGCAAGGGTGCGCAGGAGAGATGAGGAGAGGATGCAAGAGGATGGGAAAAAGAGCGGGGGTCGGGGGGAGAGAGAGAGTGAGAGAGAGAGAAGCAAACATACCAGTGGGTCTCCTACATGGGAGGTGCACGTGCCGAAAGACGAATGCAATCTGGCAGGCAGTGTGGGCATGTGTGTCGGAGACAGAGATTTACACGGGGAAAGGGCACCTGCTAAAATATTTATAAATTTATCAAGAAAACATGTTTTAAAAATGAAAAATAAACAGATGTACAAGTGCAACTCGAGAGGAATACATTTCGCAAGTTTGCAAAGGCAGAGTGAGCAGCGTGCTGGAGACCGAGTGGGTGCGGGCGGGAGCTGGGCCTCGCGGGTGGGACCAGCCTGCCCCCGCCCACCGGGAGCGGGCGCCACTCCCCAGAGCGGGGGCGGGTGTGGAGTAAAACACATCCGGAGGGCTCGCCAAGAGAAGAAATCTTACACTTGTGGCTGTGCAGCTTGGACCTCCTTACCTGGACCTGCAAGTCTGCAAAATGGGAGGCAACACCAGCCCCAGGAGGGATCGCGGTCTCCATTCTGCCACATCATCCTGGCCAAGCCACCCACCCCTCCACGTCCACTGGTCTACGAAAGGTCCTGGGCCACTTTCTAGGGGGAAGAAGATGAAATGCTGCACGTGACAGGGTTTTGGCTCTCTGCAGGAAAGGCAGTAGAAATCAAGGCCTCGGTTAAGAACAGGATGCTTGGGCTTCCCTGGTGGCGCAGTGGTTGAGAATCTGCCTGCCAATGCAGGGGACACGGGTTCGAGCCCTGGTCTGGGAAGATCCCACATGCCACGGAGCAACTAGGCCCGCGAGCCACAATTACTGAGCCTGCGCGTCTGGAGCCTGTGCTCCGCAACAAGAGAGGCTGCGATAATGAGAGGCCCGCGCACCGCGATGAAGAGTGGCCCCCCCACTTGCCGCAACTAGAGAAAGCCCTCGCACAGAAACGAAGACCCAACACAGCCATAAATAAAATAAATAAATAAATAATTAATTAATTAAAGAAACCCCAAAAGAACAGGATGCTCTAAGTCACAGGTGTACATCGACACTCTCATTCAGCAGGGAAATGCAGCACATTACTCAAGGGGTTTCCAAAAAAGCAGGGGGAGAACTAGGAGATGCCTTCTTGGTTTCTCAACCGAACAGTATTAGCAAAGAGCTTTAGGTGTCTGCTAGGGGCATGGCTTAGACTTTCCTATTTGCTCAGTATTACAGAATTACACAGAGAAGAGCGCTAATTACAAAAAGTCAGACGTTTCTCAAATATGGGTGATTAGAGTTATTCTCGTACCTGAAAAAGAGTGCAGGGCCGAATTACTATAGACATGTGCTTAAGGCCCTGAAACCTTATACCCAGCAGGCTCAGCCTTGCTTGGGTCCCAACCTAAGCCCAGCAGGCTTTCCAAAGACCCACACTCATCAGCAGCAATATCTTGCTTCCTTATGTTGGCTTAAATTAAACATTTTTGTTGTTGTTAAAACAACATTAAAGAAAAATTTGAAGGAAAGAAGGAATTCGTAATCTCATGACTCAGTCACCATTTCTAATACATTTTAGGGCAACAGACATTTCCTGAGAGGCTTCTCAAGACTGTCTTGTTGTGAGGAACCTACAGTCTAGGGCCAGGGCTGAGGAGACAGACACATACACAGATAATGCAAGACTAATGTGGTAAGTATGAAGCCAGAGGTCAGATCAGGGCTCTGAGGACAGGTGCTCAGCCTCACCAGGGACTCAGGAAAGGGGCTTATTGGAGAGGTGACAGTAAACTGACTCTTAAGGAACAAAGGATGTAGTCAGAGAAAAAAACAGTCGAGGACTGTCCGAGGTAGAGGAGAAAGAGCAGAGGCATGAGCACAGAGGTAGAAACAGCAGGAGATGGGGCTGAGGGGAAGTGCATCCAGTTTGATTTTATTGGGGGTCCAGTTCCAAGAACGGAGAGGAAGGTGATGCTGGAGGGTAGACCGAATCACAGAGAGCACAGTGCATCTTGCTAAGGAGCTTGGCCTTTACTTTGTAGGTGATGGCAGCTGCTGAACATTGGCACATTTTCCCTGCTTGGTTGGTGTTAATTAAATTAAGAAAGAAAGAAAAAAAAGGACTATCTTGATAACAGGTAGCATTTACTCAGGCTTCTCAAATGTCTTATTTTGCTCTTAGGTTCTCGTTAGGACAACGGCTTACTAGGAGGCAAAGGACTGCCACGTATAGCCTGAGGACCCAAACTTAGATCATGACCACAGTCCGTGGCCTCCCTCTTCTTCAGCCTGACACAGACAGGGCACCTGGGATGAGTTTCCAGGATTTGGCCGGCAGAAAGGTTGAGCTGAGTGAAGTTGCGTTAATTGCCTTCAAGGGTATAGTCAGGAGCCAGAGGCCACCTGGATTTACTTCCTGTAGCTTAAGGTTGCTTATCAAGGAGAAGGGAGTGCAGAGCTCTGAGTGAGGGGGAGGCTTGGGAGATGGGAGATTATTCCCCGAGGCAAAATACTCTCAGGCACAGGGAGGAGGTGACAGCCACTTTGAGGCAGAATTCAGGACCCTGGGGCTGTGAAGGGCTGCCGGAGATCACGTGGCTGAGCGACCCCTGGTCGCTGGTGTCCTGCCTCTAACCTACACTCCTCCATGGGAGGTGGGAGAAAGCAGTGCAAATAACAAGATTTGGAATCAGGCAGCTGGGTTTGCATTCAAGCTTTGCCACATAGTGGGGAGTTACCTAACCTCTCTGCACTCTGGTTTCCTCCTTTGTAAATGGAGATAAAGTAGAACCTAAATCATAGGGTTGATGTGAGGATTACATGTGATCACCTACAGAAAGAGATTAGAATAATATCTGGTCCACATATGCATGCAATAAATGTTAGCTCTCAGCACATGTTGAATGGAAAATAAAAAAGAAGCACCTCTAGGGGAGGGAAGGAATGGGAGTTTGGGATTAGCAGAGGCAAACTATTATATATAGAATGGATAAACAACAAGGTCCTACTGTAGAGCACAGGGAACTATATTCAATATGCTGTGACAAACCATAATGGAAAAGAATATGAAAAAGAATATATATATGTATAACTGAGTCGCTTTGCTGTACAGAAGAAATTAACACAACACTGTAAATCAACTATACGTCAATAAATTAAAAAGAAATATGAATGGCTGAAAGATATAAAATACTGACACACAATCACACACCTGCACAGACACACACACATTACAGATGTAAAGGTATTATTTTCGTTGAGAACTCGTTTAAAAATCAACTCGAACTTCCCTGAATGGTGGCCCTTCTCTCCATCTCTCTGGCCTTCGCTACCGTAACTTTGCATCAGCCCCGGTCACTCCAGGTTGCTGACAGCAAAGGGCGGGCCAACTCACCAGTTTGCGGATTTCACATTCTAAGTTCTGAATACAGTCCAGCTTCCTCTTGCGGCAGCGCTGGGCCGCGATGCGGTTCTTGCTGCGCCGGCGGACGTCGTGAATGAACTCTAACTGCTCTGAGGTTAGCTTGTGCATCTTAATCATCATCTGGAAATCATTCCTTGGAAGATCTGTGATTTGATCTACAGGAAAGGGAAGTTTGACCTGGAACCAAGAATAACAGAATATGATTATGGCAACTGGAGTTTTGTTTTCATTCTGGCAGGTGGAACATCAAAAATTGGAAAAACCTCCTTTTTTACAATGACCAACTACTCTGAAAACTACTGAAGCAGGCAGTGATTATTCTTTCCTGTTTCAAAAATAAATAAGATGTAATATTCAGATAATCAAACAGAATGTGAGTACACACATTATAATGTGGTTATTATTCCTGAGATCTTTGAAGCAAACAGCATGGAAAATATTGGAAAATGTATGCATTGTCATTGCTACAGCACTTTTGTAAGAAGGGCTCTATAGTTAGTTGAAACCTACTCCCATTGAGCCTCAACTCAGTAAAATGACAGTTTATAGACAGACATCAACTGAAGAATCATCTAAAACACTTGAATGAAGAGAGCACTGCACACCTTGAAGATGCTGGAAAGATGAAACAGTCAGTGTAATTTGTAGTTACAACAGCATAAGGGAGACACAGGGAAAGAACCTGGAGAGGCTACACCAGTATGATCTAGGAGTTAGAACTGGGCTTTAGTCCTTCCTGCCAGACGTGAGACTGCAGGCTGGTTACTTTACTTCTCTGAGCCTCAATTTCCTCATCTGCAAAACCGGGGCACGCTTTTTAGTTGCACAGTGCTATACACCCATTAGGGACTTTGCATTTTTGGAAAATACAATGGCCAACCCTTCTCACATTTTCTTTTACAACGTGATGTTGACCTTCCTCAGTCAAGAGGTGGGATGCGTGTTCCTGCCTCTTGACCAATACAATGCAGCGGGAGTAATGGCGTGTAACTTCTGAGACTACATCATAAAAGCTGTGCAGCCTCCCCTTAGGCCTCTTAGATTGTGCTCTCTGGAGGACACCAGCTGCTGAGCCTCAAGGACACTCAAGCAGCCCTGTGGAGAGCCCCACGTGGAGAAGAACTGAGGCCTCCAGCCAACAACCAGCATCACCTCACCAGTCACATGAATGAGCCACCTTGGACGTGGATCCTCTGGGCCCAGGCAAACCTTCAGGGATTGGCCCCAGACAACATCTGACTTCAACCCCATGAGATATTCTGAGCCAGGAGTGCTCAGATGGGCCACTCCTGAATTCCAGACCCATAGAAACAGTGAGAGATGTTAAATGATTATCATTGTTTGAAGCCACAAAGTTTTGGGGTGATCTGTTATGCAGCAACAGATAACCGATGCAGATACTATTATCAGAAAGAGTCCCACTTTCAAACTCTTGACAAATCAAGGCAGGTAAGCATCATCCAAAGAGAGGACACTAGTCTTAAGAGATGGATTTATGTCCTCCTTATATTCTGTTACATGCTTCTTTACAACCCTGTGGCGGTTTGAAATCTTTCTTAGGAAAAGAACTGCTGTTCCTGCGGGCTTCCTCAGCACCCACAAGGTAGAGAACACAGGCCTGCACCTTCCAGCAGTCTGCCATCGCCCTCTTCAAGACTACTGACGAGGACTTAGAGACTGAACTTATGGTTACCAGTGGGGAAGGGTGGAGGGGAGGGATAGTTAGGGAGTTTGGGATTGACATATACACTCTGCTATATTTATATATTTATTATTATTTTTTAAAGAATTTTATTTTATTTACTTTGGCTGCGCCAGGTCTCTTAGTTGCGGCATGCATGTGGGATCTAGTTCCCTGACCAGGGATCGAACCCAGGCCCTCTGCATTGGGAGCGCAGAGTCTTACTCACTGGACCACCAGGGAAATCCCTACATACTGCTATATTTAAAATGGATAACCAACAAGGACCTACTGTATAGCACAGGGAACTCTGCTCAATATTCTGTAACAACCTAATTGAGAAAAGAATTTGAAAAAGAATAGATACATGTATATGTATAACTGAATCACTTTGTTGTATATCTGAAACTAACACAACATTGTTAATCAACTATTCTCCAGTATAAAATAAAAAATTAAAAAAAAGACTCCTGACAAGGCAGAGACTTGAGTGGTCAGTTCTGGTCCTGCTCAGAAGCTTCTGGAAGAGGAAGACTGCATGTTGCTTGGCCAAGAGACAGTGTTTCCCTGCTCAGATGGCTGAACTCCCGCTTACACTAGCGTCTGCTTTAGGTGGACCAGCAGATGGCACTATAAACCTAAACTTCCTTCAGGAGCCAGGCCAGCGCTGTCCAATGCAAACAATGTGAGCTGCGTGTGTGATTTTTACATCTTCTACTAGCCACGTTAAAGTGAAAAGAAACAGGTGAAATTAATTTTAATAATATATTTAATTGAACCCAATGGAGCTAAAATATTTTCAACATGTAATTAACATTAAAAATTATTGAGATATTTCACCTTTTGGGGGGTACTAAATTTTCAAAATCCGAGGTGTGTTTTACACTTGGGGGTTCATTACAATTCAGATGAGCCTCGTTTCCAGGGCTCAGTAGCCACGTGTGACGTATGCCTCCTGTACTGGACAGCACTGCTCTAGAAGACGGAACAAGTGGACTCGAGTGAACTTCAGTAACCAGAGAATCAGACTGGCAGGTCTGGGCTTAATTGATCAAAATATTTTGGGGTGAAGAAACCAGGCCCTCGTTAATATTCAGAAGCTGCAGAGTTATGTCTGAGTTGTTCAGGGGAGTGAGAGGGAGATATTTTATCCTAAGCGCAGGCTTTTGCTTTGGTTGCATCAGATACAGGCAGACAGGAGTCTGGATCCTGGCATTTGTGGCTCGTTAATCCCCAGGCACAAAGGCAATCCTACTAGAGATCTGCCTTCCTGCGGCTGGGTGCAATGGCTTAGTCAGGTTACTTCATAGCTCTGAGCCTGTTAGACGTGGCATTTGCTGAAGGCTCCCAGTGGGTGCTCTGATTGAACTTCCATAGGGTGAAATCTGTCCCATGACACCTGTCAAATTCTGGCCCAAGAAAGCAGAATCGCAACAGTGCACATGACACCATGCTCGGCTCAGCCCTGCTTTGGCTGCTAATGACGGGCAGTCAGGACAAACAGCTCCTTGTTTATGGACCCAGGAAAGGGCTTTGTCCACGGGCTGTGTTTGCACAGGGCTTATAATGATATGAAAGAATGTTTGATTTCCCTTTTATACCCTTTGGATAACAAACAGACACTCAGATCCTGGATGGTACCTAAATAACACAGAGGTCTGTCTGTTAGGGACAGGGATGTTTCCACACCAGGCAGGAGGCTTGTTTGCACAGCAGGGGTTACAGCACTTCGGGCTTCGTGGCGTCTCCCCCTCTGCTGACAACAAAGCAATTCTGCTTCTGCTCTACAGTGTGTTTACTTATTTTCAGACAGAATATATACCTATAGCTCAGGCCACAGGGAAAGTCAAAAGGCCTTCTATACCAAGAGCTACTGTATTTAAAATCCTCCAGACAGCAAACATAAAACACTACGGAAACAGGACCGAGGTTGACAGGAAAGAGGAAAAATCAACAATGCTGGTTTCAAAGTCCTTGAAGCAAAAGGCCATATAACATTTCAGCAGAGCTGTTGCAACTCAAGCTGCTTTGCAAAGAGGTCAAAGGAAAATCGTCAGCTATAGACTTTCTTCCACATGAAAAAAAAAAAAAAAAAAAGCCCAAACCCCAGCTACTCTTGTTTCTTTCGAAAAGGTGCTGCTACCCTTCTAGCTAGGGAGGACTTACCCCAACTACCAAAGGGAAGCCCCTGACTGTTCTTGGAAAGGCACAGTGGGAACTTCACCACACCTATTTGTTGATTTCAGGGTAGTAAGTTCCAAGCTGAAGGGCATCTTCCCCGGAGATGAACGGCAGCCGCAGACCCACTATGGAGCTGGGAGAACATTCCTTTCCCAGGCTGGCAGGCACCCACATAGTCCCCAGATGGGCTCAAAAGTCAGCTAATGTGACTTGGCCTTGGACCTTGAGAAGGCTGAGGCCCTCCTGCCTTTCTTCTGGCAAATTCTTAGAACCCAATGATTCCTCCAGGATTTTACTTCTCGGAGGTAGCTTAGTTTTCATTCCACGGACTCTTGTAAACAGTGAGGTGACAAGATGGAGAGTCCAGCCAATCACCACCACCACCATTCGGCGATTACACGTGAGTGAGGCTCAGCGCAGAGGCACGGAAGGCTGGCCAGGCTGCTTAGAAGGGCAAGGGCCCAAGGGGTCCGGGGCGCCGACGTCTCTCTAGACAGGTGCTTGCCGCCGCTTGGGTTCTCAGTGGAGACTCACTCCGAGAGTTGGGCAGCCTCAGCTTGTCTAATCTGCTCTGTTGCTGTCATCCTGGCCCCAGCACGGTACTCACTCTCCTCTCTCTGGAGCACAGCAGGAGGAACAGGGCAGAAGCTGTTTTCACCCGGTACCCATCCTGGCCAGCTCGGTAGTGACCAGAGGAGGGGCTCAGACCTCCTGGGAGCTCCCTGCAATGAGTGGTCCCTGCACTGCCGAGGGGTCTCTGACCCTAGGGGCTGACAAAAGGTGGGAAGATGCTGTGACATCTGGACAGTGAAAGAAACCTAAATATTCCTCCTCGGGGGCCTGACCAGGGGATGCTGCTGGCTGGACCCCAGGTGCTGGTGCTTCTTTCTCACCAGACAGAAAGCAGCTGCTCCCATTCTCTCTCCTGCCAACAACTACCCTGTTTCTGCCGCCAAAACCACATCCATTCTCTCCCAGTTAAACAAAAATACCATCTAAAAATTGTACGAGAAATATAACTTCTGGCAGAAAATTCAATTATGAGACAAAAGAGGAGAATAAAATGTCCACACCCAAACAATGACTCTCCTGCTCTGGTGGACTTCCCCGTGATCTTTGCTTCCTCTGTATACTTTTTACAGGGTTGTAATCAGACAGTACAATGGCTACCTCACCTCACCATGCCTCTCAACACACATCTCACTCGCCTGGTGTCTTCGGTGTGCTGGATGGGGGCTGTTGGAGAAGCAGGACAGAGATGCAGGCGTTGTAGAAAAAGGCAAAAAAAAGCACCTCTTTCCTCTAGCAATCCCAGCGGAAGCTTGTTGGTCAATCTTCTTTCCTATCTCCTTTCTTGGTTTCACTATTAGATGTTGAGTAGAAGCTGCAGGAGTTGGACCCCTTAGCAGTACCCTGAGGACCTGATGGTGCAGTCACCTCTCCAAAGCCTTTAACATTTACGTTCTTACAAGCCCCTCAGATCCCTGTGAGTTGTCTGGGGGACAAAGCAAGATGCCCATTGGGCTGACAATTGTAGTGCTGTTGGAATGGCGACAGCCAGCTCTGTGCTGGGCAGATGCCAGTGACAAAATCTCCCCTGCCAAAGACACACTTCCTGCACAACTGTCCGTCTAACCTCTGTTCTTATGATCCAGTTTCTGAAACAAACACAGGACACCTGGAATTTAGTGGTGACGCTGCAATTACCTAGCTATGTGATCTCAGGCAAGTCTTTCCTTCTCTGTCCTGAAGTTCTTTGAGGATCTGGGAGTCAGAGGGAGATAATATCTGCCCTACTTAGCTGAGAGGACTGCTATGAAGAATAAAACTGGATAATAGATGGAGAAAGTGCTTTGAAAAGTTTGAATTGCCTTATGACTATGAAGTATTATTATTATTTTTTAAGCGAGAATTCTTTTTATTTATTTATTTTTAGTATTTATTTATTTATTTGGTTGCACTGGCTCCTTAGTTGTGGCATGCAAACTCTTAGTTGTGGCATGCAAGTGGGATATAGTTCCCTGAGCAGGGATTAAACCCAGGCCCCCTGCATTGGGAGTGCGAAGTCCTATCCACTGCACCACCAGGGAATTCCATTATTATTAGTAGTAGTACTAGTAGTCGTTGTGGAGTATTAGTATTTGTTTATCAGCCCTATGTTTGTCACATAGATTCTTCTTTCTGTCATACGATATGCTTTGCAGTTGCAGATGCTAAGAGTCTTTCTAGACAACGTGAAAACATTGTTTTAATTAGAAATATGGCTGACTTCTATGCTGCCCAGCAAGGTCTTCTTTCTAAATATTAAGCAGACCAACTACACTTACTTGTAAAAAGATGCCTGATTCAACAAACCACAAAAACGACTGTAAACATTTTACATCCAACATATGTCTGGAAGCCAACATTTGGGTGGAAGACTTAGAGTCAGACACGGCTCTTCTGTAACATTTCTGTGTTTGCTCTGGACATTATTTCCCCCTGCCCCAACACATACACCAACATACATGTACGCACATCACCCTCATACACTTTCATCCCTCTTGACATGAAGCATGTTAATAAAGCAAGTCCAGGACTTCCCTGGTGGCACAGTGGTTAAGAATCCACCTGCCAATGCAGGGAACACAGGTTCAAGCCCTGGCCTGGGAAGATCCCTCGTGCCGCAGAGCAACTAAGCCCATGCATCACAACTACTGAGCCTGCGCTCTAGAGCCCGCATGCCACAACTACTGAGCCCGCGAGCCGCAACTACTGAGCCCGTGCACTGCAACAAAAGAGTAGCCCCCGCTCACCGCAACTAGAGAAAGCCCACGCGCAGCAACAAAGACCCAACACAGCCAAAAAAATAAAATAAATAAAGCAAGTCCAACTAATCAATGCTTTTGACTATGCAAATAAACTGTCTTCCTAGTGCTTCTTTATTAAAATCTACAGTTAATGCTTGTGGTACAAAACTATGTCACTAAGATGCTTACTACTTGGCAAATGCTCGTGACTCTTCCATAATTTTCAAAATTTAAAAACGAACCTGTAAACCACAATGAGATATCACTTTACACCACTAGAATGGCTATAATAAAAAAGATGGACAGTAACAAATGTTGATGAGGATGCAGAGAAATTGGATCCCTCATACATTGCTGGTAGGAATGTAAAATGGTTCAGTTACCTTGGAAAACAGTCTAGTAGTTCCTCAGAATGCTAAACATAGAGTTATCATATGATTTAGCAATTCCACTCCTTGGTATATAACGAAGAGAATTGAAAACACATGTCTACAAGAAACTTGTACACAAATGCTCATAGCAGATAATTGATAATGACCCCAAAGTGGAAATAACCTAAATGTCCCTCAATTGATGAATGGATCAACAAAATTGGTATATCCACACAGTGGAATATTATTCAGCAATAAAAAGGAGTGAAGAACTGATACATGATAATGTACCTGGTGGGTACATCAATGGCAAGGAGGAACCTTGAAAACATGCTAAATGAAAGAAGCCAGACACAAATGGCCACATATTGTAAGATTCCTTTGAAATGAAATGTCTAGACTAGGCAATCTATAGAGACAGAAGATAGTTTAGTAATTTCGTGGGGTAAGGGAAGAGGGCAATGAGAAGTGATTGCTGCTGGATATTATGTTTTTTTGGGGGGTTATGAAAATATTCTGGGATTAGATATTGGTGATGGTCATACAACTTCGTGAACCACTGAAAACCACTGAACTGTTCATTTTAACAGAGTGAATTTTATGGTATATGAATTATCTCTCAATTAAGAAAAGAATCTGTGTGAGATATACGGAATTCAAACGTTACAGAAATACATAGAAATTAACCTTTCCCTGTATTCCCTCTTGCCAACTTTGCCTCCCATTTTATCTTATTCTCTATACTGCTTTTATTATTTATAATATGTTTCTTTATGAAGTAAACTGGGACCTTGTTATATATACTGTTTATGTTACCTTTTTCACTTAATATGACCTGTCCATTTTTTCATCATTGGAAGAAAAAAATTCCCAAGTTGGGGACTTCCCTGGCAGTCTAGTGGTTAGGACTCCATGCTTCCACTGTAGAGGGCACGGGTTTGATCCCTGGTTGGGCAACTAAGATCCCGCATGCTGTGCTGTGCAGCCAAAAATAAATAAATAAAAATTCCCAAGTTGACTTTTTAAGTAAAATAGCAAACCCAGAAGTCATAAAGAAAAAGATTGATAATTTGATTACATAAAACTTAAATTTTTTTTAAATGGAAAAAGATACTATAAAAAGTAGACAAGGAGAAGATATAGGATTAATATAAGAAAGGATTAATATTCCTATATTAAGGATTAAGGATCCTGTAAATTGACTAAAGTCAAACAACATACCCAAAAAGTGGACACATGGCAAGTCCAGGAAAGGAAATACAAAATGGCGAATACACACAAGAAAGTTATCAACATCACTAGAAGTCATCATGTTTTGCCCATCAGATTGGCAAAAAACAAAAGGACTGGTGACCACTACTACTGGCAAGAACAGGGGGCAATGGACACTCATAAGTCGCTGAAGGATATGTGAATTGCTACAACCTTTTGGGAAAGTAGGTAGGTAGCATTTAACAAATGAGTATAACCTTTAACCCATTTATGGGGCTCTAACCCACAAAAATAAAAGCACCACCACTAAACATGTTCACAAGAATGTTTATTGCACCAATGTTTGTAAGAGGGAGAAAACTGGAAACCGGAATGTCTGTTGATAGGTGATCGCTGAGTCAATTGTGATTTATGGAAACGACGGATATTAAAGAAGCATGTGTCAACCCTACACGATTGACCTAGAGGCACGTACACAGTAGACAGCTATGTGCAAAAAGCAAGTTGCTTAGTAATTACATGGCAAATGGTATTAAAATAAAACCCAAACCCCTAGAGATGCGAATGTGTGTTTATATACTGTTGTAGGCACAGAGGAAGCCTGCTAAATTTGGTATGTTAGGGGCTGGGTATGCTGTGATTGATTATTTAAAAAAAGGAACTTAAAAAAGCTGATTGTTGATAAAAGACAATATTGTGCTTATTTAAACTTTCCTCAAAGCTGGGGAAGAGTTAGGATGAGAAGTCAATGCTGGCGAGGTAGGAGAGTTAAGAGGGTGTAACTAGAAATCAGAATATAAGGTAGGTTAACACTTTTCTTTTGATCTAACATTTTGGCTCTTTACAGAGAAAGAGAGACTGGGAGGAAGCCAGGACCCGTCAGTCTGAAGTACTGAACAGGTGGCTGGCTGGAGGTGGAAACTCTTCTTTTTTGAATTTTATTTATTTTTTGGCCATGCCACACGGCATGCGGGATCTTAGTTCCCTGACCAGGGATCGAACCCGAGCCCCCCGAAGTGGAAGCGCAGAATCTTAACCACTGGACCGCCAGGGAAGTCCCCTGGAAACTCTTTTTTTGGTTTCTGGCTCTGGCATCTCTTTGGGGTTCACTTGGAAGAGAAGTCACCTGGAACCTTACACAAGAGCAGATCGGGGAAGAATCAGCCCAGGAGATGTTGGCTTCTGGATCAGTTATGATTCACTTTGTGAAGAGTTTGCCTTCAGTGTTATTACTGGAGACCACACTTCCACTGGGGTCAAAGAAACTCCCCAAAGCAAAGTATTCACTCAAAGAAGAGCAGTCATGCTAAGTCCCTGAGACAGTTCTTGCAAAACCTAATCTCTACTTTAGGAAAACTAAAAGGTCAAATTGGGAAAAAACCTTAGCTTCACTATAACAATCCTTCCCAAAATGTACTACCGAGAGGGGCTAAATGTGATTCCCGAAACGACACAGAAATCTGGAAAATGTCTCTTCTTTCGAGACTGTTTAGAAATGCAAAGAACAGATCTATTTTTTAAAAGTGAAAATAAAAATATTTTTGAAAACAGAGGTATTTTTTGAGGGAAGACTAGTCCTGTTCATGACTATTTTATAGGTTGAATGGTTCTTCCTGTTCTTTTTTTTCCCTCCCCACCCACCCCAACCAGGGATTGAACCTGCGCCCCCTGCAGTGGACGCGCAGAGCCCTAACCACTGGACCGCCAAGGAAGCCCCGATTTTTCCTTTTCATCGATTCATTTAAAACTGAAAAGGTCTAAGGCAGACAAGTGATAAGGCCCGAACACAGGAAACACACATGTGCTCTTGTTGGCAGCATTTAGTTCCAAGAAGTGACTTTAAGTTCTCTTTGGGGACATTAGAGAGACACAAGGAGATTCATCTGAAACTGACAGGTCCTTAAACATATGCAAATGTCATAAACACACACTCCCTTTAGTTAATGGTGAGGCTCCTCTTAAGGGAGAGATATAAAGAAAACAAAGACTCAAAGGCATTTGTCCTTTTCTTGAGACATCCTTGGCAAGGGAAATCATTATGCCGATGGACCCAGCAACTGGGCTTCTGCATCAGGGGTGCCTATGAATAATTTCAGGGAAAAAAGAAAACCTCCTAAACGTTGTGATCAGACGGAAAGAAATGAGTGAGGAAAGAGAACACACAGCCTTTCACTGTCCTCACGAAACCTCAGTCCTCTCAGGTCAGGGACACAGACGTGACGACACAGATGTGAGTCTGGCTTGGGGCACTGAGCCCAACCCTCCATCCCAAACCTGAGGGGATACAGTGTATTCAAATAGCAATAGTTTCCCATTCAAATTTCCTTTTTAATGACTTTTAGCTAAATTAAATCCTTTCAGTATGTTTCTTTCTCCATCTTTGCCAGGCAGTAACAGAAGAGCGGGGACCGGGCTAGCTAGAAAACGAGGAAGTGACCACAGGGCACTTCTGTAGTTGGCACAGGAAGTTTTGGAATCTATTTTCAAAACATGCCCGATCTAAAATCTTCATGTGCTTCTCGCCAACCTCGCCGAGGCTGAATAAACCGCACGTGGCTCTGTGAAAAGCCACCTCACCCTGTGTGGCATTTCTGCTGTCTGGTTGGGTTAACATCCCTGCTTCGCTAGAGGCTAATAACCAGGGAGTGCAGACGCAGGCGGAGGGCACTGGCATAATGAGGACCACGCTTCATTTCCTCCTGTGTTTTTCGGAGAAGCAGCTCTCGGGAGGGACTTCCCACCGGGCTCGCTCTGTCCTGCTCAGGAGGCAGGTCTGAGACACAGGTGGCAGTCTCAGGTTGGTTGCTTGTCGGTCAGCAAGACTGTGCCAGATCATGACACAGACACCCTCAGATCTTTCCGGGGGCCTCTCATGTTACAGGGGAAGGGGGAGCATCTGAGGGCGTCTATTCCTTCTCTCCTTGGCCACGTGAGTCTTGCTCACGATGTGGCTGGCGTTGCTCCTGCCTCCTCTCCCAGCCCTGGGAAGACACAGATGGCGCCTTTGGGAATTTTTATCTAGAAAGTACTTTGCTTTCAGGGTGGACTGCTACGCAACCCCACTGTTCCTTAAAATGACTCTCACCATTTGTGGGGAGCTTGGGAAATGACACATCATACCGTTATGTGTGACTGACAAGGGTGCTCCTTCAGTGACACTGGGACTGGGACGGATGGTGAGCTGTCCATCACCTGCATCGAAATGAATGGACAAGGGATGGCTCCAGAGTCCCAGCTGACAAGGAAACTTAAAGGTGCTGGGAAAGCACCTGTTTAGTGTGGATCTCTCTAGTTTTAACCAGTTTTGAAAGCGATTCTATATTTTCCTTCACACTGAAGAGGCGAGGGGCAAGGATGAGAGTGAGGGGTATGGCATCCTTTCAAAGCAGACGGAGGAGAAGGAGAGGGGGGCGGGGATCGGAAGTACCTGCGCACGCTTTCAGGTATTAGACTTACTGTTTTCACTAAGCACTTTGTCTCTGCTTGTTGAGTAATGAAATCTCGATCAAATTTCAAGTGCTTTCTAGGACAAAGTGGTTAATTTGGAATCGCCTTGAAGCCTCCTGCCTCTACGGATGAGGGGGACAGTCCCTTTACTGTAACCTTTAATCTTGACAAACAAGAACAATCTGGCAGTGGTGGGGGGGCAGGGAGAGTCCAGATAAAGGACTGAGGGTGGATCACATGCTTGAATTTAGTTGGGTTCCCTACCTCCTGGCCCCTGTCCTGCACAGGACACGACTCACTGTCTGCTTCCGAGAACGATCCGGATTCGTCGCTGGAGTTGGTGCCGTAAGACTGCTCACATTTAATCTGGGGTCGGACTTGGTTGTACATTCCATCTCCCATCAGGCCTGGTTCCTGATGTTCTGTGGCAAGGAATCTGGCTCCCTGGGAACAGGGCGAGGAGGAGAACTCGCAGAGAGGAAGGCTGCAGGGCGAGCCCCCACTCCCGTCCTCGGCATACGAGTAGGACGAGCACGAGCTCGATGTTCTAGTCCTGGTCTCCAGCGGGGGCGAGCGAGGGCAGACTTTGATTGGCACCGGGCAGCTGGTGTTGGGCCGCATCCTTCCGGGCAAGTGTTCAGCCATCAGCCCACCGTGAGGGTAGGCCTGTGAGCTGGGGAGGGACTGGCCAGTCCCCACCCACAGGCCCTTTGGCACTGGCTCAGAGAGGTCTTTGTCCAAACCGCTTACCCCAGAATACGAGTGCACCGCGGTGCTCACTTGGTCACAAGCGCTGGAGGAGAAGATCACACTTCTCCGGTCCAGCTCTCCTTCCTGTTTACAGAGCGCCTCCAACCCAGGCCCCTTGAGGGGCGACCCCACTGTGAGGCTGGACGCGTCCTTCTGGCCCATGTGGGGCTGTCCGTAATTGCCCGGGAAAGGGGCATAGTCACTTTTAAGGTCACCCTGAGTGATCCCCTTGTCAAAAGGGCACGCGGAACTCCTGGCAAAGTGCTGCTGAGAGGTACCGGGCAGGCCGGACAACTCCACACTTTTTGTTAGGCTAAACAGAGACCTTAAGCAGGAGGGGGAGGACGCGCCCCTGGACCTCTCCAGGCAGGCGGCCCCGGCAGGGGGGGCGGGGGCGGGGGCGGGGCGGGGCTGTTTCCGGTCCATTTCCACGTCCCCGGCTCTGTCTTTGACGTCAGGCTCATCTCCAGACAGGCAGAGCGTGATGCTCTCTTCGTCGTTCTCTTCGCTGGGCGGCTCGCTTTTGATCTGCCCCATGGCAAGCCCCGGCTTGAGGCTGCTGCCAGAGTTATCTTCACTGAATGTGCTTGCAAAACCTGAGGTACTGTGTGATGATGCGTTATAGACATTCTTGGTACATGCAAGCTGGTATTTCTTGTATCTGGGGTACTGCGTTAACGCGTCCTTTGCCGCGCTCTCCTTGGTGTCCGCGGGCACGTCGGACTCCGGCAGCAAAACTTCTTCCTTCTCTGCTACTGGGATGGCAGTGGCCTCAAAGCTGATGGGGTCTGGAAGCATCTGGTCCCTGGGGCAAGCCATCTTGGCCGTCTCCGAATCCATCGTCTCCTCCTCTTCCTCCTCTTCCTCTCCGGCGCTGTTCTCACGGTCCTCGTGCGGGCGCTGGCACGCACCGTCCTTTCGGCACACAAACAGGCCATCCTCGCTGTTCAGGAGCTGGGTCTGCAGGAAGCTGAAGCAGGAGTCCTCCAGGTTGTGCATGCGCAGGAACTCGGCACAGCGGATGACCTCGCGGATGTTTTCTCTGCTGAGTAACAGCTTAGCGGTGTAGGCGAACTGCAACAGCGGCCCAAACCCCCTGGCCGTGACCTGCAAAACAAACAGGGGAATTGCCGACCGTTACCATCAGCACTGCTATTGTCCCGAATCCCTCAACTGAAGCAAGATAACCAGACAGCGCTAATGTCCCAGGATAAAGACTGCAAAGGAGCAATTAATCTCGTCCTGGGTCAGCAGTGATTCTGCTTCCAGTAATTAGGGCCTGTCTCGTGCAGGCCAGTGCTCTACTCATCACGACACACAGAACTGAAAATCATCAGGGTCAAGTGGCTAAACAAGATGACAGTGGGTTCAGTGTTTACACTAATGAAATATCCTGGCAAAAGTGCACGGTAACAATGGGAAGCCTATTAATTTCCCTCCCCACCCGTCCTGTTGAGAGCCACTGTACGTCAGGAGTGCTGTGATACTTCTTACAGCTCACTTGAGCCAAAGAAAGCATTATAGTTTTCTTGTCAACTGCAGAACTAGCATATGGCCCTGTTAGAAATCGGAAAGTCCACGGGGTTTTGAAAATAGTTTTTCCCTCACAAAGTTAAAAAGAGACGTTGAAAGCAACTCCTGTTCTTTGCTCATTCATCATGGTTGCTAGCTGAGATTTTCCAGTCATCACGTCATATCCCATCTTACAATGATACTAGAGATGACAGTCCAAAGCAGCGTTCTCAAAAAGAAATTAACTCCTGGCCCCTAAAAAGGGTGGAGGGTGGTTACAGAGCTAAACAAGCCGGCTGTCATTTAAATGGCTGAAGTTGTTGAATGGCACAGGACATGGGCAATTCCTTCCCTAATTATAAGCAGCAGCTTTGCCATGCAGCTGTCTTCTTTCCTGGTAAATCTTCAGGGGCTGAGCCTACTGTCATGTGCTGCTTGTCCATTACACATTTTCCGCAGATTGGAAACGTGCTATTTATGCACAGCTTGTATACACGCGCATGCCTGCACGCACCCACATGCTGAATGACTTAGACCATTAGAAATATGTTGCCTAAGGCCAGTTGTTCTTTCGAATGAAAATGGATTAAACTTGCTGGTGTTCAGGGCAGGCTTCCTTACCCTATACACAAACCCACGCATCCTCTAGGTTCTTGCAAGCACTGCTGACCCTATAAGGAAGGGAGGGGAGGCAGGTCCATGAATCATGTGTACAAAACAAATGAAAGCAGAGGTCATGGGGTCCTTGCTGGAAGCTACAGTAGCAGTGACTAAAAAATATCTGCTAGGGCAATAAGTGCAGAGCAAGAGGAACCCGCAGGCTTTGGAGCTGACTGCCACATGGATTGAATTCAGAATAGCACACAGAGCCCAAACTCTTGTGAGGACCTATATCTGCTGTTCAAGATTCAACACAGACATCAACTCTTCTGGGAGCCCTCTGCAGACTTCTTAGAGAGCAAATGACACCATCCTCTCAGCCCCCATAGCCGAAGAAAGGAAACACCCTGCCTTCCCCAAGGGCAGTGCTGATTTTATATCACTGACTGCATTCTAAGGGAATGCCTAGTAAGGGAAATTTCTTAGATACATAGCTGAATGGAATTTTAATTGTTAATATTTTTGAAGTACTTTAAATAAAATTCAAAAAAATTTCTCCATCAGATAATGAGTCCTGAGATGTTTGGTTTAAAAAAAAAAAAAAAACCACAACAAAAACCCATGACTGCAAGACCCACATTATAGTTCTACAAGGGCAATCATTGCCATCTCCCTTTTATTGTACTTAATTGTGTCAGTTTCTACCAGTAGACAGCAAAGCTTCTTCAGATCAGGGATTGTTTCATTTCTCTTTGTAACCCTGCACCTAAGGAGGGTCTATAAACATCTGATAAAAGCTTGTATATTACTGAATATGTCTGAAGTCTAACTGTGCCCCTAACATACAACTATAGTGTCCAGAAGGTGACAACACACTCTGCTTGGTGAGTGCTGTCTCAAATTACTTTTGGAGCAAGGCACTGTGTAAACCAACAAACTACACCAATCAATCAATGGCAGGCAGGGGTGCTTATTTGTCACATCCCCTAGCACCTATATTGAAAGAGAGTTCACCTGACCTACACTTTTGTTCTACTAAGCTGACATGGCAATAGATTCAGCAAATATCTGTTTTATGTACTTTTCTCCCAGGAACCTATAAAAGGGAGTGTAAGGTAAGGAAGTGCATATTGATAAGTAACCAAAGAAGGTTGATGAGAATGTCACAGGACCCATTTCTTCATTGTAACACAGCTCCACCACAAAGAGAAAATGGCAGAAACAAGGCAGAGTTGACCCCTCCATCAGGAAGCATTTTCCGCTCCGCTCCTAGGCAATCTGCCAATTGCAGAGTGGATAATACACATCTTGAGTTTTGGCAGATGCGCTCGTTATACGGGAAATCGGGGAAACTCATCTTGATGCTATTTATGTTTTTTTTATACAGTCCTCCTCATACTCTCATCCCCATTTCTTTTTTATTTTGATGCGGTCTCAGTAAGCTGTACCACTATCCCCCGCTATGGCTGCTTTTAAAGAAAATTCCTAAAGAAGCTAAGGGACACTCTTGAGGATCACTAGAGCAGTCCTGGGCATCACCACTTGCCTCATGGCAGCAAGGAGCTGCAGAAGGCTTCTCCACTCAGGGCCAAGCTAATACTTAAATGTATGAGTGGGTCCAAGGATGCCAATAAGCACAGTCTCCACATCCCAAATCAGTTCATTGATCCTTTGGGGGCTCAGGAGACATGATGAGCTTGAAATGATCATCACATGGTCATGAACGAGACATGAATAAAAACAGGGTTGTAAAATGTCATTCAATCCCAGGTCAGAGAAGACGGTGTCCTCACCATGAAATTTCAAGAGTCCATAATTAGCTCTTCCCTCCTGCGAGTTTAAACCATGCTTTGTCATATTTAATTCTGCTAAATTTTGCTCAGCTTCTGTGTGCAGGGCTTTGTCTAGAGAGTCAGTTACTATTCACCAAGCTCCTGCTAGTTCCCAGCACTGCGCTAGCTGGTTCTCCTAACGCACTGGAAGGCAGGCATGATTGCCGCTATTTTGTAGACAAGGAAACTGAGAAGCAAGGAGGTGAAGGAGTGCGTACAAGGTCCTAGAGCTAGTAAGTAGAGAGTTGGGATTCCAACCTAAGTGCTATGGAAAATGGTTAAGTACAAGACTCAGCCCTGTGCTCAAGAAACCTACAATTTAGCTTTGAAGAGGAGATAAGAACAATAAGTTAATTTTCAGGAACCACGTAAATCAACAATGGAAAGGCAAGATGACATGTCACAAGACGACATGATTAGTTGTCAACTAAGAAATCCTGACCAGTTCAGGAGAAGAGGAGACTGCTGAGGTCTGTGGGATCCCTTGAAGCAGGGACTTGTAAGCAGGACACCTGGAGTGTACTGAATTGCCCCCGACTGGGTCCGATCGGGATCAAGGGTTGCTTTGATACAATGGGTACCTTCTGAACTGCCGCTACTGTCCCTTCCAGGAACCCATCTCTGGTGCATTTCAGCCCAGTTGCAATAGCTCCAAATACACAAAACAGAAAGTGGGTGCCCATCACACATGCAGGCCAGTGTTAAAATAGGCAGTGGCTTTCTAAATATTGGTTTAGCCTCCATCTTGAGTAGCTTGCACTGTCTTTCCATTTTGAGGAATCATTTAAGCTCACGTACTCAGAAAGCAAATATCCAGGTACCGACGTGAACCTGCATGTTTATGAAACTGGGGCCACAAGCCTGCATTGTTATTTACTTTCTGTTTGTAACAAGTAAGGCTCTGATAATGGGAAAAATAAGAGGGGGTAGGAGGTGGAGAATCACCCACAAAGCTAATGACCCATAACAATGTTATTTAAAAAGGTAATGATCATCAAGTTACAGTGGAATGAAGTGATGAGAAAATAGCAAGCCAGTCCCAGCTCACTGGTATTAATGGAGCTGTGTTCCACTGCTCTCAGGGAAGCAGACATATCTAGGCTAAAAATCACCGGTCAGGAATGGCCTAAAGGAATGATAAACAAATGCAAAATACAGTATTAGGGGCACCTGGGATAACAGTCTTGCATTTTAAATGGAATCTTTTGGTTGGATCATTCTGAAGAGTATTTTTTTCATCACATTATGGTTCCATAATGTGCAATATACATTGTGCTACAGATGAGACTGGCTCACGTACTGGGCAGAATGGAGGGTGCCCTGGGGGACTAAGACCCGTGAGAGGTCAGGAAGTAATCCCGCCTTGCTCTCTGGTTGCTCCCAAGGAGGCGGTGACCTCATCCAGCAGTTGGCACACACAAGGCGAGTGGCTCTGACCTTTGGGTTTCGGGCCTGAAAGAAACAAGGTCAGACTACCAGACTCGTGCACTGTGGTGTGAGCCCACACGCCACTCATGGGTTGAAAATCTGACCCACTGAAACTATGACCCTCCACCCTTTGTTCCCTTGGGTTCTGACGTATCATCTCTCTGCTGTGGAAGAAAGGAAGATGAAGTGATGAAAACGTAGCTGGCAGAGGGCATGCTTGGGTGCTGTTTGCAGAGCTGGGGAGCTCATTCCCTCAGGACGTGATCCGTGTGCTGCTGGACAGAGCTTGTGAAAGGAAACTTCTAACAGTTCTGTCACTCTGGATTATTACAGGGATCAGGCATCTGGGCTTCAGGCATAAATTGAAAATAGGGTTTGGGAATTTTTATAAGACTTGGAACAGCATTTTCTACTCAAGCCATGTGATGAAGGTCTTCTCTGCTGCTTCTGGCAGTGTATATTCATGGCTGCAGCACTGAGTCCATCTACCCGAGCCTGATCTGATGGGTCAGGAGATCTGGGGACTGCGCCCCAGGAGAGGGGTGGCACGCTGCTCAAGGTCCCACAATCACAGCCTTACAAAACACGGAATCTTTTACTTTTAGCAACATCATGTCCTGATGGAGCTGGATCTCTCCTACGCTGCTGGAGCAGGCAAGAGGAGGTAACAAAGCTATGCCGATGGGCTTTTGAAAACACTGACTTGGGTTATATTTGCACAGCAAGGCACTTGTCAAATAAAGAAAACAGCACCAGTGACAACTCACTCCTCCCTTCCACCTCCACAATGCACTGCATCCCATTCTGCAGGCTGAAGACTGACTTAGCGATGAGGCATCGCTTCCAATCTTAATTTTCTATAATTAATATCCATATTATCACTTGTTTCTCCCCAAAGCAGCATGCTCTATAAGCATACTACATTCAGGATGTATTTGTTAAATTAACCTCACTATTTCAACAAAGCTTCTGGTTATTTTGGTACTAGTTGTAGTTAATGATAGAGCCAGACCAAACAACCTGTTTCCATTCCTAAAGTAACAATACAAAAACGAAAGCAAGTTGATTATATGTACAAGTATATAATTTCATATAGTGGGTTTTAAAAAAATTTGTGTTAGTGAATGTGGCTTAAAAGCATGAAATTAAGTGTCTTTTCTCCCCTGTGCAGGCTTGAATTTGGGTTTGCAGCCACAGTACAAAGTTCCTCTCCTTTTTGTAAATCTGTCCCTGAGATTCTCTATGTGATCATGCAGTCATTACTATTTTTTGTTTACTCATTTATTCACCAACCATGTTCTGGGCACTGTGTGACATCTGAGGGCACCAGCTTTCTTGGATTCAAATTCCAGCTCTATGATGTACCAGCTGGGTAACTTGGGCTTCTTACTTAATTTTTCTGTGCTTCAGTTTCTCCAACTGTAAGACCAACAGTGCCTGCCTTGTAGTAAAACCTATGGAATAGCTTCTAGCATTGAGTAACAGCTATTATTATTGCTGTTATTACAAAAGTGAATAATATATAGTCTCCTTCTCCAAGGAACTAAGAGGGTGACCACAGAGACAGATGTTCAACACAAAAGTCTACAATGTAATCTAAGTATGTAACAGGTATTTGCAGGGTGCTAAGGCAGGACCAAGCTGGGGGTAGTAACTCCTAAGGGCGTCAGCGTAGCCTTCCTAGAGGTGGTGACCTTTGCCCCAAGTGTTGAAGGCTGAGTTGAAGTTCATCAGAATAAGTCAAAGAAGGGCCTGGCTCACTCCCTCATCTCCTTCAGGCTCTTCCTCAAATGCTACTTTCTCAGTGAGGCCTTTCCTGGGCCTCTAATCACAACTGTCCTCCCAGCACCAGGACTGGCTACATGATTTGCAGGATCCGGTGCAAAGTGGAAAGGTGGACCTCTTGTTCGGAGATTCAGAACTTGAAGATGATGACAGGGTCCTTCTGAGCAGGGGACCCTAGGCAATTGCATAGGTTGTAAGCCCTTGAATCTGGCCCTGTCAACACACACTTGCTACCTATGCCCTGCAGGTTGAAATGGGCTCTGCTCCCTGATCTCAGTGGGGTGATGGCATCCTAGGGTAGAGCCAGTGAACTCCAATTGAGTGAAACTCCAAAGGCTAGCTGGCACAGCTACTGGCATCAGCAGTGTAGGTCAGCGGTGGCTGGCAGGATCATGAGTATCTTGGACTGAAATACATAGTCGGCCCATGAAGGTACTTTTTGATTGGTGCAAAAAAAAGAAAATCATGTAGGTTAAGTGGACAAAGCCCTGCTTGAGTCTCTGTGATAGAGTCATCATCCCACACTTGAGTCAGTTCACAGATCCAGGAACTCTTGAGGAAGGATCCTATAATAATCCAGGTTGCCGCTATGATTTCTTCTGTCACAAGGGTTTGCAGAAACATACATCTGGTAGTTTTCCTAAATCATGAATACAAACTTTTTTAACTAAAAAAACTTTAACAAAAAATTATTCAAAAACTGTTTAGATCAGAAACAAATCTATCTATATATCCTTCTCTACCTATCTATGAACTAAATTAGCACTAGTTTAATACAAACATAACAGGACAGTTTTGTCTCTCAGCCTCATGCCCCACTCTTCTTTTGTTTTTTCCCCCACTTGTATTGAGAAATAATTGACATACATCCCTGTATAAGTTTAAGGTGTACAGCATGATGGTTTGATTTACGTATGATTACCACAATAGGTTCAGCTAACATCCATCTTCTCATATAGATACAATAAAAAGAAAAAAATTCTCCTTGGGATAAGAACCCCTAGGATTTACTTTCCCAGCAACTCTCCTATATGTCATATGTCATACCCACTCTCCTTATGTTCCCCCCCTTTCTAATGCTGAAGCTGGGAGTTTTTATTTTTTTATTTATTAATTTTTTTAAATATTTAATATTTATTTATTTATTTAGGCTATTCCAGGCCTTAGTTGCAGCATGTGGGATCTTCATCGTGGCATGCAGGATCTTTTAGTTGTAGCATGCAGACTTCTTAGTTGCGGCATGCATGCAGGATCTAGTTCCCTGACCAGGGATCGAACCCAGGTCCCCTGCACTGGGAGCTCAGAGTCTCACCCACTGGACCACCAGGGAAGCCCCTGAGGCTGGGAGTTTTTCAACTTTGTTTCCCAGGCTCCTTTGCTAGGTGACTTATTCTGCCAGTAGGGGGCACTGGTGGGAGATCAGAGGTAGGAGGAAAGAAGCTGTGGTTCCCGTTTCTTGTTCTCTTTCTCTGTCCTTTCCTGGTGGGGTGTCTGGAAGTGGTGGTCTTCTCCCCAGGTGCAGCCCCTCCTTCATGCTCAGAGGTCCCTTTTATCCCTCCAGCCCCGGGAGTGAGAGCTGCTTCCTGCCATCATTAATCACTGGGTTAACTCTCCTTCCACTTCCTGTTCTTTCAGTTTTCCAGCACCTGTGTAACCAATTCGCTGTCTTACACCCCCTCTATTTGCAACACCTGTCATGGTTTCTGTTTCCCTGACTCAATCCTCATCCATTTTACAGACAAGGAAGCCAAATGAGGTGAAGCCCAGAAAGCTCAGAAAGGTGAAGGGATTTTCCCAAAGTCACATGTCTGGTCAGCCAGGGCTTCACTCAAGCCTTCTGACTGCAGAGTTCAACTCTCCTGCTCCTTTCATACCAGTTGCTGTCTCTCTGAAGTAAACCAGAAAAGGAATGATATTTCATATTTCAAGTTTTATTGCAGTCTCTAAAACATTCACTTTTATACAGCTCTATCCAAAGAAGTCTGGCCAACTGAATGTGGTACTTCCCGGGTAGGAAGAAGGATGAATCTACATTTGCTTCTATCGTTATTTACATTATTCAGATGCAGTGTCTAGATTTCTCCCAAAGAATGAAGCTAAGTGCTAAGTCCCTTTCCTGCCTGGTAAAACCTCGTAAATCTAGGGAGCTCTTCTATCGCATAGGAATTTGATAAATCAGCAGGCTAAGCTCGGCTTCATTTCTTGGAATCTGGAAGGCATCAAAGCAGAAACGCCTTTCTGGCGGGGAGCCATGAGGGACCAAAGCTTTGTTCCAAATGAGAAAGGCAGCCTGATAAAGCTGATGTTTAGGGGGCAAGTCACGTGGCCCCTGCCTGTGTCAGCTGGCTCAGAATTATCATGAGGCTACGTAACAGCCGAAACTGCCCCTGAGGCATTCGGTTGTCTCACGTTGATGAGAACAAGGAAGGGGAAGCAAGCATTCGTTATTGTCTTTCCTGGGAACCGGCAACACCTTGGCCCTGTGGAACCTTCATTTCACCCGGGGGGTTTTACCCCTCATCTCACTCCTTCATGTGTGGCCTTAATTATTTTCTCATTCAGCTACAGATGGTTATATTTCCAGGTAAGTGATGGGCAAAAGTCATATGTGATTCAAATATAAGGTACTGTATTCATATTTACTCTAAAAGCATACAATGAAAACAGAAAGTCTCTCTTCTGAAAGATTACATAATGAAGCTCATGGAGTAATTTTTAAAAATTCAATTTCAGTATAAGTGTAGATCTTAAAATAGGTATAAGATAGTAGTAACTTTTTACGTTTTTCAGTGTAAAATGAAAGTGAAAAGCATCCCACTCACTGGTAATGAAGTAGTAAAACCTGCATCTAGGTTTACAGTTTCATTTGAAAAACCACCTTCAACAGAAAATTATTTTTAAAAAGATTTTAAAAATTACCTATTTTCCATCTGAATGACCCTCTCCCCTCTTTCAGGAAACCAATGATCTTCATAGACAAGAATTTTCTTGAGTCAAGGTTTGGTTTTACCTCCTAGACCCCTCTAGTCCTTTCAAACCAACCAGCAACCGTTTGATGTTCAACCAGAAAACACAAACCATTTTTTAAAGCTTCTAGTCTGAGAAGTTCAGTTCCTCATCAGAGCCTTCTAATGCTTCTTCCTATTAAGCCAAAATTCCCATCCCTGAAACCTAACCAGTTACGAGCCCCTCTCCCCTCCTCATCGCCCCCCTCTGAAACATCTTGAGTTTGACTACGTCCCCAGCAGATACCTGGACTGAGTAAATGCTCCAGTCACTGGAACAGAGGACAGAACTGTCCCCTCCCTCCGTCTAGAGCCTATTTTCTATGAATGCAATGATTTATTTCATTGCCACTTGTTACTTATGGTGCTACCAATTACCATCTCTGAGCTTTTTGTTTCTAGCATGTGCTACCGATAAGCCACGTGTCCATTTTAATCTTGCAAAATTGATTTCTTGACCCAAGAGTGTACACTTGTCTAGATATTCAGAAACTGTTTTTTTATTATATAAACTGTTCTCCTTTTCATTTTTTTGGCTGTGCCACGCGGCATGCGGGATCTTAGTTCCCCTACCAGGGATCGAACCCGCACGCCCTGCAGTGGAAGCGTGGAGTCTTAAAAACTGGACCGCCAGGGAAGTCCCTCTAGGGAAACATTTTAAGATCCACTTTCTTCCTTTTTTTGAAAACTATAATGCCATTTCTTCATCTCCAGACTTCTGATGCTTTCTCAAAGATTTTAACCTTAACAAGTTGTACCATCATTATGTCTATTTTTTTTTCTGTACTTTGGGAGCTTCACTTCCTCCAGACTGGGGGCTTAGGTGTTTTCTTCTACCTGGGGTTTCCATTTCTTTCTCCAAGTTTTTCTCAGTTTTCCATCTAATGAACATTCTCCATGACATACAATATAGAGGTAACTCAGGGCTCTCTGTCATCCTCAACACTAAATGCTCAGCCCCAAGGAGCAGCTATTGGGTTTCCTCGTCTTCTTGCTCCACAGAGAACAATATATTTGTTTTCCTTATCTGTCCCTCTTTGAAAGGTCTCCACTCATTTTGGGCTTGGGTTTTCTTGATACTGTTTTTTGTGAGTCCATATATCTTTTCATAGTCGTTCATGTTTTTCTACCATTAAAAAAAAAAAAAAGAAAATTGAGCTAAACAGAGAACTGCTGGCACAATTACTCTCCATTGTTGAAACAAAAAAGGTCCTCATCTGAACTTTGTTTTGGGCATTCATAGATCTCCTGAGTCATCTTTCCCTGCATATGTGTAATTTCTACATTTCTCTTATTTAAAAAAATCTCTCAAAAGGTCATGAACCCCAAACTAGAAAACACAGGGGAAAAGCTTCATAACACTGGATTTGGCAATGATTTCCTGGATATGACACCAAAAGCACAGGCAACAAAAGCAAATATAGACAAATGGGACTACATCAAGTTTAAAAACTTTTGTGCGTCAAAGGACACAACAGAGTGAAAATGCAACTTATGGAATGGGAGAAAATATTTGTGAATCCTATATTTAATAAGGGGTTAATATCCAGAATATATAAAGAACTCCTATAACTCAACAACAACAAAATAATCAAATAATCTGATTTTAAAAAAAGGCAAAAGACTTGAATAGGTATTTTTCCAAAGGCGATATATAAATTGCCAACAAGCTTATGAAAGATGCTCAACATCACTAATTATCAGAGAAATACAAATCAAAACCACAATAAGATGTCACCTCATACCCACTAGGATGGCTACTATCAAAAAAGGAGAAAATAAGTATTGGCAAAGATGTGGAGAAATCTGGAAGCCTTGTGCAGAGTTGGTGGGATTGTAAAATGGTGCAATTGCTATGGAAGAAGAGTACGAACATTCCTCAAAAAATTAAAAATAGAACTACCATTTGATCCAGCAATCCCACTTCTGGGTTTATATCCAAAAGAATCAAAAGCAGGAGGTATTGTACACACCCACGTTCATAGCAGCACTGTTTACAGTAGCCAAGAAATGGAAGCAACCCACATGTCCATTAATGGATGAATGGCTAAACAAAATGTTGTATATATATATACAATGGAATACTGTGCAGCCTTAAAAAGGAAGGAAATCCTGTCACATGCTACAATATGGATAAACCTTGAGGTCATTATACTAAGTGAAGTAAGCCAGTCACAAAAAGACAAATACTGCATGATTCCACTTACATGAGGTACCTAAAGTAGTCAAATTCATAGATACAGAAAGTAGAATGGTGGTTACCAGGGGCTGGGGTCAGAGGGAAAGGGAGGTGGTTCTTTAATGGGTATAGAGTTTCAGATTTGCAGGGTTATGAGTTCTGGAGATCTGTTTCATAACAATGTGACTATTTTCAAAGTAAGATGAATGTTTGATGGACATTAGTATAGGACACTTAAAAATGGTTAAGATGGTAAATTCATGTTGTGCTTTTTAAAATCACAATAAAAAGGTGTTGAAATATTTTGGACTGTGCAAAATCTCCTCTTTGATGATCATGTTCTCTAAAATGATATGGTCTCTTCTAAGGTTTCTCTCATGTATACTCTTGTCAGTTCCTTTTAGTTAGTCAGTATTAGGACCAGAATAGCAATTCTAGTCTCGAACTCTCTACCCTCTTAAAGGTGAAACTGCCAGTAAGGCACATCAATGATCACTCAGGTATTCTTTCTATTAGTTGAAGAGAATTCTGATAGTTATTTATATAGTTGAAGTTCTGTATCATGCCTCTCCTTTGCCCTAATCTTGTAAATGGGAATTGGAACATGGAGCTGGTAATTGCTCTGACTGTATAACCCATAAAGAACTCCTACTACACTATCAGTTTTGTTTCTCTCTTTTCTAATCTCTTCCTAGTACTCTTTTGAAGGCTCCTGCCCTCATGTTTCTTGACTTGCTTACAGAGCTTCTGGATATATGGTGCTGCTCTGCTTTTCTTCCCAGTTGGTGACATTTTTAATTTGAATATGGAATTCCTTCTCAGCCATATCTCGATGTGATGCCCTTTTGCTCGCCAGGTTACGTGGGTTACCTAAGAAATTCTATTTATCACCCTGGCAACAATCTCCAATTCAATTTGTTAATTACTCCTGTTTCACCCACTGATAGATAGACATTGGAAACTGTAAATATTGCTTCTGTCTTCCCCTTCTCCTTGGTTTATCCAATGAGTCACCAAATACTTCTCACTTTCACATCAATGTCAAACCTACTTGCTTCTGTGATAATTGGTGTCATGAGTTTAGTAGGATATTTGTTTCCCTCCCCCTCCCCCCTTTTGGTTTAAAGCATGAGTCTTATGCGCTGTGGGTTCTCAATAACTATTGATTGAACTGAATTGAGTTAACCCTAGTAATGCCTGCCGGGGCAAGCAGAGGATTTGAGTCCTTCTTTCACATGACATTCCATCACATATTTGAAGACATCTGTCGTGCCTGGTTAGGGAATCTTTTTTTCCTTCAAGAACTAAAGTCATATTTTCCATCTGAAATGAAAACTGAAGAACTGACAGATCACACGTCTCTTATGGAAAATGTTATTTTCTTCTTGACCTCTGGAAGCAAGTGGGTTTATTTTTTATTTTATTCATTTATTTTTTTAAAATTTATTTTTGGCTGCATTGGGTCTTCATTGCTGCGCACGGGCTTTCTCTAGTTGCGGGGAGCGGGGGCTACTCTTCTTGAGGTGCGGTGGCTTCTCACTGCGGTGGCTTCTCTTGTTGCGGAGCACGGGCTCTAGGCGCGCGGGCTTCACTAGTTGTGGCTTGCAGGCTCTAGAGCGCAGGCTCGGTAGTGGTGGCGCACGGGCTTAGTTGCTCTGCAGCATGTGGGATCTTCCCAGACCAGGACTCGAACCCGTGTCCCCTGCGTTGGCAGGCAGATTCTTAACCACTGCGCCACCAGGGAAGTCCAGCAAGTGGGTTTACATTCCACTAATACCCCAATCGCCATGAGGACTCTGTGCCACCAAGGGAGGATCACTGGTCTTCAGTGGGGAAAGTAATCTGACCTTGACAACTTGGGCAACTCTGCTGCCACTTCCCCTTTCATTTGCAAAACAGGAATAAATAAATAGGGACATGCTGAAGAAATTCAGATAATACATTTGAAAGGCTTTTGAGACACAGACACTAAAAAGTCTAAAAAGATGTGTATCATCTTTTCAAGCAGAGCTTTTCCATTTGCAGTGGAAGTGGGTGTTACTGTGGCTCACAGAAGGAACAAAGCTACAGATTTTGCCTTATGGGCATGGTATCCAACAGCAATAAAAGTATTTCTACCGTCTTTAGTTTCCTTCATCTCAGTCCTTTACTAACCACCCTAAAACAGAAGTCAAGGCATGCTGACTGGGTTATCCAAGGCTGTACAGTAAGCCGGGGTAAATGCATATATGGAAACCAGACGTTTTGCCAAAGGGACTGTATACTTCTGATTTCCACTCCCCTCTCCTATTTCCACAGTGGGCTCTGCCAGTGGGGAAGAGTCAATGCTGATGCAATGCAGGCGCCATCTGTGCTCTGTGAGGACTGAAACAGCGGCCATCAACACAAAGCTTCCCTATGTGAGCTGGACAACGGCTGCCCTGGAGCCGTAGGACCAGCAGACGGAACACACAGCTCTGTAGAAATCAGGGCTGCAGGAATCGTTAGGACACAATACCCAAGCTCCTGGATCGGAGCATGAAGTCAAGTTTGTCACTCAGCCACTTCCTCTCCTTTCCCCCTATTTCTCATCTTTTCTATGTGTGATTCCTGTCGTCAAGGGAGGGAATGAAGAGGAAGCCGATTCCATCCATCAGCGTGGCCAGGGCTGCCGTTTTTGCCTAGATCTGCTGGGCTCTGGCCCTGCAGCCTTCCACAGCCTTCCCTGGGACACTAGGGCGCCAGACTTGCAAATGACATCAACGGGGACAGGGAGCAAGCTTTGCTGAGAAGGGCAGTGTGCCGGGACCTGAGACTTCTGGGGCATGAAGGCAGGGCCCTGTTTTGGACAGTGGTGTCATCTCTGGTAGCACTGCTGATGGCAGGTGAGGCAGCATTTCCACCAATGACTGGGTGGCTGTATCCAGTTTCTGTGGGGCTGAAACACACTTTTTATCCTAACTCAGGGGATGGTGAGAAAAGGAAATAAGTCACAGGTGCATCCAAAATGCACCTTGGAGGCTGTTCTGGGCCACCTATTTTGAATGTGGCTTGGAACTGTTATGAAAGATCTCTTTACTTACAGCTCCTAACTAGGGGAACACCTTTTCTGCTATAAATAAAGATAACCAAGCATCCTGAATACAAACTTTTGATTTTGGACAAACACCAACTCTCAAGAACAAAACAAGGTGTTTTGTTTTGGGTGAATCAAAGTATTTCTGAATATATCTTTAAGGATGCGAATTAAGGCACCAACAATACTTGGGGGGTGTTCCAGTATTTTGATGGAATTTTAGTCATCGAAGTTGGAAATCAGAAACCGAAAAAACCATAATGCAAAACAAGCCTTCCAGTTTCCTCGCACTATTATAGTAGGAAATACCTGGCTCCTGGCAGGGAGGACCCTCCACAGAAGATTACCAGCAGCCTTCCAGAGCAGCGGAGCTTTGAAAACCTCACCCAAGCTAGCAGGTGTTTGGACAGCACTGTCATTTCTTTTTTTTTTTTTTTTAATTTATTTATTTTATTTATTTTTGGCTGCATTGGGTTTTCATTGCTGCGCGCGGGCTTTCTCTAGTTGCGACGAGCGGGGGCTACTCTTCGTTGTGGTGCGCGGGCTTCTCATGCCGGTGGCTTCTCTTGTTGTGGAGCACGGGCTCTAGGTGCACGGGCTTCAGTAGCTGTGGAACGCGGGCTCAGTAGCTGTGGCTCGCGGGCTCTAGAGCGCAGGCTCAGTAGTTGCGGCCACGGGCTTAGTTGCTCTGCGGCATGTGGGGTCTTCCGGACCAGGGCTCGAACCCGTGTCCCCTGCGTTGGCAGGCAGATTCTTAACCACTAGCACCGTCATTTCTTTAACAAGCATAGGAGCCCAGGGCTTAGGAATCTCTAGGCAGAGTCATCATTGTGGTAAAAATACTGATACTCAAAGCAAAAGGGAAAACTAATACCACTTCTCCGCTCATGACCTCTCTCCTCTCTGTTGATACCATCTTTGCTCTCTCCTGCACCTTGATGACCTTTCTGGATCCTCAATCCCAGGGAGGCTGGAGAGTCTTTGGGTAAATGTTCCCGACATGGACTGTGTTTCCAGCAGCAAGGCCCTGCTTTAGAAAGCAAACTATTTTTTTTTTTTTTGGCCGCGTGGCATGTGGTATCTTAGTTCCCCAGCCAGGGATCGAATCTGCACCCCCTGCATTGGAAGCACAGAGTTTTAACCACTGGACCACCAGTGAAGTCCCTAGAGAGCAAACTTAATTCTCTTCCATCTGATCTTCCAGATTGCCCCCCAACTGACTCCCCTTTCAGTCTCATCTCCAGTTATCCTCTTGAGCCAGACAGCCAGCCTTTCTCTGGCCTTCTAGCATTCACTCAAGCTGTGCTCACTGCCTGGATGCATTCTTCACTTTGCTTTACTGATTCCAACTGTACCTGTGACATCTGTGGAGGACAGGGGAGGGGGTGTCCATCAGTATGGAATGCAAGGCCAGGGGAAACCCTTGCAAAGGAGGTGGCAATTAAACTGGACACCTCCCACCCACCCACCTGGACAATAGCTACTGCCTATAGACCCCCAGACCTGGCATTCAATCACATGAGTGCTGTTCTGCATTGTTATCTGAATGTGGTGCCTTTTTTAAAAAATTTATTTTATTTACAATGTTGTGTTAATTTCTGGTGTACAGAAAAGTGATTCAGTTATACATACATATATTCTTTTTCATATTCTTTTCCATTATGGTTTATCATAAGATATTGAATATTGTTCCCTGTGCTATAGAGTAGGACCTTGTTGTTTATCCATTCTATATATAATAGTTTGCATCTGCTAATCCTAAACTCCCAGTCCTTCCTCACCCCCACTTCCTCCCTCTTGGCAACCACAAGTCTGTTCTTTATGTCTGTGAGTCTGTTTCTGTTTTGTAGATAAGGTCATTTGTGTCATATTTTAGATTCCATATATAAGTGATATCATATGGTATTTGTCTTTCTCTTTCTGACTTTCTCCACTTAGTATGATAATCTCCAGGTCCATCTATGTTGCTGCTAATGTGTAGTGCCTGTCTTTTTTTTTTTTTTTTTTTTAAAGATTTATTTATTGATTGATTGCTATGTTGGGTCTTCGTTTCTGTGCTAGGGCTTTCTCTAGTTGTGGCAAGCGGGGGCCACTCTTCATCGCGGTGCGCGGGCCTCTCACTATTGCGGCCTCTCTTGTTGCGGAGCACAGGCTCCAGACGCGCAGGCTCAGTAGTTGTGGCTCACGGGCCTAGTTGCTCCGCGGCATGTGGGATCTTCCCAGACCAGGGCTTGAACCCGTGTCCCCTGCATTAGCAGGCAGATTCTCAACCACTGCGCCACCAGGGAAGCCCCTGTTGTGCCTGTCTTGATGAGAAATTCCTGGAGGTCTACTTTTCATGTGCCACCTGCATGTATCTAATAAAATCTCGCAAATATCTGCATTGTCAAGAAGTTTGTTACTTCTTCTCAGAAGGCATTAGCATTACACCTTTCAAAAGAATTAACAAAAGGTCACATTTTCATGTCAATTAGATGATACAGTATTCACAAAAGGTTAAATGACAGGAAATCATTAGATCACAGAGCAGTGCTGGGGCCATGAGGATTTCTGTGTACATCCTAGGTATCTCACATAAACAAGATGTGAGTCAATAATCAATCCAAAAATATTTACTCAAGCATTTGCTGTGTTGGGTGCTGAGGTGAATTTGAAAGAAGCAAAAAATAGTCTTACCCTGTAGGAACTCAGGATGTATTGCAGAGAATAGAACTATCCCATAGTTGCAGAGAATAATTAAATGTTAAACGATACATTGCTGAGACTCCTGGTACAACAGAAAGTGCGAGAAGAGGCATGGGTATGGGCTGTCTGATAGCACTAAGCTTGAATGCGAGCAGGCGGAGGACAGGAGAGCACACAACCCATACCCTCCAAATACTGTGACCCTGACCTTGGCCAATGTCAAAAACAGCCTCATGGCTGTCTAGGAAAGAATCTAGGATTTAACACCCTTGTCTGTTTGAGAGAAACCAGTGTCCTCTGATCCATTTGAATGAAACTTCAACTGGACCTCGTAAAAGGGACGCCAAGGTAGAAACAGAAACGATCTGTTGGGAGAGGCTAACGGTGCTTAGAAAGCCATAGAGCACAACAGTTGGGGTTTCAGAAGGGTACCCGTACACCATCGCTGTAGAAGCTGCAGGAGCTGGAAGCTGGTTTGAAAGTGAAGGCTGGGAGAGTTAAGTGGATGAGCAAAACTGTTTCTTCCTTAGCATGCTAAGTGAGACTCATAGGATTTTACAACTGCGGCATGGGGGCACTTCTCGATCAGCTTGAGAAAAAGCAAAATCAAAATCCACTTTTATACTAAAGCAGGAAAAACGACATAGCAGGGAAGATATTTCAGAAAGTTAAACAGGAAAAAAAAGAATATAAGGTAATGAAGTAAAATGGTGAAACGTCTAAGAAGCAACTGCAATAAGAAAAAGAAGCTGGGCGGGGTCAGAGTTCACAGGTAGTTCCAGGGGACACTGAGAGCCACGGAGGCCACGTGAAGTCCAGTGTCCCCCTTGAGGGCGTGCTGTCCTGCCAGCTCTGGGATGGGGTCTTGCGCTGCCCTGTTCCCAGCTGTGCCCCTGAAGCAAAGCACTGCCCCCAGCCAGCTCCAAAGACCGTTCTACATCCTTACTCTTGGTGGGAAGAGAATCCAGTTTGCTCCTCACCACAGTCACAGAGCGGACACCAGAACACTTTATCTGGCATATGGAAGGAAAAGAATGTCAAAGGGGCTTTTATTGCACCTGACCAGATAATTAGGTAATTAGCACTGTTGACTGATAGGGTACATCTACACGCATCTGTATATCTCTAGGGAGGCATATTTTCAAAAATGTACTATCAAGTGCTTTTTATTATAAATTTTTTTTTTTTCCTGGAGAGCATTTCATTTCTCAAAAAGGATGCCAGCCACGTTTCCTTTCCATGCCAGTATGGCCCTTTTTCGCTTTGTCAAGCTGCACTGCAAACAGAGAAGAAGCGAAGCTGTTTCTAATCCCCCGTGGATCTTACAACAAGCCCTGCAGCACAGGCTGGCTCCTTTCTCCCCACCAGGCGCCCACCTTCGGGTCGGGCGGTGGTGTCGGGAGGGGGGGGGCGGGGGGGGGGAAGCACTGTTTAGGAACGTGGTCTTGCTGAAAAACAGAAAAGACCAGGAGAGGGCGCACAAGGACACAAGAGATGTACAGATTTGGGTCGCAGGGCAAGTCAGAGAAAGAGAACGAGGCAAGGAGAAGGCAGTTGCTTCAAAAAAATATACGTGGCATCTGAATGGTGTACTTTTTGGGCGGGAAAAGGGAATTTGGAATCTGTCATTTGTTCATCACACAGAAAACATTCTTAGCTGATCATAATGAAAGAAACCTAAAAGGCCATTTAATTTGTTCTTCGTTCATCCTGGATGGCAACATGACTTTATGAAACTCCTCAATCTGTAGTTGCTAGCCCATCACTAAGTCTGTGCACAGGGACGATTCATTCTGATTAGGCTTTTCCTCCTGCATGCTGAATTTCCTTAAGCTTTAAGAGGAAGAGTGGATAAACAGTCTAAGTGATTTGGTGCACTTTTACTTGTATAGTGTTAATAACACTTTACAGCTGGCACCTCCCCGGTCGTTTTAGTTCACCTTCGCCACTCAGTGATACGGGAGCACCTGCGTCAATCTGGCCAGCGTGCAGCCTCACGTGGAGACCAGTGGGTCCCTGTTCCACCACAGTCTTAGCTGGAATAGGTGTGTGAGCTGAGGATTGTGTCACAAGACGAGGCAGTGAGACAAGGCAGTTCTCCCCACAGGGGTTCACGATATGGGAAGCTTCTGATGACCACCTTGGCAATGTAGGGCACAGACCCCCTTATTCCTTTACCAAATGAATACTGACCACCTCCCATAGTTCCATAGAGTCTCAGGTGCTGGGGGGATCAAACAATGAATAAGGAAGAAAGGGTGCCTGGTCTGAGAGGTTCTAGGCTGATGAGACAGAGACAAGTCAGCAGCTGATAAGAGCTGGAATGGGTGGGGTACAGGTGCTGGCAGAAGGGGGTCTGGCTCTGAGGAAGTGGCACACAGGCTGAAGCCTGGGTGAGGATCAGCGAGGTATTGGGAGGGAACTGGTGGATCCTGTGGAAGAAAAGGAATGTGCAAAGACACAGGAGAGAACCCGGCCCACAGCGAGGGATGGCAGAAGTACAGCTGTGGTGGGCGTGAGGATGGTGGGATGGGGGGACGTGGGGTGTGGAAGAGAGATGTGAACAGACTAGAGACACCATAAGGAGGGAGAGCAGGCGGTGTGTGAGGACCCAATTCAAGACTGAGAATGATTAAAAGAGGGTCACAGTGCTTCTAACTCACTAACCAAAGCCATAACCTGGACACCACATCAGTGACAGTAAGGTTCCAGTCGGAAGCCATTTGGGACATGCCTCATATTTCCCTGTGTGACGGTTTCAGCAGGAATTAAGGTTCACAGGAGCAACCAAGGTACTTTGGGATTCAGAGTCATAAATTATTGAGGGGGATGTGGCTCAGCATTCTGTAGCCTAGAGCTTTCTTTAAGGGGAGACAACCATTGATGCCAGTTATTTAGCTACTGCATGATGTAGGACTTTTAAAAACAGTCAACTTGCCCAATAAATCATTCTGGTCTGGCAACGAGAAAGAGCTGAAAGTTCTTACAGAATGTGAGGAGTCCATTTTTTAAAAAATTTAAATAAAGATGAATGGAAGAGAGACGAACTAGCATAACATGAGATGCCTTGTTGAAAATAGCAACGGTCACAGATGGAGAAAGGCAACCTTCCTCCTGTCCACTGAGTCTGGTGTTAACTGGGGAGCAGCTGACCAGTTCCGTGGCCACGGTCCATACAGTTTCTTCCATCATCACTTGAGTGGACTTCAAACTGCAAAGTGGACCTTCTGACTCTGACCCTCCTGCCTCCCTCTTGTAAGAACTCTTGTGATTACACTCAACCCAACTGGATAATCCAGGATCATCTCCCCATCTCAAGATCCTTAACTTAATCCCATGTGCAAAGTCCCTTTTGCCATGTAAGGTAACATATTCACAGGTTTTGGGGATTAAGATGTAGACATCTTTTGTAGAGAACAAACATATGGACACCAAGGGGGGAAAGCGGCAGGAGGGTGGGGTGGTGGTGGGATGAACTGGGAGATTGGGATTGACATGTATGCACTAATATGTATAAAATGGATAACGAATAAGAACCTGCTGTATAAAAAAATAAAATAAAATTCAAAAAAACCCCAAACCCCCCAAAAAACCCAACAAACAACAACAACAACAACAACAAAAAGATGTAGACATCTTTGAGGGACCATTACTCTACCTACCACACTGTTTTTTTTTTTTTGGCCACGCCACGTATCTTGCGGGATGTCTTAGCTCCCCAACCAGGGATTGAACCCTGGACCATGGCAGTGAAAGCACCAAATCCTAACCACTGGACCGCCAGGGAATTCCCCACACTGGGTTATTATAAAATCTACAGAGCTCGTTTCTCAGATGTGTCTTTTTTTTAAAAAAAAATTATTTATTTATTTATTTATTTATTTTTGGCTGTGTTGGGTCTTTGTTGCTGCACGCGGGCTTTCTCTAGTTGCGGCGAGCGGGGGTTACTCCTCGTTGTGGTGGCTTCTGTTGTTGTGGAGCACGGGCTCTAGGTGCGCGGGCTTAGTAGTTGTGGCTCGCAGGCTCTAGAGCTGAGGCTCAGTAGTTGTGGCGCACAGGCTTAGTTGCTCCGTGGCATGTGGGATCTTCCCAGACCAGGGCTTGAACCCATGTCCCCTGCATTGGCAGGCGGATTCTTAACCACTGCGCCACCAGGGAAGTCCTCAGATGTGTCTTATGCTTTCAGTGTTTCAAAATTGAGGCTGCAGACAAAGGCAAGCCCTTGGGTAAGCCAAGGTGACCTAGATATTCAGGTCTTTATGTGATCAAGTGGCGTGAATTGAGGAGTCATCAATGGGTAAAGTGAAGAAAAAGCATGAAAATTTCAGATCTCAGGTATTTTCTCTTTGCTTTCATTTTACATTTAGATTTTTTCAGCATCCTTTTCATTATTTCTTGTGTAAAGGCAAATTTCTAGTGCTGGGTTCACAGGGACTTCTGTGTGGCACAGGGAAACCTTGAACAAAGGCTGGAGAGACTGGCTGTCTCCACTCCTACAGCTGACACGTTTGTGACCCCAGGCCTTATTTTCCACTTGTTAAAAACCCAGCACTTGCATCTTTAATGAGCATTCCTATTGTCATCACTGAGGCCAAGGGTTAAGAACATGGGCTCTGGAGTCAGGTTGCCCAGGCTCATATTCTGGCTCCTTAATTTAGGAGCTGACCTTTGGGTAAGTTAATTAATCTCTCTTGCCCCAGTTTCCTCATCTGGCCTATGGGAGTAATAACAGTAGCAATCCTATAGCGACAATGAGTTAAACAGGTAAAGTGCATAGGGCAGTGCCTGGCACATAGTGAATGCTCAATAAAGGTTATTTTTAATCATCATCATTACTAGATTAGACCCAAGGGATGTACCAAAGAGAAAATATAGCCCTTTTCCTTAGTGCTGGGTCAGATGACTTTTAAGACCAAGGTTTTATGATTCCCAGTATATCATGGAAGAAAAGCACCCCCTTGACTTTCTCACTTCCCATGTATCATGCTGCACTAGCAAGATCTTTTAATATTTCTCCTTGCTGAGAAGTAAGGGCACCAAGTCAAAATTGATATGTAAAAATTACTGTCCCATTATCACCTGCTGGCCTTGCTAATAAATCTTAGCTTAATGAAGCATGTGTATCCTTTCAGAAGAACAGGACATAACCAAAACTAGAGGGATATGGGCTCTAGCTTGTTTAAAACAGTACCTTAAAAAAGCTCACTGCATAACTGCATGCCCATAAATACAAATGCTATAATTTTCTTGGGTCAAAGATCATTTTCGGGCTTCCCTGGTGGCGCAGTGGTTGAGAATCTGCCTGCCAATGCAGGGGACACAGGTTCGAGCCCTGGTCTGGGAAGATCCCACATGCCGCGGAGCAACTGGGCCCGTGAGCCACAACTACTGAGCCTGCGCGTTTGGAGCCTGTGCTCCGCAACAAGAGAGGCTGCGACAGTGAGAGGCCCGCGCACTGCGATTAAGAGTGGCCCCCGCTTGCCGCAACTAGAGAAAGCCCTTGCACAGAAACGAAGACCCAACACAGCCAAAAATAAATAAATAAATTTATTAAAAAAAAAAAAAAAGATCATTTTCAAAAAGTAAGCACGTATAGTGGAATCTTAAAAAAAAAAGATACAAATGAACTTATTTCCAAAACAGAAAGAGATTCACAAACATAGAAAACAAACTTATGGTTACCAAAGGGGAAAAGGGTGGGGAGGGATAAATTAGGAGTTTGGGATTAACAGATACACACGACTATATATAAAATAGATAACTAACAAGGACCTACTGTATAGCACAGGGAACTATACTCAATATTTTATAATAACCTATGAAGGAAAAGAATCTGAAAAAGAATATATATATATATATATATATATCTGAATCACTGTGCTGGACACCTGAAACTAACACAATATTGTAAATCAAGTATACTTCAATTAAAAAATCTAGAGTTAAAAGCTAAAAAAAAAACCCAACATAAGCACATACACATCTATACTCGTGGCAGCTTTTAAAGCAGGTTCTACAAGGTTCAACAAGTCATTTTTGAGAGTAGGCCTTCAAATAGCTCTCCTCCACTTGAAATCTGAAGTGTGGAAAGTGGAGTGGATGTATGCTCTATGGAAAGAGTGGGCAATAAAAAATAGAGGACACTTACAGCTGTAGCAAGCCAGGAGGAATTTATACAGCGAGTTTTAAATCAGACTCAAAATTGGCTTGTGTTATCCACTGAAAAAAATCCCATTGAGTTTGGACTCCTGAGGACGTTTTCTGGGTGAGGCAGACCCTCGACCAGGCAAAGCTTCAGATGCAGACTTCCCTATTTTCAAAAGGATCTGAAGAGGCAGAAATTCTGCTAATGGAATACAGGAATGAAAATGAATATTACATTTCTACTTGGCTAGCAGCTACCTTGGTATTAAAACTGGCTGATTTAGTTCTGTCCTAGTGGCTGAAATTCTTCCATCTTATTATACCTCTTTAAAGAGACTTGAACAACTTCATTTATTCCTTCTCTGTCTCTCCCCCTTTTCTTTCTTCTATTCAAACACTTTTACAAAACATAGTGTTCCATTAAAAGAAAGCCAACCCTGTAAGTTCATTGAACTTCTTTTGTTCTTCTGATACTAAAATCTTTGTTATTTTGCTCAAGTTATCGTCATATTCACTAAGCACACAACAGGTGCTCAATAAAGTTGGTTTTTTCCTTCTTCTTTCTCTCCTTGGCCCCTATTTGGTATGCATTTCTTCCTTTAGTCTTCGGTTTACAAACCACTTGCTATATCATTGGCTCCCAGAGCCTCCTTCAGACTCTCCATCATTTATTGGGAAGCTTAGCCCAAACTGAGATAACTCTCAGAAGACATCTTGGAGGTAAAAAGGTTCAGAAAAAAACAACGTCCCACTTATCAAAAATGAAGTGCTTTTGTTCTCATTTCAGATCTGGTGGCAGAAGGGAAATATCAGCCTTCAGAGGTCCCCATGAAATATTTGACAAGATATGCGAAATGTTTCTCTTCATTTGGGCTGCTTGTTTCATAATACAGTCGATGTGTTTCACGAGAAAAACAAGGTCAATTCAATTGATCCAACAACTGAATTGTTGGTTTTGGCGACAGACACACATACATATAAATGCTCACGCTCTCGCAGTTTTAACAACACTGAATCTAATTTAGAACCACAAGAGCTAGGAAATTAAAGAGTTAATACTTAAACCCCATCCTTAATTCATTCTGTCATGTCTGAGTATCACTCTTCCCATAGCAAGCAAGATCACCCCCTGTTCTGAGGCCACTAGACAGAGAATGAAATCAGCTGTAACATTACTGTGTCACGATGGAGGGAATTAGGGATGAGCCTGGAGAACAAACTTGGGTGCTCTTTGTATGAGAGTGGGAAGCAGGATGGGAGGGAAAGAAAGGAAGACAAAATAAAAAGTAAAAAAAGCAGGCACCGTAGCCGCAGGCAAGCTCCTGCTCGCCTTCCACCTATTCCGACAGAGGGCATCTTTAAGGCAGGGTGCGGATGGCTGCCCTAGTTACAGCAACGCAGCCTATTAGCAGTCTAAGCTCCCAAAGGAACTTGAAAGAACAGACGAAACAACAGACATCACAGCTGATGGAATGCTGTGGTCTTACGCTTTCTCCTGCAATTGTGCATGTGAGCAGGATAAAGGAGGCTTCTCTTACTCAGCTGAAATGCCCCTTGGTTTGCTTATTTCCAAGGGATAAGGAAACCCATTCCAAGGAATGGTTTGAATTACTGCTCTTTCAACAACATTATGGGTCATGTATCCACTAAAATGAATCTATTGCACTGTACTTCTTTATCATGAATCATTGTTTTAATTTTTAACCCAACCCAGCAGGAAATCATGTGTTTACCCCATGTAACTTTCATTCGATCATGGAATTAATAAAATCTCTGTTACCTAACAGAAGAACCCACGGGACTATTTCAGGGCAATGACAAATTAAAAGAGGGAATTGCCTTCTCTAATGGCTGCTTGGTCCTGCAGCAGGTAAAATCACACACAAAATAGCAAAAAGCAAATTTACTAATTTGCCTCTTACATTTACTATTTCATCAAGAGGAGGTCTGCTCTCTATCTATAAATTCATTTTTCCTAAGGCTTCCTCATCAGATGACTAGGTCCTGCCAATAAGTAATACTCTCAAATTGTCATCTGCCTATAAACTATTAAATGTTATTTTTTATTTTTGCAATTTGGAAAAATGTATCATGCAGCAAGGAATGCCTAGCTTGATGCTATCTGTTAGTATGTACAATGAACTTCCTCCTCATCCTGTCTAACGTACATCTTTCAATGAGAAGAATGACATTACAAAATAGTTCTTCTTGGGTGTATTCAGAAAATCCATACATATATTCATTATTAGGACTCTTCAGATTTACTGAAAAATACCTACTTGAACCTAAAACATGCGCAGAAGGTTAGCTATTATCTTAATCCTAAATTCCGCTATTATATTTCTATCACAGATGTTCTGTGCTGATGGAAAGTCTAAGCTATTTGGATCTGCCAGCTTGGATTAATAACTACCCATCTCTAATCATTAATGATGCCGGTTCCAGTTCAGTGATTGAAATGGGTAAAAAAAAACCTTCATTTTATTCTTTCCTTATGAAAGAGCTGTTGGCTTGGCAATGCATTTCTTTCTGGAAAAAAGTCCTTTTGAAAAGGAGAATACTAAAAACAGTGTAGGAAGCACTAGAGAAGAATAGAAATTCATTTTAAAGCAGTGTACCATGTACAAATGCTGTCTTACAAATAGGATTATTTAATTTAAACCTTAGATCTGTCAAGCTCCATTACTTCAAATGGAGTATATACCGAGATTATATTACAATTTATGTTAGGTTCAGTCATTGCTGAGATACAAGGCAGTGAAAAAAAAATTACACAGCAGTGTCAGTAAATAGAGCAAAGTCACTGCAGTGTTGGGAAAGGCAAAAAGTCATCTTGCTAAATGAGGATCCAAGCTGTCCTGTACCGAGGCTGCTACTAATAAATAAAAGGCCTCTGGGAAAAGTGCTGAGCGTACGGTGGATCTATTTTCAGCTTGCATCAGCAGCTGCTGCCCCTGGGATCACATCTTTACGCATACTCTACACCATATGTAATCACTCCAGTGCTGCAACCAGTAAGATAATGAAAGAGCATGGCATAAATCTATACTTGAGTGGAATGCTAAATGAGAAAAATAATACAAAAAGGGGAAATAAACCGCATTTTCAAGTCATTAGGAAGAAAGACTTTGACATATGAAGTGCTGCAACCATTAATAGCACTTATCATATAGAGTGGAGACAAAGAGACAAATTAATCAAACTGACAGAACTGGGACATTTTATGCTAATGCAGGCTCCTGGGTTTTAGTCTGTATTCCTCTGTGTCTGGAAAACTGATACCATTACAGAGCAGGAAATTGCATGAATAACATGCAACAGATCATAAAAATTCACACACCAACTGCAGAAACACTGCCAAAAGCTCTGTAAAAACAAGGATGGAGACCTCAGCAGAGGAACTACCAGCAAGTAATTAATGCAAATAAGTCCAGGAATATCTCCCATTCATGCATTGTAATTAACTCTAGACTTCTCGTTCATAATTATAGTGATGAAACCGAAGCCTAGAGGGTGAACTCTGCAGTTAGCCAGAGGAGGCTGCCCAGGCCCTGATTCCAGGCTGTTTGCCAGCAGCCGGGGTGACTGCTGCTCCAGCCTAAATTTACTGCCTGGGTTGGGTTAGCCTTAAAAAATATGAAATAAACATAAAAACATTAACTTCTAACTTTAAAAGGGAGGAGGGAGAGACATAAATTGCTAATGCAAAGAAAAGCCAAAATTTTCACGTATGTTTGTGCGAGTGGTAGAGAGAGAGAGAATCTGATACTGAAAGCATTTTTATAAAACACATGCTGTCCCTGACTTATAAACAGCCCTCACTTTATGAATAAGCTGGACTTAAAAGTGAATGGCAGGCAAGACCTCAGGAAGGCTCAGCGAAGCAACTGCCCTTCGTTTTCCAATTGTGAACTCCCAGCGTGGCCGGTGTGGGTAGGTCCACTGGTTCGTTTATACCCATCCATAGGGGTAAGTGACTGCTGTGCTACGATCTCCATCCCTCCCCAGAGGAAGCTCCTGCATCCTTGGCACTGGGTCCCTTAGCTGGAACTCCAAAGAATTGTCCCATTAAAAAAAATAACAGTATGAATAGAAGTTAGGTGTGGCTTAAAAAAAAAATGCATCAGAACTAGAATCCAATGAGATCGTCTTTGCTGGCATTCAGGCCTCCGGCTCTCAATGATTCTGTTCCAGTCTTTCCTTTCATTCTCACCTAACATACACTACACATTTTCCCACCTCTAGAACTTTCCTAAAGGAGATCCTTCATTTATTTGATAGACGTTAACCAAATGGCTACCACGTTGGCATTGTCCTAGATGGTGGATGTGCAGATCAAAATTAACATCACCACTACCACCACTGAGAAATCTTGCATACGGATCTTACTGCCCAAATGAGGAAACGGACAAGCAATACTTCAGTTACAATGCAGTGTACAAGCTGCAATGACAGAGATATAGAAAGTTGTGACAGGCATATAATGGAGGGACACTAAACTCGAGAGGGCCTTTCCCCACCTATTGAAATCCCACTCTCACCTCCTCTCCTCCACGAGAACTTCTCTTATTCTCTCATTAGAATTATCTATTCCTCCTTTGTAATGTCATAGCCCTTCGCTTATTCCTAGACTACAGAATTAATTTCCTTCTCTCTTTGCATGATGATAAATATCTGTTCCCTGAATAAATTTCAAAAAATGAAAGGCGATACAGATAGGAGATTTGGGAGCTGAATTAAGAAAGTAGCCACTATTCATAACCTGTTTCCAGGATAAAAGACACTCTCAGCAGTTCAGACAACTAATTTCTCAACAAACTTCTGGAATGCAATTTATCTAAACTGCCTATCCTAGCCTTTGTTCCCTAGCCACTGGGCCACCAAAAATGTCACCTGGGGAATTCCCTGGCGGTCCAGTGGTTAGGACTCCGTGCTTCCACTGCAGGGGGCATGGGTTCAATCCCTGGTTGGGGAACTAAGATCCCACATACTGCGCGGCGTGGCCAAAAAAATAAAAATAAATAAATAAGTAAATAAAAAGATAATGATTGAGAATTTTAAAAAATGTAACCTGCATTTTCATGGACCAATGCATGAAACAATGGAAATGTTTCAAGTAGTGCAAATGTGAACTGAAGATTCTTCTCACAGTTATGTAACTTGCATATTAGGAAAAAAAAAATCCGTTTCAAGGGAGGACTCCTGCCTCGTATCAGCCTTGGTAAAATGAAAAGTGAAAAACACACCTGGCTTTCCGTATGAAGATGGGACTAAGTTTGGCTGTATGCAGTACTGTATAGAAAAATGCTTTATAAGTACCCTTATACTAGGTTGATTTATGACTATGATTAGAATCCAGGTTAGACTGTTTATCTGGGAACAGAGCTAGACCACTGGGGCTAACCCTTACTATCAGGTACCACGCCTGAGTGGCCACCCTCCAGAGGGAGCAGAAGTGCCAGGTGAGGGTTTTCTTTAATGCCTTTCAGCCCCGAGGACACCTGCTGAGAACCCAGGCCTTAGGTAGGTAAATCACCTAACAGCGCATCTGCAGAACCCCACTGGCCTCCGCTGCAAGGTGTTGAACCTTCTGCTGCTTTCTCTTTTTTTGTAAAGTCTGTATAACTTTTATTTCTTTATATCATAGGATTTTAAAATATATTATTTTCATTCTGTGTATCTTTTGTATAATTTTAGCATATCTACAATTTTACCCTTTTGTTAATACAATCAGGTATACTATGGACTGGCTGTAGGCCCATTGATTTTCAGTATTTTTACCAATGACGGGGGTTAGAGGGGCCTTATTCTTTATGTGTTAAGCCTAAGGAGATGCCTGAATTAGAATTAAAGTTTAAAGATGACAAATGGTATAAATTCTGATTAGGCTCAATGAGATGGTAATATTTTGGGAAGAAAAAAGATACAACTCAAATGCAAGACAGAAAATAATTATTCAAGCTTATATATGATGAAAGCCAGTAAGATTTATAGTGATTCCTGTCTTTAAATACAATTAGAAAGAGAACATGTTCTCAATGAGGAAGAATATTGGGGAACATGATGGTGAAAACTGAAAACTGATGTTCAGGTTCCCTGAACTGATGAGCATTTTATTTAAATTGTTTATTGTTATGGCCCCTTATTCTTATTTAATATAAGTATATTAAACAGAGAAATAAAATGACAAAGAGATCAGAGAGAGGTCATATTTAAGAAAGTCTTTGAAGAAATGGGATGACGTACTATGAGAAAATGATTCTAGTGGCAGTGTAATAACCATTTTCAACAGGAATTCTTTTAAAAATATTGCATCTGGGGCACAGCACTGAGAATCTGACACATGGGCCAAATCTTGAGTCTTTCCCGTAAGTAGCTGTTACCTACAGGAAGCATGTGATTTGGTCCACCTCAATGTGATATGATTTGACAGGGTTAGACAGAGCTCCATGTCTGTGGTTGGTGAGTACAAGTGGAATGATAAAAACTTTTGCTATAATCACGGAGAGTGAAGAAAGGCAGATGGGGGCGGAGCAGGAAGGAGAGCGGTGGTTCTGTGGGACTCAGGTGGCTGGAGATATTTCTTAATAGAAGGCTACAGGTGCTGCCGAAGTTGTGAGTTTGGGGAGATCAGTTCATGCAGAAAAGAGCCTAAATTCATTGCTAGGACAGGGGGCCAAAGGCAGGGGATAAAAGTACAGAGCAGGGAAGATGAGGGAAGGGTATGAAGGGCTACAGAGGGAAATGCGAGGTGGTCCTGGGCAAGTGGGGAGGGGGAGATAGCCACTGGATCAGGAACTTCCTGGCAACAAGCACTACTGAATCATAAGCTACTAGAAGGAAGTTGTGGTATCAACTTTCCTGGAGTTTTTTTAAATAGTAATATTAAGAGAGATAAAAGTCTTTTTTTTTTTTTGGATTGTTTAGTTCCGTTTTTGAATACAGGCGTCTAGAATTTGATGACTTCTTATTTCTCTTTTTCCGAAAGGCACGTATCAGGATTGTATTTTAATGTAACTGTGCCTTTCAGACATACATTCAGCTATGAGTCCAGTGTGTGTGAATTATAATAAACATCTGAATGGAAATTTATGGATTATATTGTCATTATATATTTTTATGTCACTTCTTCCTCCCAACAGCTTGGGAAGTGAAGTGTGATGATTCTTATTCTCATTTTCTATAAAACTGTGGTGCGGAGAGTTTAAGCAACCTGCCCACAGTCATGGGGCTCGAGTCCTGAGCGCCTCACTCCAGATCATGTGTGATCTCCCCCATCTCTACAGCCATTCTAACAAAGCAGCTCTAACACATTTTCTTTTTCTCATTCCTCCTAAAATTTGTTTTTCCGTTTTGATTACTACCCTTACATATTTCAGGAAAACGCTTGGGTGTTATGCATTGTAAGAGCCAGAAATGAAGACCAAGAAGGCAGGGACCACAGAATAGACCCTGACCTTGGATGTTCCCACCACTGCCTGACATTCACCTATGATTTACCTCCACCTGCTCATGCTGGGAGCTTCAGTTTAAACCTTTGGGAAATGTCCTCAGTGTCTATGGGAAATCTCCATCTTCCTCCTTCTTCTTTAAGTGGGAGCCAAAATTCCCCATAAAGAAGACTACTGGTTTGAATAGGACATAATCCTTACTTCTGTTTTATAGGGTTTCTTTTCATTCATTCATCAAATATTTATCGAGTGCCTACTATGTGCCAGACACTGTGCTAGGCTCCAGGGACATAATGACAAACAAGGCAGGCATGATGCTTGGAACTTGTACTCTTGTCCTGCACTGTCCAAATGGTGGTCGCTAAGCCATGTGTGACTCTTTACGTTAAAATTAATTAAAATTAAAAATTCAGTTCCTTAGTTCCTCTAGTTACCTTTCAAGTGCTTTATAGTCACATGCAACTAGTGGTTACCATACTGGTCAGTGCAGAAGAACATTTCCATCATCACAGAAAATGCTATTGGACAACACTGATCTACAGAAAGAAACAGATAATAAACAAGTAAGTTGCCAAATGTATCACTGAAAACTATGATACAATTTTAGGTCTTTTCTGTTTCCCTTTGGTCTTTATAAATTCATTTATTTATTTATTTATTTATTTATTGGCTGCGTTGGGTCTTCGTTGCTGCGCGCCGGCTTTCTCTAGTTGCAGCGAGCGGGGGCTACTCTTCATTGCGGTGTGCGGGCTTCTCATTGCGGTGGCTTCTCTTGTTGCGGAGCACGGGCTCTAGGTGCGCAGGTTTCACTAGTTGTGGCATGAGGGCTCAGTAGTTGTGCTCACAGGCTCTAGAGCACAGGCTCAGTAGTTGTGGCACACGGGCTTAGTTGCTCCACGAGGTGGGATCTTCCTGGACCAGGGCTTGAACCTGTGTCCCCTGCATTGGCAGGCAGATTCTTAACCATTGTGCCACCAGAGAAGCCCCTCCCTTTGCTCTTTAAAAGTCATCTATCTCTTTCTTTTCCAACAAACATGCCTAATTTCACGGCCTCATTACTTCTTGCTTAGGCCACTGCAACAACCTGGCCATTGTCTCTTTCTCCCTGAATCCTTCCGTTGTACTGCTGCCTGATTCATCTTCCTAATGACAATCATTTTGTCAACCTGCTTCCTGTAGAATAAAACCCAAGCCCCTCAATCATGGCATTAAAGGCTCTTTATAATTGGGCTCCAAAGACCTGTCCTGCCTCATCTCTTGCCATGTCTTCTCCCTACCCTACACTTTGGCAATAAAAAATGGGGTTATTGATATCAAATCCACCACCCTCTGTATCCATTCTTGGGAAGTTATATTTAAGTTATGAGGATGTCCACAATAGCCGAACAAATAGATCTTCTTTAGAACTTCACTGAGTTGAAACATGAGAAGAGAAGGAGGGAGAGAGGCAGAGGTGGGTTCCAAAGAACTGAGTTAGGGTAAGTGTAAATCATCTAAGCGAGTCCTGAAGAAATTCTCAGCACAGGGTAGTCATCAAGGAGAGCATCATTCTCTACCCTCACCATGAGGAAGTGTATAGAAGCAGGTGAGGAGGTGGTATAGACGCTTAGGGACCCAAGCAGGAGAGCTAGACTATTTTGGAAGAAAAAAACAAATCAGATAACCAAGAAACACACATAAAAAGTATTTTCATCTAAATGTACTTAATGTGGGACTTCCTTGGTGGTCCAGTGGCTAAGACTCTGTGCTCCCAATGTAGGGGGCCCAGGTTCGATCCCTGGCCGGGGAACTAGATCCCACATGCCGCAACTAAAGATCCCTCACAACGCAACAAAGATCCCATGTGCCGCAACTAAGACCTAGCGCAGTCAAATAAATAAATAAACAAATAAATAAATAATTTTTAAAAATGTACTTAATGCAAAAAGCCTTCTATTTCGTTATGCTTTATTACAAAACTTATGAAAATAGGCATGACCTGTGTTCTCAATAAGCTGCCATTGTGGCTTTCTTTGGGGAGGGATGGCACAAAACAGACAGGACTAGTGGACAGAAAAATTACTGAATTATGGAGTGTCTCCCAAACTACAGACACTTATGACCTAATGTCACAATTTTTAATATATTCTCTAATGCAACTCACTTTGTTTACAAATTAAATTTAGCTTAGAAACTCCTCCTAAGCAACACTACCTGTGAAATCTCAGGTTTAACATGTGAGTTACACTTTTTCGAATACATATTAAGATAAACACAGTGATTCTGAAAACAAGTTCTTCATATATCACTTAAAATCATCTCACTTCCAAGTTGTGCTACAAATATTCATATGATGGGAAATAATACTGGGATTAGGAGGCTGAATAATTATTCTGGCTAAGTGCTGAGGCGGGAGACATCTGGACATGGTCTCTCGTATCTTCCAGTCTGGAACAGGGGGAGAGGATGTGTCACTCCCCTGCGGTCGGGGGTGACTGCCCTAAAAAGTGAAGGCGTAAGAAGTGGCAAAGTATAGGTAGCCATGAAGCATTAATCCCTGATCAGCAACATCATCAGTGTCCTTTCTGGAGCTAGTGTGAATTAATGGATTAACATCGACAAGGAGCACAGAACTTTCCAAACATCTACTGTAGTTCTCAGTCCTTTGTAGGGAAGGAGCCACGTGGGAGCCTCACTGGCAGCCATGGGCTCCTGGGTTTGGGTTTTCAGGTGGCCTCAGGGGGCCCTGGAGGCAGCTTCCAGCTTCCGTGGTGACAGGCCACCTCCTCCGTGTCTAGTCCAGAACTCCAGATGCTGCAGTGGAGTGGCTGCAGCTCGGTGAGGGCAGGATGCTGAAATTCTCATACCAAGGATGCACAGACTCGATCGTGGCCCTGAGAATGACCCAGGGCCGCCGCTGGGGCCGTCACATGAGATCATCTGGATTCATCAGCTTGCACAGGGACTCAGCTGGGCGGTGCCTTCACAGCTTCTGTCAGAGGCTTAGTTTTCCTGCACAAAAGGGAGAAAAACCAGACTCCCCAAACGAAGGGCATTTTATGTAACTCTTCTGGCATGTTTCTTTCACCTCTCCAGTGTGGCTGAGCTCATAGAAAACTGGTGTTAAAGCACTTCAGCAAGAAGCCAGGGATTTGAAAGCCCCTTCTAACAGCTGTTAATGGTTGTCGATGAGCGGCAGACTCCGGGGCTGGAGGGAAGGGAGCCAAAAATAACTCCGCAGCAGCGTTTTTCAGGATTCAGTCATTTCTGATGCTGGAAAGGAGGGGCGTGAGGAACTGAAGCACAGCTCTAGGAAAACAGGGCAGGGGTTGGAAGACTGAGGGTCCTGGGCTGCTTCTTGCATGCCCCAGTTCTCTTACAGCAGGACTTGTAAGACCTTTCTCACAAACCTGGTATCTGAGGAAGACTCAAACAGGAAAACGGAAAGACAGGGAGACTGATGTTGGAGGTGAACTGAACTCAGCCTCCTGCATGGTGCGGGTGGGCTCCGAGTGCCTGGGCTGTGCATTGGGGGAGCTTTGTGATGATGGTTCTTTTTGGTGTGTATGTCTTTTTAATTTTGTTTTTTTTTAATTTATTTTATTGAAGTATAGTTGATTTATAATGTTGCATTAATTTCTGCTGTACAGCAAAGTGATTCAGTTATCCATATATATTCATATATATACATTCTTTTTCATATTCTTTTCCATTATGGTTTATCACAGGATATTGAATATAGTTCCCTATGCTATACTGTACGCCCTTGTTTATCCATTCTATACATAATAGTTTGCATCTGGCAAACCCCCAATTCATCCCTCTTGGCAACCACAAGTCTGTTTTCTATGTCTGTGAGTCTGTTTCTATTTCGTAGATAAGTTCATTTGTGTCATATTTTAGATTCCACATATAAGTGATATCATGTGGTATTTGTCTTTCTCTGACTTACTACCCTTAGTGTGATAATCTCTAGGTGCATCCATGTTACTGCAAATGGCATTATTTCATTCTTTTTAATGGCTGAGTAATATTCCATTGTATACATGTACCACATCTTCTTTCTCCATTCATCTGTCGATGGACATTTAAGTTGTTTCCATGTCTTGGCTATTGTGAATAGAGCTGCTACGAGCATTGGGGTGCATTTATCTTTTTGAATTATAGTTTTGTCAGGATATATGCCCAGGAGTGGGATTGCTGGATCATATGGCAACTCTATTTTTAGTGTTTTAAGGAACCTCCATACTGTTCTCCATAGTGGCTGCACCAATTTGTATTCCCACCAACAGTGTAGGAGGGTTCCCTTTTCTCCACATTGGTGTGTGTTGTTAACCTGTGTTTCATTCTGTGGGATTTACAAGCCCATTCCATGGTCAAGGAACCGGCTTAGGCATCTTTCTCCTAAGGAACCCCTCCCATTGACTCCTAGCCTTGCCTGATGGGGTTGCCTTCTACCATATTTCTGTTCATCTCGCTTTCTCTCTAATAGAGATGTGTAACACCATGGGCTTCAGCGACTCAAAGTTTTTGTTTTGTTTGTTTTTTAAATAATATCCAGCCTCCATTTCTGTTTTTAAATCATATCCCAATTTTATCAGCCATTTCCTCAAGAATTACAGTGACTTACGTTTTTGTTTTCTTTTCATTTTTATAACGTATACACATAAGGGAGGATTTTTTTTTCCTGACATTTTCCCTGTCACTCAATCCAGATGTGCATGAGGCACTTGTTTTTTCCATGAGGCACTTTTAAATCTTCCCACCCACCCTCTGAAAGTTTTGATGTTCTTAGGGAGTAAAACTAAGTCTTGGAATTCCACATGAATTGTATACTTGATCTTTCTGGGTCTGGCAAACAAACCATAACCCACTCAGAATGTAGACAGGAAAGTGGCAGATGATTCAAGCTTCATTAGGACCAAGTCATGCCAACAAAACTTCATTTCTGGTTTTGATGGGATCACTGCTCAGAGAATGCAGTAGAAATAGCATCCCAGGATTTCAGCAAGGCAGCTGACATCTCTTAGCTCACTCTTTAAGTCATATGAAAAAATAGGGTCTAGAAGATAGTAAAATTAAGCAATCAGTGGCTGGGCGATGGATTACTGTCAGCTTCAACCTGAGGAAAATTGTCTGGTGGTAAGACCCAGCTTTCTGCTCAGTCTGTCATGCTTAACTTCTATCTCTGACTTGGAAAAGATTTGGGCGGCAAGCTGGTACGATACTCTAGGAGACAGAATCAAGACCCTAAATGATGACCATGGGCTGATATTATGGTGTAAATGTGTAAATGTGTAAGGATGCAATTTAACAAAGAGGTGTCAATTCCTGCACTGGAATTTAAAAAGTCAACTTTGCACAAAATTGTAAATCAACTATACTTTAAAAAAAAAAGGTCAACTTTGTAAAAACAGGATGGGAGAGTTCTGGCTTAATGAGGTGTGTCAGGACTGTGACACAGTTGCCAGGAAACTTAACACAACCTGGGCTATATCAAGAGATGTATAATGCAGAGATGGGGTTATAGCTTCTCTAGATTCTTTACTGTTTAGATCACACTGTGACTCTTGTATTTAGTCCTGGTGCTGTATGTTAAGAACAGGCCAGGCAAAAAGCATCATGATGAACACTGAACCCATGTCCCAGGTGGCGATGGAACCAGGGATGTTCAACCCAGAGAAAGGGAGACATATGGGGCCCACACAAGTGTTGTCTTTGGAGAGTTAATGGGCTATCATGGAAAGATGAGATGAGCTTTGCTCTCTTCCATTCCAGAGGGCATAAATAGGACCACAGATGAAAATTTCAGGGAGGTAGATTTCGATGAAAAATGAAGAATTTTTTAGTAATCACAGCTGTACAAAATGAAAGGGGCTCTTAGGCGGTGGTGTGCTCCCCACTGCTGGAGGTGTTCCAGCAGAGGCTGGAGAGCTACCTATGTCATTATCACAAGAGGATTCCAAATTTGATGGGAGATTGGACTAAATGACTTCTAACATGCCTTATCTTTTAACTTTCAATCCTTTATATTCCTCACTTTCTACCACAATAATTGAGAGGAGTTATGGTTCTTAGTATTCCTTAAACACTTTATACAAAAATCGACAAGGAAGAAAGACAAGGTGGATAGTACTTTCATTTACTCTGGATACTGCTGGCAAAATATATGGACTCGTGAGTTGGCAAAACAAACAGAGCTTTCTTAAACTTCCCCAAGTCTCCTATAAGCCTGTGAACGACACATGCTTCAAGCTACTTTAGTTTGGAATTCTGACCTAGTCCAACCAGTCTGCTGAGATCACGAACAATTTGCAGAGAACACAGGCAGCCTTGATAGAATGTAATGAAAGGCAGTATTAAAAAAATAAAGAAGTCAGTGATTTCCTAAGTATGTACATTTTCAAAGGCCATCGTATCTACTCAACAAAAATTCAACTGTGTAGTTGCAGAACCTAGAAATTAAACAAATGCAAACTCAGCAGTCTGAGTTTCAAGACATTTACACAGGCATTATTTCCAGGCATGATTTCCCCTGCTGAACAAGTAAGCCCTTTCTATTTAGACCTGTCAGGAGAGCAAGTGTAGTCTGTCACATGGAACCACAGTTTTGTTTGAATGGACAGCAGCATGCCCCATCTTGTATTTTTCCTGGGCTTGACACAGTAACAGCCATTAAAAAATATCATGAAAGTTGTACACACCCTGCCATTCTGCACACTCTAAAATGGCAGGAGAAAATAGCCCAAAGCCTTTCCTCCTTAATAATCTCTTAGACAGGTTTTAGGACTGAACCAGGTAATCTCAACATGAGTAGAAAAGAAACAAGAAGAAATGACTTTAAGTAGAAGAGGCGGAAGACAAAAGGCAATGAAATAAGTGAGATGAGGTGAAGGATACCTCTAAAACATGGCAACATGTTCTGTGATTTACTCATGGTTGATATTCAAGAAATATCTATAATGTATCAAGAATGGTCACAACTTAGGAGAGAACATAGTTCTGTACCAGCAACCTGAGGCCAAGGCAAAAGAGATGTTCCTGCAATGATACCACATAGATTCCTGGAGGTCACCATTCTACCTGTTTAGACATCTGTTTCCTGTTCTCATGGTTAGGACCTGACTCTGGGTTGGAATTTCTTGGCTGGTTCTCCCAGGTCTGTGACCATCTAATTAGTGATCATCTAATTAGTGATTCTAACTCAAATTCTAGACACAAAGTCGAGGTGAACAATTGAACTGGGTCTCATGTTGTGAAGCTGGCATTGGAGGGACCTTCTCTTGACACTGGCCTCTGATCACAGATGGCCATGTTGGTGCAGAGGCTGCCTCTCCAGTTCTACAAGACGGAGAAAGGAAGAATTCCTTGGATGGTAAGACAATCATGCTCTTTCAGAATTCTTCTTCTGAAACATTCGTAACTTCAAAGCAAGTTACAATTACAAATAATGTCATGTATTTTATTTCCAAAAAAGGACTGAAGTGAATCCTAAGATTCAGAAATAACCTTCTAATACAGACAGAGCAGCCAGTGGAGGCCAGACTCCATAGGACCCAGGGAATTATCCAATTCAACAACTGGTTAGAAAAGGGGCTCACATGCGTAGGAAGCACAAAGGAAACTGAATTTCAGGAACTTCTGGACCAAAAGTAATAACAATATAAACTAGAATAGAAATTTGCCCCCAAGTGGAGCTGAACTAGACTACTAACTACTTAGATATTGAAGCTAGCAGAGGACTAACCAGTGGCTGCTCTGGGTGACCTGGGGGTGATTCTGAAGCCTTTTTCTTATGCTGTAATGATGATAATAACCACGTCTGGAAGACCCATACAAGTGTACAAAATGCTGGAGTACTTGCACACAAACACATACACAATACATATGTGTATCCAGAAAAATCATGGGGAGATGGATGAAACACCTACAGTTATAACATAAAAACCTTACCCCGTGGCCTCTGCTTGTTCTCTCTGTCTGAAAGCATTCTACTTTTTAGAACTTGCATATTTTTCCTTTCACGGAAGTAATGCTGTTAATGTGGCTTTTAAAAAGTTGTAGTAAAAAACACGTAACATAAAATCTACCATCTCAACCATTTTTAAGGGTATAGTTCAGCAGTGTTAAGTATATTCACATTGTTGTGAAACAGAGGTCCAGAACTTTTTCATCTTAAAAATCTGAAATTCTAGGACTTCCCGGTGGTCCAGGGGTTAAGACTCTGTGCTCCCAATGCAGGGGGCCCGAGTTCGATCCCTGGTCAGGGAACTAGGTACTGCATGCTGCAACTAAGAGCCAGCGCAGCCAAATAAATAAATAAATAAATAAAATAAACATTAAAAAATATCTGAAATTCTGTAACCATTAAACCACTCCTTTTTACCGCCTAGCACCCAGCCCCTGGTACCCATCATTCTATTTCCATTTCTATGAACTTGAATACTTTAGATACCTCATTTAAGTGGAATCATACAGTATTTGGCTTTTTGTGACTGGCTTTTTGTGACTGATATGGCTTTTAAATAAACACAGGGAGGTAAGAAGAGAAGGTATAAAGAAGGAGAGGGAGAGGGCAAGTCCACCCCGCTTCTTTTTCTGGTGTTGGCTAGAAAGGGAGGTCCCCGGAGTGTTGTCTTGGGCTGGACTGCAGTTGGCAGGGTGTGTTACAGCTGCAGAGAGAGGGTCCTCGCGGCAGAGTGGGTTCAAGGTCCATTCTCTCCATCAATAAGCCTTACTGGGGGCCCTAACTGTCAGAGTCCCCATTTCAAGCACACTTTCTGAAGTCCACGGAACCTCAGCAATTCTTCAAGAATTCCCATGAAAAGCTCTCAGCATCTTTCTGGGGGAGGAAGAATCTGCATAAATAAAGCCTCATTATTTTAAGTGCAGCCTCTGTTGGAATCTTGGAGGGAGCACAGAAGAGGCAATGGAATGTGAATGAATAGTCTCCGAGCTGCCAAAGCCTGCTCTTGAGGAACGAGATATGCTCAGAATGTGCATCCCTCGTGGACGCAGGCGAGGGGCACGGAAGGAAGGGAAATTTGGGTTCAAAACTGAAAGGCAGCCTGTGAGATTCAGTCGCATGTCAAAGGGATCATTGGCAAAAAATGTCTGGGAACCACTATGACACCCCGGCTGAACCTTGCAGGGTCACTCCCACCAACGCCACCTCAAATGTCACTGTGAATAGAGCCACATCTTCAGCACAAATCCCCCTTTCTCACCAAAACTTCCACCCAGCGCCCAGAACAAGGGAGACATCCTATAGCATCTCCACGTGGGAGCCAGACTCCTAGAGGCAGTTGACAGTGCAAACTGGGAGTTAACTTTTTCATCTGAGTGGATGGAGCTCAAATTACCAAAAGGTTAATTTGTAAATGAAAAAAATTCTATGAAAAGATTTATCCCAAGGCATTCCTAATTATCCTCGCACAAGCCTGCGGTGAAACTCTCAGTACATCTTCAAGCTTTTGCTTTCCCTCTGGCTGGCTGCTGACTGCCCCCGGATCCTGCCATCCACCCACCCCATCCCTCGCGTCCTTTCTCAAACCTGCTCCTTGGGCAGTTTTTCTTTCCTACCTCAGTTCAGGGCAACTCCCATCCTTCCAGTTTTTAGGGCCAAAACCTCAGTCATCTTGGATTCTTTTCTTTTTCTCATATCCTACTTCCAATCAGCTAGTGGGAAGTCCTGGCAGTTCTGCATTCAAGATAGAGTCAGGTTCCAAGCCTTTGCATTTCTTCCCTGCCACCACCCTCCTACAAACTACCTCTTGCTTGAATTATTGCAGGACATGCTTAGCTGGTATCCCTACTCCTGCCCTCGTCCCTTTGTAGCCTATTCTCAACGCAGCATCCAGAGCCATCCTGTAGAAAGATAGGTTGGATGATGTCACTGCTCTATCCAGAACCATCCAGAAGATCCCTTTTCACTGAGTAAAAGCCAACATCATTAATATGGCCCATCAGGCCCTTCACTATCTGTCTCCTCCCAACACCCCAGCTCTAGACCCGGTCTCTGTATGTTGTCTGCTCCATGAGCCCTTTCCGAACCGCCCTGTCTAAAATTTCAACTCGCAACTGAAATGTCTATCGACGGATGAATGGATAAAGAAGATAGATAAAGAAGATGAATGGAATATTACTCAGCCATTCAAAAGAATGAAATAACGCCATTTGTAGTAACATGGGTCGACCTAGAGATTATCATACTAAGTGAAGTAAGTCAGAGAAAGACAAACATCATATGATATCACTTATAGGTGGAATCTAAAAAATGATACAAATGAACTTATTTACAAAACAGAAATAGACTCACAGACATAGAAAACAAACTTATGGTTACCAAAGGGGAAAGGGGTTGGGAGGGTTAAACTGGGAATTTGAGATTAACAGACACATACTACTATATATAAAATAGATAAACAACAAGAACCTGTTGTATAGCACAGGGAACTATATTCAATATCTTGTAATAACCTATAATGGAAAAGAATCTGTAAAAGAATGTGTATATGTATACACATACACACACGTATAACTGAATCACTTTCCTGTATACCTGAAGCACTGTAAATCAAGTATACTTCAAAAAAATTTTTAAAAACCTACAATGCCAAAATGAAACAAAACAAAATTTCAACTCCTGTCGTCACTAACTACTCCCCTTCCTATTTTATTTGCCCCTGTAACATTGATCACCAGCTTACATATTCTTGTTTACTGTATGTTGCCCCTAATGGGAATGTAAGCTCTGGGAAGGCAGAGGGTGTACCCATTTTGTTCCCCGCTACATCGGGTACCTAGAAGAGCACACACAGTTGGTGCTCATTGCAAATCTGGTCAATGAATGAATGGCTCCTTCTGGTCATTCAGGTCTCAGCCCCAAAGTCTCCTCCTTGGAGAACCCTTCCCTGGCCACCCTATCTAATGTTGCTTCTCCCTTGATGACTGTATCACATCACCTCGTTTTATTTTACTTTTAGCACTCATCACAATCTAAAGTTATCTGTTTTCTTATTTGTCTTTTGCACTAAACTATAGGCCCATGAGAGCTCCAACTTTCTTTGCCTTTGTTCATGGCTACATCCCCAGCACTTAGAACAGGGCTTGGCACAGAGTAGGTACTTAGTAAATGCTTCTTGTGAATGGAGCACCTTCATGACAAAATCAATCCATATCTATTATTTTTTTCCCAATTTTTTATCTTGAAAATTCCAACCTACAGAAAAGATGAAAGAAATGTACATCCATATACCTTTAATCTCAATTCACCAACCGTTAAATTTTGCTAAATTTGTATGCTCTCCTTGATCAAACTGTGCCTGAAGCTGTCCCAATAAATACCTTCTAGTGTTTTAAGCAAAAAAAAGTGTGCTGTCTTCTCTATATCTTTATCTATCTATAGATAAACACACCCTCCCACCCCCTCCACATATACATTTCTTCCCAAAACCACTTGAAAGTAAATCATGACATTTCATTCCTAAATACTTCAGCATATATATCTTGAGAACAAGAACATTCTATATAACCAAAATAACAATTTCCTACCCAAGAAAACTCATGTTGGCACAATGTTGTAAACTAATATACAGTCTATATTGAGTCTCTAAATTGCTCCAAGGATGTCCTTCATAGATTTTTTTTTTTTTTAATCTGGGAGCCAATCAAGATCACTTACTGCATTTGGTCCCACTTAATTTCCTTTGACCTAGGAGAGTCCCCCATCATTTTGTCTTTCATGGCAGCGACACTTTTGAAAAGTTCACGCCAGCTGTATTGAAGAATATCCCACAGAGGATGTCTAGCCATAGAACCATGTTCAAAAGTTAATCTAATTTATTCTTTTATTCTGTGTGGTTAATTAACCAATTTAATATACAGTGAGTTCATTTTTTTCTATTTGTTTTAAATTTTAGGGCTTGCTGCTTCTCATCTTTTTTGATTAAATTTTAATTTCTTGACTATGTAAAACATTTAAATGGTTCAAAAGTCAATACCAATTAAAATGATAGAAAGTCACTTCCATCTCAGATCCTTTCATTCTGTTTTCACCCACTTCCCATAGGTCACCTTTTCATAACTTTTTGTCTTTTCTGTGTTTCTTTTAATAAAATATGCAAATGTGTGTGTATACTTATAAATTATACATATGCATTACAAATACATACTCATATTTTCTCTTGTTTGTTCAACAAAAGGAAGCATACCATACCTAGTGTATGTACTCTTCTACATCTTGTTTTTGCCTTCTAAAATATATCTTGGAAATTACTCCATATCAGTTCATGGAGATCTTTTTTCTTCCATATGGTTACATAGTAAGCGGTTGTGTAGCTGTACATATGTGGATAATCTTGCACCTATGTTGTTTAGTTATTTGTATAAACCCATTATTTTTTAGTGGGTCATTAGGGACTGAATTGTGTCTCCCCAAATTCGTGTGTTGAAATCCTCATCCCCATCTCCCCATATTTGGAGACAGGGCCTCTAAGGAGGTAATTAAGGTTAAATGTGGTCATAAGGGTGAGGCCTTGAGCTGACAGAACTGGTGTCCTTATAAGAAGAGGAAGAGACACCAGTGTTCTCTCTCTTTCTCTGTGCACAGAGGAAAGGCCATGTGAAGACACAGCGAGAAGGAGGCCATCTGCAAACCAGGGAGAGGGGCCTTAGGAAAAACCAAACCTGCAGACACCTTGGTCTTGGACTTCTAGCCTCTAGAACTGTGAGCAAATAAATTTCTGTTGCTTATTCCACCCATTTTGTGGTATTTTGTTATGGCAGCCTGAGCAGACTAACACATGGGTATTAGAAGAGTTAAATACTATAGATTTCCCATGAAAACAAGCTAAAGATTGATTGAAGAGAAAATCACATAAAAAAACTTAAAAAAAAAGATATTTCTGGAGGCTCCTGATGAGGAAGGAAGAACCAGCATTCTGTTGACCACAGAGTAGGAAGCAGTCTGCATTAAGTTGTTTTAAACACCAGTGTGAGACTTACAGGTGCAGGTCCACTAGAGCATCACTTTCTATTTTGACTCACTCTTCTGAAATCTTAATCACACACGTGTCAGTTGTCTTCTTCCAGACTTTGGGCATGATGGAGGGAAACCACCTCATTACTGCAGGTCCCCCAGTGGTCCAGGCTTTCCAGGATCCAGGGACGACTTTATGGTTGTCCTTTTTTAACAAAGCCCAGTTGAGGATGGAAGCAGAGTCTTTTACTCTTGGTTTTTGAAAATGTCATCATCCAACTGATTAATATAAAAACATGTCCTTCCTATTGAACATTCTGACACATCCTTGAAAGAGCAACTATCTGGAGATATTCAGTATATAACCTAAGCCTGAAGTAAGCTGATTGAGTAACTTCCAAAGCACGCATTTGTAGATATTTACATAGGTTTGAAAATATTCATGAAAGGACTCTCCTTCTCTTCAATTTCAGTACTTGTAGACCAGGGTAACACGAAAGGAGTGACACTCCCCACATCTGCTACTTCCTTCATAGTTGTACAAGATTTCACTAGATGGTGAGAATTTCCTTCTCTATCTGGGGACGCAGAGGGTCAGAGTCTTGGAAAACATCTGAGCTATTTTCACTGAAAATAACATTAGTAATTTCCAGAGATGCAACTCTAGAGAACATATAGGAAGGAAGAGCATCTGTAGGTTTCAATGATCAAGGTAAATTTAAATATGAAAAAAGTTCTCACACTTTTAATAAGAAGGAACTAGAAGAAATCTATTCTCTTTATTGCTTTTGGGTTGATTTTCATTTAACCAATGAGACTGTGAGTGCAAGTTTGTTTTGTCCTAGTTAAGGACTCTAGTCTCTTAGTTAGGAGAACGGAGGGCCCGGAGCTGGAAGGAAGGGACCAGGGGGCACTGGTGCAGCATTGGTGCTTCTAGGAAGAAAATCGATGGGGCCACAGAAGTTTTGAAATCACATATAATGCCATACCACGGAGTTGTACTTTTTCCAGTATTATGTTCCACACTCCACCCAATCTTCACTCCCTCCTTCCCTTCTATCCACTGAAGTGTTCAAATAACCTTTTTATTATTACAGAAATGTAATAACGTACACGGTAGGAAATTGGAAAATGCAGACAAGCAAAACAAAACCCATCACATTCCCACCATTCACAGGTCACCACTCTTAACACTTTAGCACAGGTCCTTTGGCTCCTTTACATACACACACACACACACACACACACACACACACACACTCCAATTTGTATTTTTTAACCAAACCGAGATCATACAGGACCTATTGTTTCTCAGTCTGCCTTTTCCAATTATTACCACCTTTCCAGTTCAGGAAAATTTCTCCTAATACCCAGACCACATTTGGATTTTTCCAATTTCCCCCCCAAAGTCCTTTATAACTGGTTTATCCAAACGAGTAACCACTCCAGGATCACGTAGTGCAGCTAGTTTTTAAACCCCTTAACTCTTGTTTAATTTAGCATAGTCCCATTTTTATGACACTTATTGAAGAAATCAGGCCATTTGTCCTGCAGAACAACCCACCTTCTGGATTTGCCCCGCTGCTCCCTCAATGGTGTTGTTAGGCTTGTTTTTGTAATCATTGGTTTTCCTCTAACTGGAAGTTATATCTAAAGGCTTTATGAGGTCAAGTTACACACAGAACACATCATTGGGGAGAGTGTCTATTTCATGAATATCATCAGAAGATATCTAACACCTAGGTGACTCACCAGGAGTGATGCTCAGGCTGACCCCTGCCTGGGTTTGTGGGTAGAGAGTGTGTGTTGTTACTTTGTGTCTGTGTGTGTTGCTTAGCTACTATAGTAATGTCCAGCAAACATTCATCATAATGGTTTTAACCATAAGTGATCACCTTTGCCTGAATCTGTTCCTGCCCCTTTAAAGTATGTGGCACTGGATTACACATACCCTTGAGGTATTTTTAGAGGCTTTGTCCTCCAGAAATTTAGTATCTCCTTGAAGGTCCTTGTATCCATCTGTGCTAAGTAAGGCATGATGCTCACAATAGCACCTGGAAGGCATACTCCTTAAAAGGTAATTTAGGGAGCACCTCTATATGTATCCTCAGTCTGATAAATTGTTGGGGCTTAAATATTTCCCAAATAAATGAAAGTAACCTTAAAACCACCCATCCAGAGTAGACTTCATTCTTAGAGGAACCAGCAATGGGAGTTTAAGTATAGGAGCTCAATCTCAGCCCCCGACCTTTTTTCTCTTCTCTTTTCTGAAAGGGATCGGCAATTCCTGGTGGTCTCAGCCACCACCTATGGGTCCGTGTTCCTCACATCTGTATCTTCAGCTTTGCACTCGTGGTGCCTTGGGAACTTATAAAGCACTATAGATACATATCAAGGCTGGATGGCCTCTTTTCCCACTGATGAGTCCCACACTCAGTCTTTGGCATCTCCCAGCTCTTCACCAGGCACATACCTTCATCAGCTCATGCTGGGAGCAGGGTGAGCTTCCTGGCTGTGCCCTCTGTCTGGAGTAGTTTGTTGTCCCATCCGTCCAACATTCCATTGCTAGACAGTTAGTCCTTAAATTCTTTTTCATCCTGCCACTTTTTGGCTCACAACGTTTCAGTGAATTCCCATTGCTTACTCCATCAAGATTAAATTCTTCGGTCTAAACCTTATTTTTTCCTAGGAAGGCTCCATGTAATCTGACCATATTTTGAATTATTTCCCCAAATCTACTCTTTGTGCTCATCAGAGCTGGGTCCTCAAGGCCCTGTGACTGCTTCTTTTGGGACCTTTGTCATGCCAGTGTCTTTTCCTGGAGGCTCTCTCCCCACTTGTTCCCTAAGAAAGTCTGATCAATCCGGTGAGTGTTAGTTTCAGGTGGTTTTAGGAGATGGAAGGAAAATCCTGTCCTCCCCCAGATCAGAACCTCTGTGGTATAAACAACGGCTAACACATAACATGGCATCTACAGCAAATGCTCTTGAATTGTTTACACCTTTGATTTCTATGGTTTGTCTTGATTCTTCAACTATATTGTAAGCTCCTTGGAGGAGATGGTTCTGTCTTAAATTTCTAAGTTAACCTCCCAAAAGAAATGATCTAGAAAAGGGTCATGTGTTCCATTCCTCTGCTTCTATGAAGTGCTGTACTTAAGCCATCTTGTCCTTTGACCTCTTTGTCCTTTTTTTTTTTTTTAAGATTTTTTTGATGTGGACCATTTTTAAAGTCTTTACTGAATTTGTTACAATATTGCTTCTGTTTTACAATATTGCTTCTGCTTGTTTATTTTGGCTGCGAGGCATGTGGGATCTTAGCTCCCCAACCAGGGATCGATCCCGCACCCCCTGCATTGGAAGGCTAAGTCTTAACCACTGGACCGCCAAGGAAGTCCCTTGACCCCTTTGTCCTTTAAACACACACACACACCCCTCCTCTGAAGGTAATTCTGTGTTTGTTTCTACCCTACCGCAGTGTCTAGCATCTTGCACTGTTATCAAATTCTCCTTTAATAGAGCTGAAATCCCCCCCATGTAGCCAGGATACTATTTCTTCTGTTAGCAAGTGAGAATATCTGGTTGACATCTACTGCAACAGCCTCAAACAGGAGGCATGGAGAGACTTTGCTAAACAGAACTTTGAAAGGTCATCGTATTTCCGTGAATATCTTGCAAATCTGATGGATTTAAGTCACCCCCCCCAAAATCCCCAGAGTTACAAAAGGTGTGCTTCAAACATCTTCTCTTAGAATCCTGTATATTTCTTACCCCCAAATTTTGGTGGTCCACATTTTTAATCTTTCCACCTTCCTATTTGTAGGGTACAATTTAATTCCTGGGCTACAACAGCTCTACTTGGCAGAAAGAATATTCGCACATAGTCTAAGGTGTTCACTGGAAAGAAGAATGACATCAAATAGGAAAATGTCTCCTGTGGTACAAGAGTGCTCATCTTTACATGGCAACACCCTTGAGCATCCTATCTTTCAGCAGACATTTTCCTGGCCTTTTAGGAACTTTCCTGTTTTTCCCATCCTTCTCTTTTAGTAACTAATAAAACAAGAATAATAGATGAGTTGTGAGGTGTCAGAAGGTCTCTCTGGACAGATCTTTGAGGTGATCTTCACACATAACTCCACTCCAACCTGTATCACTCAACATAGCTTGGAACACACGCGTGTGGCTACTGCCCTCTGAGACCTGCCCCGTTCTATTCAATTCTGGTTGCAGATACCGCCTCTGCAAATAACATCACCCGTACACTACTTTTAGGAAGAATAATCTGTCATTTGATTTTGTATGTAGAGAATTAAAAAAAATAAAGAAATCAAGAGAACAAAAATGAAGACTTAGAAATAAAGAATTGGGAAAAATTGAGTGGCAATGACAAGTAATACTATCCTTTATACAGCAGAAGACAAAATGAAATAGTTGTGACTTCAACCAGCTGGAGGTCTGTCATTGTGACCTTCTGTATCCTTCCTTTGATTTTCTTCTAAATGCAGGAATCTTTCGTTGGCTAAATCCCAGCATTTTTTTTTTCCATCCCCGGGCCAACTTTTTGGCTTGCTTGGGAACAGCTGCCAGTATTTCTCTCTGCTGCCAATCAGTCCAAAAATGTGCTCACATTGGAGGCCTGGCTCCATCCCACCCAGGGTGCTGAATGCACTCACTTTTTCACACACAGCCTTTGCCAGGCTGCACACAGAAGTCCAGCTCAGACAGTACAGCTCACTGCATCACCAGCGAGCTTGGAAGAGGTGCCACTGTCAGTGAGAGAGACTGTCAACATATTTGAGGGGTCTAGGGCAAAGTGAAACAAACATCTTACTATATGCACCAAGTTAATGGGAAAAAGAACACTTCTGAAATATCAGGAAACCAAAAGTGCGGCTGTTTAATTGCCCCACTCCTGAAAGCAAAACCAACCCAACCCTTTGTCCAGCCTGTGATCTGGTTAAGAAACCAAACAAACAAGAAAATAAACAGGAAGGTATTAACTGATGAGTGCCAACAGCTATTTTACTTTCTTTGTGCTTCTAAGAACAGCCTTTCCTACAGACAACCACACACCACCCCAACGCCTGGATATGATCCCTTTTATTAAGGAATTCCTGAATCAATTTCCTGGTTTACGGCTTGTTCAACCAAGATTCCAGGTGTTCTCACCAGAAGAAGGGTCCCTTTCAAAAGCTGTCTGCTTGTGTAGAACTGCACACCCACCAGAAATGTCACGGACACCCCAACAATAGAGCTGAAACCTGAAGCAGTTTCGGGACATTCCAAGTTTTTGAATGGAATGCGAATCCATTAAGATGATTAGGTAACTCTACTGATATCCTCCCTTTTGTGCTCAGTGTTAGAGCTGCCAAAGAAAAGACAGAATCAAAACTGACTCTTGGATTCCAACTCTTGAGTATTTTGGTGCGGAAACTGTATTTTCCTGTAACTCATTTAAAAAAAACACCCCATGCTTTCACTGTGTAATTGCAATCTCAGTTTTCAGGAAGCAAAGAGAAATGAGATCTATAATCAATGTTTCTCTTCTCTTCGGCTTTCAGCCTAAACGGTCCTGCTCTTTTATTGGCAAAGTAGGGCAGGTAATAACAGTGAACAAGAAACCTATTCTAAGAAGCACTGGCTCAAGGGAAGTACCACTCCATCACGAGTGACTCAACCACGAACTCAAGAGTGATTACTCTGCATCGATCAAGTCATGCTAATTGGACAATGGCTTGCTGCCAGCTCATGTTGGCATGACCTACAATACCCTTGGCTGACAGCCATTATGTCCATCATACCTTTATTTTTTTTTATTTTTAATTTTTTTGGTAATCTGGATGGGATGTGGAAATAATTTTTAAAAAACCCTCCCAAGTGCTATTTAACTTCTTATCATGAATTAGAAGTTTAATTAAGTACCCTGTTAAAGGCCTGGGTTCTATGATTAAATATGACAAAAATAATATGTATGATTCCTGATCAAGTGAGGAACTTTACAGCTCTGAACTCTGTCTCTAAATCTATTACTGATTTCAATTGAAATAGCTAAGCGATTCTATAACAGAGCAAAGCAAGAAACGTAAGGGACATTTAATTCATATATAGAGAAGAGTCTTGAAATAAATAGATACACTGGTACCTACTTTTATAAAATTTAATGCAAACAACTTTACTGTCAAAGGCTTTGTTATGAATCCATTTAAAAATGTTGATTACTGTGGTCATCCTACATTATACAGGGTGAAACAGGTGAAGTGAAAGAAAGCCTTAAAACTGCCTTTGAAATCAGGTCACTTAAAAATAATTCTTCAAAAGGTCTCAGTTTTTGTCCACTCAACTCCTTCTACTATTCCAAAAGAGGAATGCACCTCTGCATAAAGCTCTTTAAATAGGACTTACTGGCCTCAGGATTTAGAAATGTAAGAGGTTTGGAAATAGCTTATATATTTCAGTTTTAAAATCAGCTATCGCTGTGGCTATTTTCACACCAGATTTCCCTCCCTCTGTAGCAGCACCACTGAGCAGCCTTCAGAGATGGAATCACAATAGTATTAGCTCCCCTTTTCACGGCTTTGCTTTATTGCACCCCCATCCAAGGCAGAGGCCCAGATTTCAGGGCTGGAAGTCACCTTTGTGTTACTATAAATAAGTTCTGCCTTTAGGCAGTTCAGACTTATCAGCACGATTCTAGGACTTGAAAACTTCTTACTTGCCGGCAAGTAGTTACCTGGAATATGTTGACTTCTTATTTTTTTGCTTTTTTTTTTTTCCATCTGCTACCAAGTCTCACCAATGCAACTTCGAAACTTGCACCACAGCTTTTAATGAAGAGTCTGAGGTAAGAGCCATTTCATCAGAGAAGACTGTGCTTTCCTTTTATGGGAATAATAACACCTACTGTTTATATGGCACCATCCTTCCAAGAACTTTAACTTATCACATTTCATTAATCTGAAGAGCAGCCCTGAAAGGCAAACTGGTGCCTTGTATTGTTATTCCCTGCATACTCATGTGGAAATTGAGGTCATTAAATAATAATAACTTTTTTCAAGATCCTTCTGAAATCGTTACAGAGCAATCATCTGCATTTTCTACAATCTGTCTATGTTCTAGGTTATCAAATAGCCCAGTGGTTCTACAGCTCTTGAACTGTCATCTCCGATGAACTCTAAGACCATATGGGAAAAGTCAGGGAGGATTTACAAACAAAGATAAGACAAGTGAGCTCACGCCTCTTCTGAAGTCAGATGATTCTCTCCTTTCCAGACCAATCTGCCTCCCATCTCCCTGGTCTTTCCCTACCTCTCAATCCAAACGTCTCTCCTCTCGTTCTGACCTGCAGGATTTTTTTTCTCTCCCTCCAGCAGGAACCTAGAAAAATTCCAAGACCATCAACCTGTAGCACAGGCTAGGTCTCCAGAGATCATCCAGTTCAACTCCATCAATGTCCAGAAGGATGAGCCTTGCTGGGCTGAGTTGGCCCACTTGCTCAGGAGATCCTATCCTCTCTCAAGTCCTCAAGAGCACTCTTTTAGCGATTGGCCTTCTGTCTGCCATATCAGCAAGTTTTCTGTCTCTTTTGGAACTTTCCCATCCGCCCAAGTATGAGTCAGGATGGGCTTTGCTGTGCAAACAAATAAACACCAAGTCTTAATGGCCTAACATGAAGGTTAAGTCCTCATTCATGTCATAGTCTGATGCGAGTCAGATGGCTCTCTTCCAACAGTGACTCAAGAATCTGGGTTGTATGATAAACTGACTCCTTTTTTACTCATGTAGGCACTGTAAGTTTCTACAAACCCTTTTGATATTAATACAGAAGTATATAAGAGCAATAATGATATTCACACGTGAACTCAATGATCTTAAACTATTTCCCTCATTATTTCTTAAATAAATGATAAAACAGAAGCTAAAAACACTAAATAACCCTAAATGCTAAAATATGTTCACTAGCTATGTTTAAAAAATAAATGTTCGACAAAGAGAATAAGGTAAATTATGGTATGATTATGCATACCATAATCATGAATAGTCTGATTATTAAAACTGCAATTGCAAAGATTATGCATGGAATGGAATATGAGTTGACACGGGAAGATTATATGATATTCTGATGTTAACTAATAAAAAGCAATATATAATCTTGCAATTCTATGACTGCAGCCATTTAAAATGTGTATACATAAAGAGAATATTGGAAGGAAACAGGCAAAAATGGAATTAATTGTGTTTCAGCTGGATTAGTGTTTAAGTTTTTTTAAAATTGATTGGTTGTTTTAAAATTTATTTTTGGAAAGTAAGATGTAAAATAAAATAAAACATAAATCTCTAAAAAAAAAAAAAGAATCTGGGTTTTGGTTCCATCACCTAGGAGTTCTCTGACACCAGTTCAATGGATGTGAAAGAACACCAAGAACTCACACTTACTTTCAACTGCCTCGGGCTAGAAGTGACACATGACTCCCACTCATGTTTTATTGGTTAGATCTAGTTACCCAGCAAACCTGATTGTAAATGTGGTCTTCCTGTGTGTGCAGGAAAGAGAGGAAAATTGGATATGAGTGAATATTGATCATCTTTAACATCGAGGGCAAGTGTGCTGGAATTTCTTCCTACTTAGAAAAGAAGCCCAAAGGAAACCTCTTTTGACTCTATTTCCCTCCAGTTACTGGCTCACCTCTTTGCTCCCTTTAACTCAAAAGGCCTCAAAAATGTAGCCTACATGAGCTTCTTCAAATCCTTCCCTTTCCCTTCTCTCTAGAACACAGCCCAATTGGTTTTTGCTCCTATTGCTTTCCCAAAGTGCTCAGTGAAATCACGAATGGTTTCCAAATTGCTGGATGGTGAATTTTCAGCCTTCACCTTAGCTGCCTATCAGCATCATTTGACATTGTTGATTACTCTCTCCACCTTTCTTTACCTGGCTTCCAACACACTAAACCCTTTTTTGCTTTTCCTTCTACTTCAATAGTTACTCTTTCTTGGTTTACCCTGCTGCCTCATCTTTTTCTCCCTGACCCCTCAGTTCTGAAAAGACCCAGGGATCAATCTTAAGACCTCTCTCTCTTTTTTTTTTTTTCTGTCTACACTTATTCACTTGGTATTTGTATCTGGTCTTGGGGCTTTCAATATCCCCAGTACTCTGGTATTAAAACTTCTATCTCCAGGCTAGATTTCTCCCATGAATTTCAGCCATGTATATCCTACTGCGTAGTAGACATCTCTACTTAGATGCTAACATGCTTCTCAAACTTAATGTGTACAAAATAGAACTCCTAATCCTGCCCCACTCCCACCACCTGAAACCTATTTCCCTCACTCTTCACCAATCCCAGCTAACGGCAACTCCATCCTTCCAACAGCTTAGGCCCTAAACCTTGGAGTTATCCTTAACTCTTCTCTTTCTCTTCCATCCTACATCCAATCTATAAGATAATCCCATAAGCTCTACCTTCAAAATATTACCAGAGGGAATTCCCTGGCTGTCCAGTGGTTAGGACTCCGCACTTCCACTGCAGGGGGCCCGGGTTCGATCCCTGGTCAGGGAATTAAGATCCCACAAGCCTCAGAGCCAAACAAACAAACAGAAGTTTGCAAACTTAAAAAAAAATATTACCAGAATCTGACACTGATCACCACTGCACTGCTGTCACCCTGGTCCAGGCCATCAGATCATGCCTGGTTTGTTGCCTCAGCATCTTAACTGTTCTCCCTGCTTCTGCCCCTGCCCTCTTTCAATCTATTTTCACACAGCAGTCAAAATTATCTTCTCCTGGGAAAACCTCCAATGGCCTCCTAGCTCATTCCAAGGAAAGGTAATGTATCCAAAAGGTGCACAGCCTTGCCCCGATACTTCTCTGACATGCTGCCTCCTATCGACCTTTTGCTCATGTTGCTACCGTGTGTCAAACAGGCCAGGTCCACTCCATCCCCAGGGCCTTTTCCTTGCTATTCCTTCCACTTAGATCACTCCTCCCCCACTTGTCAACATGGCTGTCTCCCTCACCTTCTTCAGGTCTTTCTACAAAAGTCATCCCCCAAACAGGCCTTTCTTGACCACCCTAGTTAACTGCCATACCTGAACCCTGACGTTCCTTAACCCCCTTCCCTGTTTTATTTTCCTCAATGGCATCTAACAAAGTCCATGTTATATTTATTTATTTTCTGTCTCTCCTTCTCCCCCACTGGAATGTAAGGTCTGTTTTGTTCACTAGGTTCACCCAGCACCTAGAACAGCGCGTCCTGGTACAGCCTTTGATAAATATTTGCAGAATGAATGAATAAGTGAATGAACGAAGAAACAGAAGCTCAAAGAGGTCGACCGGCTTGCTCAAGACCCCATATGCAGTTAGTGCCAAGGTCCTGACTATGGTTTTCCCAGCCTCTCATGGCTGATGCTCCTCAGTTCCTAAAATTGACCTGTTCTTCTGAGTTTTGTCTAGGTGATAAATGAGGGGATGCTAAAGGGTTGGCTCTGTGCTTTGGGGTGGGGGAGTGCTTTGCACTTCTTATCCTGGTCATGCCACTTCCCAGAGACCTCGCCCCCTGCTTCCCGCCAAA